>NC_080676.1:49919671-50520589 GCF_030445035.2 Dasypus novemcinctus
TCATGATGTATAATTTGTTTTTTGCATTGTTGAATATGATTAGTAAGTATCTTGTTATGGATTTTAGCATCTAGGTTCATTAGAGAGATTGGTATACAGTTTTCTTTTCTTGTGGCATCTTTGTTTGACTTTGGTATTTGGGTAATGTTGGCATCATAGAATGAGTTAGGCAATGTTCCCTCCACTTCTGTTTTTTGGAAGAGTTTAAGCAGGATTTGTGTTAATTCTTTCCAGAATGCTTGGTAGAATTCACCTGTGAAGCCATCTGGTCATGTATTCTTCTTAGTTGACAATTTTTTAATGACTGATTCTATCTCATTACTGGTGATTGGTGTGTTGAGTTCATCAATTTCTTCTTTCATCAGTGTAGGCTGCTTGTGTGTTTCTAGGAATTTGTCCATTTCCTCTAAATTATGCATCTTGTTGGCATATCATTTTTCAAAGTATCCTGTTATGATACTGTTTATTTATGTGGGGTCAGTGGTGATAGCCCCTTCCTCATTTCTTATTTTATGTATTTGTATCTTCTCTCTTTTTTTCTTTGTTAGTCAAGCTAAGGGTTTGACAATTTTATTAATCTTCTCAAAAAGCCATGTTTTTTTTTTTTGGGAAAAGAAGGTATATAATATAAAATTCAACATATATCATACATGTTCACCCAAAGAGCAGTCAAAATGAAATCATTTTAAAAGTACATTTTGAATCAATATTAATTAAACCAAATGGTTTCAAGTTATTAATATTCATCATAAAACAAAAGCATATTAAACAGAATATACAACATTAACAAAAGTTAGAGATTTGTTAAATTCTTCTTAGAAATATATAATTTGTTTTAAAAAATCATTAATAAATCCTTTCAAACTCCTTAAATTTCATCATGACAAAAATTTTAAGCTGCAGACAAATGCTTATTTGAAAGGAGAAGAAAATTTGATGTCATTTGGTCATTAGGAGAACTGACTATTGGATAGATTGTGTGGATTATTTTTTCTAGTGCTTTCTTATTTTCAATTTCATTTAGTTCTACTCTAATATTTGTTATTTCCTTCTTTCTACTTCCTTTGGGTTAGTTTGTTGTTCTTTTTCTAATTCCTCCAGGTGTGCAGTCAGGTCTTTGATTTTAGCTATTTCTCTTTTTTTAATATAGGCATTTATGGCTATAAATTTCCCTCTTAGCACAACTTTTGCTGCATCCCATAGGTTTTGATATTAATATGTTGTGCTGTATTTTTCATTTATTTCAAGGTAGTTACTGATTTCTTTTGAGATTTCCTCCTTGACCCACTGTTGGTCAAAGAGTGTGTTGTTTAATTTCCATTTCTTTGTACCTAATCTGGTTCTCCATCCCTTACTGATTTCAAGCTTCATTCCATTGTGGTCAGAGAAATTACTTTGTATAATTTCAATTTTTCTGAATTTGTTGAGAGTTCTTCTGTGACATAGCATGTGGTCTATCCTGGAGAATGATCCATGTGTGCTTGAGAAGAATGTATATCCCTCCATATTTAGGTGTAGTGTTCTGTATATGTCTATTATCTCTAGATCCTCTAATATATTATTCAAGGTTTGTGTCTTTATTGATCCTCTGTCAAGATATTCTGTCTAGTGGTGATAAGGGTATATTAAAGTCTCCCATTATGATTGTAGAGGCACTTAATTCTCCACTTAATTTTCCCAATTTTGCCTCTTGTATTTTGAAGTGCTCTGGTTAGGTGCATAAATGTTTTTGATTGTTCTTTCTTCTTGACAGATAACCCCTTTTATTAAAAAATAGTGTCTGTCTTTGTCTCTTACAAGAGCTTCACATTTAAAGTCTATTTTGTCTAATATTAGTATACTTACTCCCACCCTGTTTTGGTTAGTATAGCTACTTCTGCCCTGTTTTGTTTTTTTCTCCAACCATTCATTTTCACCCTCCTTGCATCTCTGGGTCTCAAGTTGTTTTCTTGTAGACAGCATATAGATAGGTTATATTTCCTTATCCATTCTGCCAATCTTTGTCTCTTGACTGGTAAGATTAACCCATTAACATTCAGTGTTATTACTGTCAAGGAATTACTTATATTAGCCATATTTTCTTTGGGGTTATGTGTGTCATATGTTGTTTTTACTTCTCTTTTTACCTTTTTAGTTGTTCTTACACTCTCTTCCAACTCTCTCTCCTATTTTTTCCCTTCAACCTGCAGAACTTCCTTTTATTATCTCTTGAAGTGCAGGTTTCTTATTGTCATACTCTCCCAATTTCTGTTTATCTGTGAATATTTTGAACTCTCCCTCATTTTTGAATGACAGCTGCTGGCTAGAGAATTCTTGGCTGGAAATAATTTTCTTTTGGCACCTTAACTATGTCATGCCACTGCCTTCTTGCTCATGGTTTCAGATGAAAAATCAGCATTTAATCTTACTGAGCTTCCCTTGTATGTGATGGTCTTTTCTATTGCTGCTTTCAGTATTCTCTCTTTTTCTTGAGCATTGGGCAATTTGACAAGTATTTGTCTTGGAGTAGGTCTGTTAGGATTTAAACTGTTTGGAATGTGCTGTGCTTCCTGAACGTGTGCATCCATCTCCCTGTATAGGGTTGGGAATTTGTCAGCTATCTTTGCCTTTAACACTCCTCCTCTTCCTTTTTCCTTCTCTTCTCCCTCTGGGTTGCCTATAATGCATATGTTTGTGTGTTTCATTTTGTCATTCAAATCTCTAAGTCCCTGCTGGATTTTTTTCTATCTTTCTATATTTCTGTTTTTCTGTTTTCTTTCAGATATACTGTCTTCCACATTGCTGATTCTTTCCTGTGCCCGTTCAAATGTTCTGTTATGTGCATCCAGTGTATTTTTGATTTCTTGGATTGTACCATTCATTACCATCATATCCATCATCTTTTTATATATGTTTACAATGTTTTCATTATGTTTTCCCAGTGTCTTCTTAATATACTTTATCTTTTCCTTCATTTCATTAGTTTGATTCATGATATTTGTTTGGACATTTCTGATTAGTTGATCCATATTCTGAATCTCCTCCTGGTTTTCTCGTTTTTTTGTTGGACTGGGCCATGTCTTCCTATTTCTTAGTATGGCTTATAATTTTTGTTGGTGTTTCTAGGCAACTGTTTTCTTCATGGTTTTCTTCAGTTGATTAGCTTCTTTCTTTACCCTATGGTTTTATTTAAATTTTTTGAGTGTGGTAGGGTTTTACATTGACATTTATTCCACTTATTCTATTTCCTTACTGTATCTATGTTCCCTTGAAAAAAAATTAGGACCAGAGAAATGAAATGAAGTAGGAAGATAAAAAGTAATAATAGTAAAATGTAGGAGAGGAGTCATGTAAGACCTAGGAAATTGAATCATTAACATGGGTAAGAAGTACAGAGGAATAAAATTAGAAAAGTGGAATAATAGAAACAATGAAACAAGAAACAGATGAGAGAAAAATATATAGAATGAATTAAAAAGACTGGAATGATGAGAAGAGGGGAAAGGAAAATGAAGAGAGAGAAAGAAAAAAATTCAAAAAGGAAGAAACCAGAGGGAAAAAAGGAGAGAGAAATAAAAATAAGAAAAATTGAAGACCCAACAAAAAGAGGTGGAATGAAAGAACAACAGAAAATAGAACATATAAAGGAGAGAAAAGAAGTAGCCTAGGTGGAGACAATCAGTAAACAAAAGAAAAAAGGGGGAAAGAGCAAAAAACAAAGAAACAAAGGGGAAAACAACAAACAAATATAACAGCAGCAACTCATTTTTTAAAAAAGGAGACAGAAGGAAAAAAAAAAATCAATAACAGAAATAAATATGGAAAAACAGCCTTCTTTTTCAGACCCCTAAGGATCTTCTCACTATTCATCAATCACCCTGCAATCTGCCCTCTGTAAGTTTTGAACCAGGTTTTGTGAGTAAAATAAGGAAAATTTTAAAAAGGAACTCTTTTTGTTTTTTTTTAAAATAAGAGATCTATGAAAAGCTAAGCCAAAGAGAGTGTCTATACGTTTCCCATCACTAAGTTTCATCTGGATCCCTGCAGATCACTTCTCAAAGAACCAGGAATTGAACCAGGGACCTCATATAACGCTAGGCAGGAATTCTCCCACTGAGCTAAGCTGCCTCCTTAGGTTAGTTAACCTCTCAGAAGAATATCTGCCCCTTTCCCTTCCAGCGGGTTAGATTCCTTGCAGTCCACCAGAGTCCTGTTGATCAGTTGCCCGTCTGTCTCTCCCTCCTCTGATGTAATTCCTCTCTAGGGGGCTGGGCGTGACCGCCTGCCTGAGGAGATCACCCTCCCCTCTCCCTGTCAAGTCCAGGTCTCTTTAAATATTCAAGCTGGACTCGGCTGGCTAAACTCACCGCAAAGGAACCGCTCTCGGTTCTCCCAGACCCGCTTTCTTCCCAGGGAATCTACTGTCACACTCGGTTCAGAGCCGCGAGCCGGCAGCTCCACCTACGCTGCTCTTTGTCCTGCGGGTGGGGAATATGTGCCACTTCCAGCTACAAGACAAGAAACTCACGATCTTCCTTCAGCGTGTCTCTCCAGTACCCTGTTAGATGACTCAGAGCACCTTCCCGTTCTATATGTGTGTGTATTATATATATATATATATATATAAAGGAGCTGGTGGGGAGGAAGATGTCTGCTTTCCAGGAGTTTTACCCTCTCTTAGCAGCTCAGGGGTGGGGGAGGGGAGCCCTTCCTGGAGGTTTATTAACTGACAGCTTGCTGCTTCAGTTTAGTCTCTTCATCCCTTACTCTCCTGGGAGTTGTGAAGCAGTGTCCTGGTCTGCTGTACCCCAAAGCACGTCACCAAGTCAGTCCTTGGCTCTTTCTCCCTGTTTTAGTGAGAGCTGAGCCGTATCTGCCTAACCCATGGCCAAGTTCCCATAGTCCCCAGACTATTTTTTTATTCTCACCTACCAACTGCTTAATTTTGCTTATTGTATTCATTCCTAATACAGTTGTTTATTTGTTATTATTTGCATTTCATTTTAAATTTCCCTGATGTCCTGGTTGATTTTAATTAATTATTTACTTTAGATATGTGGGAATATAAAACACTGCCACAATTCTAAAAGTCAGAACTGTACAAAAAAGGTGTACTCGTCAAAGAAGGTACTATATCAATGCTAAAAAGGTCAATAATAGGGGTATGGGATTTTTTCTTTTGTAGTAAGGAAAATGTCCAGAAATTTACTGAGGTGTTGACTGCACAACTCTGTGATGAAAGTGAGAGCCTCTGAGTGTGCATTCTGGATGGATTGTACAAGGCATGGGACTCTATAACACAGTGAATCATGTGGTAGTGGATGATGGACTATGGTTCACAGTACAAACATGAAAGCATTCTCTCATGAATTGTAACAAATGTTCAATACTCATACATGGCGTTAATAATGGGAGGATATGAAAAAAATATACTAAATGTAAGCTATGGACCATAGTTAGTAGTAATATTTTGATGATGTGCTTTCATAATCTGTAACACATGTTCCATAACAATGCAAAGTGTTAGTGGAAGGGTGATTTATGGGAATGCTGCATGTTATGTATGATTGTTTTGTAAGCTCACAATTTTAATAAAAAAATATTGTTTAAAAAAAAAGTATTGGAGGCCTAAGGAGGGCCTATTATATAATCCTGCAAAGAAGTTACATCATTAATAAATGAGTCAAGTTCTGACTTACATCTTAGTTCTCTTTCATCATACTCATGAATATAAACAGAAATGCCAAACATTCATGTCAATATGACACTTGTTCACCAATTGCTGTGGATATAGGATTCAGCAAAAATCAACAAAAGCATTCTGTGGGGAAGCGGATGTGACTCAACTGATAGAGCATCTGCCTACCACATGGAGGGTGCAGGGTTTGATACTCAGGGTTTCCTGACTCATGTTGTGACCTGGTCCACGTGCACTGCTTACACATGCAAGGAGTGCCATGCCATGCAGGCATGTGCCCCACGTAGGGGTGCCCCATGTGCAAGGATTGCTGCCCGCAAGGAGAGCTGCCCCAAGCGGATAAAGCGCCACCTGCCCAAGAGTGGTGCCACACACATGGAGAGCTGATGCAGCCAGATGATGTAAGAACAACAACAAAAAAGCAACACAGTTTCCCAGTGCCACATGACAAGTAGGCTAGGGGACACAGAAGAACACACAGTGAAAGGACACAGAGAGCAGACAACAGGGGGAAACAGAAGAGAAATAAAAAATATATCTAAAAAAAAAAAGTGTACTCAGAGAAATGTTCTCTCTTCCCCTCTCTACTATCACATTCCCATTTCCTCTAATCTTTCCACTCTATTCTCATTTACCTCCTTAGATAATTAGTCTCATTGGTTTCTAGTTTATCCTTCCTATATTTCTTCTGTTCAAATGAGTAGACACATGTATATATTCTTAGATGCCTTTTTTCTTACATGAAATGTATATTATAGAGATGTTTTTGCACTTTGTTTATTTGAAATCAGTTCATATTAGTTAATTGACATGCTCCTCTTTCTTTTTCCAGTCTCATACTACTCCATATTATGAAAGTAGCAGGTTATTCAACCATCTCCTACATATGGGCACTTAGGGACAAGTTGATTTAACTAGTACTATAATTTTGCTAGATGAGATAGTTTAAGTGATTAACTCTTCTGTGACCTGTTGTATATTTTCTGCCTTTAACAGAAGGAGGATTATACATCCTGCCCCTTTGATATAAGAAATGCTCTTGTGGTTTGCTTTGGCCAATATCATGTAGGCAGAAGTAAATGTGCAATTTCAAGTAGACATATTAGTAGCAAACTCATGGCTCACGTGCCTTTTTATCCCTATGTCTTCAATAGGGTGTGTTCTCTCAGCCTGAATTATGGAGTGAAAACAGAGTTGAACAGAACTTCAGCCAAGACACAGCAGTTGGGAAATGTGATCAAGAAAAATAAATCAATCGGTCATTAAATGCCATTAAGACTTTGGGATTGTAACATACTACAATATAACTTTGCCCAATATTTCTGAAATAACTGTGTTTCATACCACATTAGTGCTAAAGCAATAACTATGATCCATGCCTTATTACTAGTAATTATTGGTTGAAAGAATTTTGAAAGTATACATTCAAACTATAATAAGTACAACTATTATTTAATTTGAAACATTAGATTAATATATATTATATTAATTATATATATGCTTATTTTATTTTAATTTTTAAATGATACTTAGTTGGCTAATAATTATGTTACTGAAAATATACACTAAAGTTTCTGGAATATTTTCCTTGGATCATATTTTTTACAAGAAATTACATTAAGTACATTTATTTTTGGTAATTCAGTACAGTAAGACCTCAGAAGAGTGATCGATTACTGTTTTACCTATAACAAGCTTTATCTGTTCTTAACAATAATTGGGAATTGGTTACATCTTATGTTTTTTTTCCAAAGGAAAAAGTAGAGTAATATAGTATTAATAATTAAGAATATAAGTGTTGGAAACAAAAAGATCTGAGTCTAAAGGTAGCTCTTTAGTTGAATCAACTTGAGCTGTGTACCTCGCTGTAAAATGACAGTGATAGTATATACCTCACAGGTTTGTTGTGTGGATGCAATAAGATGATTATCTACATTAATTCTATATCCCTATGCTTAGCACATAGAATCCTCTAGAAAGAGATCTATAGAGTAAAAATGAAATTTAATTTGATTATGTGAACACAAATTTTATTTATTTAATCATAAAAATTATAAATATGTGGTAATAGAAATATCAAGAATATTTTCTTTGAATATGAAAAGAATTAGAGTTCTTAAGTTTCATGAGGCTTAATCTAAAATTTTCTCTATTTAGGGAAACGAAATGTGAGCTCAAGAACAGATTATGTAACATTTTGGAATCATGCGGCCTATGCCTTTTCAAGAATGATGTTTAATAACCTAGACTATGATACAGAGAATAAGTGACACAAGAACATTTTGTACTTTAGTCAATATGGAAACTTAAAAAAAAGATTGACAAGAACTTGGGTATGATTGGCACCCAGATTGAATGCAGGTTTCTTCACCTTGCTGGTTCCAGGATATTCCCTACTCTTCTTACACTTTTCTTTTTTTAAATCACCAAATGTGAAACGAAGTCTTTTTCATTTAGAAAATTTTAGCAAATTGGCAAAACATAAATATCTACAATGATTCCCAGGAAACATGGACCTGAATATGCTAAAAATGAGGAGTATGTTAATTGGGAGTAAAAATTCTCTGGAATCTTTTAAAGTAAAATTCTTGGATTAAAAAATACACTCTAAGCTTATATATAAATATGGTATAATAAAACTGTAATAGCCTCACAATCATTAGTAGTTATCTTTATGTATTTTAAATAAAAATAAATGAAGATTAAAAAAAAAAGGTTTTCAGCCAGATTGGCACCAAACCCTCCTCTACCTGGCTCATTGACAGCAGAGTGTTCCTTTAATTTAAGGGATATGAGAATAGTGTTTCTATTACCCTCTTTGTTTATAGGTACAGCTTAATTAAACACTGGCCTCAAACAGTCACTCCTAATCTCCTGCCTACTCCCTCTCCTTCTAACATATGTGGTTAGATAAGAGTATTAATTGAAATAAATCTTAACATTGCTCAGAAGTTTTATTCCATTAACTATAATGAAAGTAAATTATTTATTCCCACCTATCAATAATCCTAATTATTCATGACTAGACTTAAGAGAAAAACTTTAGCAACATGAGAAAATTAGTACTTTTTTCTAAATTAAAAAATAAATACTTTTACTTCTATAAAAATTCATTATCATGTGAATGAGGTTTTTGAAAATAGAAAGTCCTTTAAATTTTTTTTTCATTCATTCAAGGAATGTTTTCTGAGTATCCTGTTATGAGGACGGATTTTAAAAATGATTCACACCATTATAACCTTATTAAATTGGTTTATTAAAGTTGCTATCCTGGAAGCTGACTGGTTCCTATGAACTCACATTCAAATTTTCCACTCTCCTCTATTCAATTGATTCCTAGTTGTTATTTCTGTTATCTGTTACTTCATCTGTAATTTAAGTTTTCTTACAGAAAAGGCTGCATCTTCTTCATGTCATATTTTTTTATAACATCCAGCAAACTCTGTTGACCATGGTTGATTTCCAAGAGATAATGTTCTAGTATAATTTAGCATATATTGCACTGGTGTTAGGAGAAGCTGAGCCAGCTAGGTGCTTAAGTGGTGGGAAGGTGCTGTGAACATACTCTCCTTCAGTAGTGTGTCAAAGAAAGAGCAAGGTCAATGTACATCTCTGTGGATATGGGTGATAGTCCAACCCAGAGTGCCAGCGCCTGAGTGGGATGTAGAGGGGGTAGACAGAATGGGCACCAAAGGGTCAGCTGGGTGGTGTGTTGGCAGGTTGTGGGTTCCAGCACACAGTGTTACAGTGTAAGTGGGTTGAGGAGACATTCAGGCAGTGGGAGAATGGTCATCATGTCCCCGTGCAAGCTATCAAAGCTGATAGTGTGAGGAGAGTAATATTTTCACCTAATATTTGTTTCTTGTGTGTACCTCTTCTTTTTTTTATGAAGAATCAGATGGTTTTAGATGATCATTAAATTTCCTTCCTTTTTGTCTTCTAATTTTGTAACATTTTTTTTGCCTCTAATAATTTTTAAATATCCATCAGTGTTTTAGATATTACTTAAATATTGTGTGTGGATGCAAAGTCTTTTTAATCAATAGTTAGCTGATGCATAATTAAAGAATATAATGACTTGGGTATTCAAGCACTGTACTTTCAAATATTTGAAAAATATCCATGCTTTAGCATCTTAATTCTTATATTTGATCACTATTAATATGTTATCCATGCGATAATTTCAGACCCATTTTCTATTTGATGAAACAAAACTTTTTCAAAGTTAAATTTTTATTCTGAAATAGATTTAAAACTTGCCTTTTTTTTTTTTTTCCCTGGCAGTCATTGACCTTTCTTGCAAGAGATTATGAGTAAAGGTCACTGCCTTTTTATTTTGTTACCTTATGGCTAAATAATTTATTATCTCCATCCTTAATACAATGGCAGATCATTTTATTCATGGGCTATGTATTACATAAATAATGCAAGATTTAAGTTCTTAGAATTCCTTTATCAGCAGATCACAAAGTACTTTTAAAAATCATTTCTAGTTGTGGTAACAGGCTACTTTTGTGCTGAACCTACTCAAAGCTTTATGAATGGCTTATGTATGAGAGACAAGCCACAGATACTGGACAAATCTAAGGGTAGACTGTCACAGATTGAATCCATTCTCCATTAAATGCATCAATAAAGAGAACTGATAGAAATACAATTTGAACTTTTAAGATTATACTTTGAATGAAGCCATCTTCTTTTTTTTCCATTACTTGTTTTCTGGCATGGCTACTAGAAAAGTAAAAAATTTAAAAATAGAAATGAACTTATGCAGTAAGAACAGAAAAGAAACTGTGTAACTATATTGCCCAAGAGAAATATTTTTGCAATTGGAAACAGAATGACCATCTTTACTTTCCTTAGTAGAGTTTAAATAAAAAAGAAGACAGGAAGGTCCTGACTGACAGAAATGTAACACATTTCTCAAATGCTACAAGTTCTATTACCACCCAGAGAAGGAAAAGTAAAAGTCAATATTACACTTTTCCAAAATGCATGTCCTGGAATACTGCCAAATAGTTCTGTGGCAAATTTTGACCTGCCTCAAGATGGTAATCAACAAAGGGTTCAAAAGATCAGCAGTTCTGCCTCTAGAAATTCAGAGGCTAATTAAACTTATTTATATATTCTAAAAATCATTTTTATTTTTAAAGCACTAATAAGAAGTGGCTTAATCATTTGATTTCTGAGCCTTCCTAATTGTGACAGATGTTAACCTTCTATAACCCAGGAAAAACTTAAAAATTTTCAGTTGACCTGGATCATTTTCAGCACTCAGGCGTTTGAATGTCAAAATAATTCCCTTTTTTTCTTATTGAATAATAAAAAGAACAAACTTTCAGTGTGAAATAGTATAAATTAAATATTCTACATGCACAGTCTATTAATTATAGGTATTCAAATACAAATACAAATTTTAAATTAAAAACCAAGTAAACAAACAAACTGTTCACTTTGCTGCCCTTTTATCCCATGTCTCATTATAAATCCAATTACCAAAGCAATAAAAAGAACTGCTAACATATTTTTGAAAAATTATCTACAATTGGTAAAAACAGAAATGACTGGTGAAATGTGACTAAAGCCAAAAAAAAATTCAGACAGCAAGACACACTATTTTTTATAATTTTAAACATCATTTGGTCCATTCCTGAAGCCTTTTAAAACACAGAAAAAAATGGAGTTATCAGAGTTCCAAGTGAAGTTAAGCTCAGGGTTTTATCTAGTCTAATTTACTGTTTTCATTTAAAATAAAAGAAATTCAAACAGTAAAATTCACATCTTCATTCTTATTAATACTGCAATAGAAATTTTAAGTTGTTCTATCACAAAATGGCATGCATATACATATTTTAAATAATTTAAGAAAATAAAATTGCTATGGGGACAAAATGCTAAAAAGTTAGGTAATTAATTTATTTGAAAGTATTTTTAATCTAAAACTATAGCCAACCTATTTAGCACTTAGTATAGGAAAATGAGGTCTGGGAGATGAGTAAGACATGTTGGGTTCAAGAAATTGTTAAAAGGAGAAAACAAACAAAGAAATATTTTTATTATAATCTGTATTAGTCAGCCAAAGGTATACTGAAGCAAAGTACCAGAGATCTGGTGGCTTTTATAAAAGGTTTTTATTTGGGATAAAAGCTTACAGTTATAAGGCCCTAAAAATCCAACTCAAGGTGCCATAAGAGGTACTTTTTCACCAAAGTCAGTTGCCACGTTGACACAAGATGGTGGGTGATATCTGCAAGAGATCAGCCTCCTTCTTTCCTCTTAGGGCCCCATGGGCCCAGTTTCTTCTCATCTCAGCTGTAGGCTGGCATAGGGCTCAGCAGCTCTGTTCTCTTCAGCTGCAGGCTTATCTGCAGGCTTATCTCTCAGGGGCACAAGATCAAATTTCTTTCTTCTTCTGTGTCTGTGTAGCTCTATTCCTCTGTGTATCTTCTTCTGTGTGTCATCTCAAGCAAGTGTCCATTTATATCAGCACACTAAGGGGGTGGGGGCTTAACCTGAGTCACACCCTACTGACCTGGTTGAATCATAGCCCTAAGCTTAACATAATTGAGTAAAAAACATCTCAGCTGAATCTAACACAATCAAAGGAGATCACATCCAGAGGAAAAAAACGGTTTACAAATATGATCCATATCTCTTTTTAGAATTCATAAATAATATCAAACTACTACATAAGCCATGACTAGATAGGACATAAATAAAGATACAAGTCATGTGGCAAAAGGATTTCTGAGCAAGATACAATTTGATGGAGATGGACAAGGATATAAATGAGTATTTATACAATTTCGTAACTATTGATTAACCCAGCATTTAATGTGTGGTTGAATGAATAGCAGTCTATAGTGAAATAACCTTTGGAATAAAAATGATGGACACAAATAAGACTTTCTCGGTTTATCAAATAAATGTTCATTTGTGTTTATTTTTAGAAGAAGGAGCATTATCTTACTAGTATGACAATATATCCACTGGGCCCATTAAAACATATTGTGTCAACCTTTGTTTCACACATTGTTGACAAGATGCAACATAGCTTTCTACTCTAAAGGAAATACACATTGGGAGTTTTTTTAAAAAGCATGTCTTTCATATAAATATGCTCTAAGTATTTTGAAGAAACAGATCTGAGTGCTGAAAAAGCTTTTCCAGCCTATAATGTAGATATACCTTTAAGGACTGCGGGCAGCGGCGGGCCTCCGGGAGGGTCGGCGCGGTTGGCCGGGCGGGCTCTTCAGATGGGGGCTGCCTCGCGGTCGAAGGAGAGGAGGGGGTTTGGCACGAAGCCGTTGGGCCCTCGCTCTCTCTGCTCAGGCACGGGGGACGTGCGGTGCAAGCAAGAACACCACGGAGACAAGGTCTAGGCACAAGTCTACTTTATTGTTGAAGGGGACATGGTTTTATAGGGTCTAGGGATAACGTAAAGGGACTTGATTGGTGCCAGCGGGTGCTGTTGCTTGCGTAGGCGGTTACTGGACAGTAAGCTGGCTAAGAGGTTAGGAGCAAGGGAGGGGAAGGGGAAAGTGTGGGCTGTCTAGATAATGGCTAGGCGGAAGACGGAGAGGAGGAGAAGGAGGGGCAGCGCCGGCTGCCAATACTGGGCAGGAAGGAGATGGAGACAAGGACTTTGTAAATTTCAGGTCAATAGTCTAATACATCAAAAAATTTTGAGTTGTTATAGTGTACCCTGCAAATAAATATTTAGGGAGTTTAAAAATTGCAGATTATTGACTTGATTATTGATGCAGAGAAGTCATTATGGTCTATCAAATAATTAAATATCCAATCATAAGAAGTACATTCATAGAAATACATTCATCATTTATGGACAGAATTAAATATAATATTACCTTCAAAACTATTTGGTTGATTTTAATATTACTTTTTGATACCACTCTTTTACTTCTTTATTTTCCATATTTGTCTTATGTATAAATATGCATGACTTTAACAATGCTATAGAGCTTTGTAAATTTTCATCTATATTTCTAATAAAATATTTAAGTGAATACTCTCAAAATTTTCACGACATTATGGCTTTGTCAATTACAAACCATTTAGTGATTTTGGATGTATTCATATAATAAGGAATATTTTCATATTTCACTTTAGCTTTACTTTCAAAGCCATTCTTCTTTAATAGTGTGTACAAAGAACTTTTATTTATCTTTTCCTATGTTGGTTCCTGTTTATGGCATCCATAACTTTTATTTAATCCTGTTTTAATGGACATTTTTTGCTTCTTTCTAATTATAGGTGCAATTATATCTGTTAAAAACATATCTAATTCATTTGCTTAGACAAAAAAGTAGTCATTTATCTAAAAATCATTTTTATTTACAACAAAGTCTATACTAATAAAAGTGGAATTAAGGTGCTTGTTACAGAATGACATTTTCTGTCACTTAAAAAAAAATCTACATTTATCCTGGGATGCTAGTATATACAAGTTCTTATTCAGACCATGTTTAATGTGTTTTATTTTCAAACAACTGAAACAAACCATTTTAGTAAAAAAAATTCAGCTTCCATGTGCTATCTAGACATCATTTTCAGAAATTTTTGTTGAGTATGTTGAGTTTTCTACACATGCAATTTTCGTATTAAGATTTTTTCATATCATTTAAAATAATTACACAGAAGAAAAGTCTTGGCATCTCTAAATTATAGAAATGTTTAAACATACCTACTAAATACCTTCCTAAGCTTTAAAATCAATGCTCTTGCTGTTGGAAAATGGTGGAACATTATTATGATTTACATATATTCATTCTTTTTGGATCAATAGTTGATGGATAAGGGGCATGTATGTTCATTCATTTCCCTTTTATTCACATTTGGCCTATGAACTATTTCCATCAAAGGTAGATATCTGAATGTCTTGTTGCCTACTTTTATTTTGAGGTAGCCATACAAAATTAAAAAGGCGTTGAACATATGAAACCCTTCAACACCTGATTTCCAACTTACATTTTATTTTAGTTTCCTAGCTGCTAAAAAATTTAACATAACGGGTTAGTTTAACAAAAGGAATTTATTGGCCCATGGTTTCAGAGGCAAGAAGACTTTCTTCCTGCTGGGATTGGTATCTTATGAATGGCTGGCTAGCAATCTTTGGGGTTCTTTGGCTTTCTATTCCATGGCAATACACATGATGGCATCTTCTTGTTTCTTTTCAGTTTTGATTTCTAGCTTTCGGCTGTTTCCTGTGTCCAATTTCCTTTGCTTTTAAGCACTTTGTCATATTAGATTAAGGCTTGTCCCTGTATGGTTTGGACACACTAACAACATCTTTAAAAATCCTGTATACAAATGGTTTCATACATAGAGGATCAGAGATTTGACCCCACCCGTGGATCAGTCAAACTGAGACCTGAGGGAGGGAGTGGGAATGAAAAGGGACAAGAGACACAAAGAATGGAGACAAGACAGGATTCTGATCAAGTCTCATTTATTGAGGGTCAATCAGGGGTATTTATAGACAGTGATGAATGAGGTTTCGCACCACAGATCTGATTGGTCCACGTCACGAAGTCTTTTCGCAGACGTTTCAAAACAAAACAACCATCTGAGTGGCATGAGGATAGAAACTTAATTACTACAACGAGGGTGGGGAAATGGAAATTTAACCAGGTTAGTTTCTAAAAATAGCACTTAGCAACAAGATTGCCAATACAACACCTGTGCCAGAGGCAGCTTCCCACAGAGATTGGGACATCAACATGCTCTTCCTGGGGGACATGATTCAATTACCATCATCCACCCTCTGGATCCCAAAAAGACATGTTTCCCTCACACATATGTAAATTACATGCATTTTATCACAACATCCCCAAGACCTTAAGTCATTTCAATAATAATGTTAATTAAAAAGTCTCATCAAAATTGATTATGGGTATGGTCCAACATAGAGAAAAATTCCTCTCTAATGAAACTGTGAAACCTGGTAAACAAGTTGTCTGCTTCTCATATACAATGTTGAGGCAGGAATAGGTTAAATATTCCCATTCTAGAAGGGAGAAATTGGCAGGAAAACAGAGGTCACAGTCTGAATCACAAGAGGGAAATCTCCATTGGATTTGAAGCTCTGAGGGTCATTTGTGGCTTGATTTTGTTCTCTGGTTTTCTGATGGAGTGTCAGTCCCATCAGAAATGGTGGGTAGGCTCCCCACGAGTAATGTGACACAGAACCCACTATCTTCGAGTGTTAGGATGGCAGCTCTCTCTCTCTGAACATTGAGTTCCAAGGCCCACCCCGTTCAAGCCATGGGGCAGATGGCCTGCTCCCTCCAAGCGCAAGAGTGGATCCACCCATTCCCCATACTTGAGTGAGCCCACTCCTTTGGTCAGAGGAGATCTCTTCGGTCCAGATTTGGACATCTGTGGTGCTGCCTTTGAAGCCATTTTTTCCTTCAATTTGCCCCATCTCTCTACCTTTCAGTCCAGGCTGCCAGTAGTTCTGTTCATACAAATGCTATATAGACATTGTAGGTTTTGTGAGCAGTTCAATGGGATCCAAACTACCAGAAAATATAACTTTCCACAGATCCTTTGTGGATAAATACATTTCCAATGCTGACTTCCACTTAAATGGCTGACATGTTCAAGCACATGTTCAACTTCTTTAGCGAAGGATTGTTCATTTAAACCCTCACATGGAGCCTTGTCCTTTGGGGACTGACTTCCTGAAAGCTCAGGGAGGTCCCTGATATAGTGGCACTGACGCTAATCTCAGAGTGCAGTTTCTGAACAGGCTGAGGATTTTCAAAACCATCAGTGCTTAGGAGTTAATTCTCAGGTTAATCCTTTCCTTTTGCATTTTACTCTAAGCTACAAGGACAAAGGAGGCTGCATCTTCCACATTTAGCTTGGAAATCTCCTCAGCTAAATATTCAAGTTCTGCCATCCATTCACCATCAGAACAGAATTTTGCCAAGTCTTCTGCCACAGAGTAACAAGGATCACCTTTTCTTCAGTTTCCATAAACACATTCTTTATTTCCTTCTAAGTTCTCATTGGAAGCACATTCAAAATATTTCTACCAACAGTCTCTTCAATAGTCTCTACCAACAGCTATCCAGGCCTCATGATTCTTTTTTTTTTTTTAATTATTTATTTATTTTTAAAAATTACATTAAAAAAATATGAGGTCCCAATCAACCCCACCGCCCCCACCCCCCACTCCCCCCACAGCAACACTCTCTCCCATCATCGTGACACATCCATTGCACCCGGTAAGTACATCTCTGAACATCACTGCACCCCGTAGTCAATGGTCCACATCATAGCCCACACTCTCCCAAGTTCCATACAGTGGGCCCTGGGGGGATTTACAATGTCCCGTAATTGTCCGTAAAGCACCACCACATGATTCTTAATATCTTCTTCCCATTACCCAATTCCAGTGTAATTTCCACATTTTTTGGTATTTGCCATTGCACCGTACTTTCAATTATCAAAAACCTGTTTTGGTTTCCTAGCTGCTGAGCTATGCCTCCTCTCCAGAATCTTTATCTTTTAATTGGAGTAGGTAATCTGCTTACATTTAATGTAAGCACTGCTGTACTTAGTTTACATCTACAAGCTTGCTATTTATTTTCAATTTGCCCCAAGTATTAAACATTTCTTCTTTTTCTTTAAAGATTTATTTTTTAAATTTATTATTTCTCTCCCCTCCCCCTCCCAGTTGTCTGCTCTCTGTGTCCATTCTCTGTGCGTTCTTCTGTGACTGCGTCTATCCTCATCAGTGGCACCAGGAATCTGTATTTCTTTTTGTTGCATCATCTTGCTGTATCAGCTCTCCATGTGTGCGGCACCACTCCTGGGCAGACTGCACTTTTTTTGCACTGGGCGGTTCTCCTTACGGGGCACACTCCTTGCGCATGGGGCTCCCTATGTGGGGGACACCCCTGAGTGGCATGGCACTCCTTGCATGCATCAGCACTGCACATGGGCCAGCTCCGCACACAGCAAGGAGGCCCAGGGTTTGAACCGCGGACCTCCCATGTGGTAGGCAGATGCTCTATCCATTGGGCCAAGTCTGCTTCCCCGACATTTCTTTTTCAGTTATTTTTCTTTTTAAGATTAAGATTTACAAATATTTCCCCTTCTACATGTTTTAACATTTAGTTAAGTAATAGTTTACTTTAATTTTAATAAAAATTCTAAGTATTAAACATGCTATGAATATTGTTTAAGTCTAATAAAACTGGTACTTTGCACACTTCCCAGATAATATGAAGATCTTAGAATACTTATGCTACAAATACCCCCATCCACCTTTATGATAGTGTTGACATGTAACTTACATTTATATATAATTTAAAAGCAAAAGAGATCATTGATATTATTTTATACAGCCTATATTCATTTAAATCCACCAATACATTCAACCTTCTTTATTCTTCATTCCTAGCTGCATCTTCATGCTTTTCATCAGTGATAATCTTTCTTCTGCCTAAATGATTTTTCTAAGTATTTCCTTTAATTCAACTCTTCTGGTGACAACTTCTCTCCATTTTTGTTTGTCTAAAATGTAATTATTTAACCTACATATAGAAAAATACATAAAACTAGCACACACACATATCTACACACACACGACCTAGAACTGTGTGTCCCAGTATTTGAAAATTTGCATAATTATAGTTTCTGATTTGATTGGCATAAATGGCACAGTTTATATGGTTGGAACTATGGAATAAACAGCACCATTAACTATTCCAAGTACATTTCTGCTCAATTTGTTTCCTAATTACTAAGAACAATTTTTCTTCGATGTGGATGGTCTTATCCAGCAATTTTTTCAACAACAAATAATTTATCTTCAATATTGAAAATTTTATTAAATTTACAATATTATTCACAATATTACTAGATGATTTCTCTTTGAAAAATTAGTTCCCTAAAATTTAGTTTATTGTTTTTTTAATTAGATGAAAGCATTGAACCATCATTGGAACTAATTTGACTGATTTTCTATTTGAAGTATCTATTAAAATTATGAAAAAATTGGTGTAATTTGATTGTTTGGAAGTGACTTCTGCTGATAGAACCAAATCATAAACAGCTATTGCATCACTTTTCTAGATGCACAAAAATGCTTGGAAGAGAAAATGATCAAGCTTATCTCTGTAAAACAAAATAATTAATCTAATGAAAAGTCGTGCTTCATAGAGAAATGTGTAAATGCGTTTTCTGTTGTTACAGGTATTAAATTGCCATCTTCAGGCAGTCTTTTGGAAAAAAGAACTTTTTTAAATAGAATATGCTTATGCTTTTTCAGTAAATTTGTGTTTTCTGGTTTTCATATGGCTGCTGATACCATGAAGGCCACCAGGGAAGTGGAAAATGTTGACAGCTAGTTTCTGTAGGTTATGCATTCATCATCAAATTTGGAAAACAAAAATCTAGTACTTTCTTTTCATTAAACATGCAGTTTAAATTTTTTTGAACTTGTTACTACTGAAAGAATTTATAGTAAAAATTTAAAAATTGTAATGCTGAACAGTTATTAAATAATATTCAATATTTAGATGATATAATAAATAACAAAACCACAGCAGCAAGTGCATTAAGTTTAGTTTCACTAAACTCTATTTTTTCACATACATTTCACGTACACCCAATCTATAATTTCTCACATTTTCACTGACCTTGGCAACCAACAGCTTTGTGTACCTGATAAACAAAATGGGTGTCACAAGTAGCAACATCCTTGAAGGATTCATTTATCCATTCTTTGTCAAAGAGAATAAAGTAGGTTCTCTTGAAAACAGTAGTTACTTTGTTTTTGGAAAGAGTAAGGAAAAGAGAGACAGGATATAACTGGTACTCTTTGCAATTTAGCCAAATATTAAATTTAGAACTCTTTTCACTGTTTACTCTGTAAAACAAAACAATTACTGAATGAGACAATTAGGCAAAGCTACTAGTATGAATTGTATACCAAACAAATCCTAGTTGTATTTTTTTAACAAATCAATTTTATTGATAATAAAGCACACAATTCATTCAAAGTGTACAATCAATGGTATTTGGTATAGTCACATAGTTGTGCATTCATGACTTCAATCTTTATTAGAGCAGTTTCATTATTTCAATAATAATAAACAAAAAAGACAAGAAATTCTTTACCTCTCAGTTTCCCTAAGCTTCCCCTGTTGAACATAGTTGCTTTTCTGACTATTCTTGCACATTTCAAGCAGTTTTATTGAGATATATTCACATACCATATGATCTATCCAAAGTGTATAATCATTGGCTTTTAGTGTAATCACAATAGTGTACATTCATCACCACAAAAATTTTTAAAACAATTTCATTACTCCAAATAGAATAACTTCACACCCCTTGGCAGTCATCTCTCAATCCCTCTATTCTTCCCCAGCCCTGCATAACCACTAATCTAATTGCATTATTATAAATTGATTTATATTTACATTTTATATAAATGGAATCATATAATATGTAGTACTTTGTGTATGGTTTCTTTCACTTAGCATAACGGTATTTTTACATGATAATAACATCTTGAAGTATTAACATGCATTTGTTCAGCTTCAAAGAAAAATGATTTTACACATGCAAAATTACCCATGTTCATATTTCACATGCAGTTTCACTATTCTATACAGTCCCATGTTATATTTTTTAGTTTTCCTTTTAGTAATATACATGACCTTAGACCTTCCCTTTAAACCACTGTCATACCCATATAATAGTACTGCTAGTTAGAAATGGTTAGAAACATACCATTTCCAAAGATTAATACACATCCTTTTTACCAATTCTGCACAAGTTAACCCTCAGCTTTCCATTCTCAAAATTCATTCTATTTTCTGGTGACCCAAATTCAAGTTATTAACTCCATGAAATCGCACAATATATTTAGCTCCTAGTAGCACAAATATTAAAGTTAGAATTCTGTACATTGCACATGTTTCTTAGACATAACTGAATGAGACAATTGGGTGAAGCTAGTACTACAAATTGATTGTCTACCAAATGCATCCTGGTTTGTTTTAATGAAGCTGTTAATAAGAATGCTTCAATTAAACAAAACCCAGAGCTAAGATTAAACAAATGGGATGCCAGGGCAGGCATAAATCTAGATTTCCTTGGTAAATTGGGATATATGTTTCCTACATTAATCATGATGCAACATTGAGAAGTGATTTTATGAAAGATGTTTCAGTTATTTTATACAATGACAAGACATAGCAAATTGTATGACCATCACTGAGTTTGTCTAGGGTTTATTGCTACTTTAAAGAAGGAAGAGGGAAACGGACTTTGGCCCAGTGGTTAGGGAGTCCGTCTACCACATGGGGGGTCCGCGGTTCAAGCCCCGGGCCTCCTTGACCCCTGTGGAGCTGGCCCATGCGCGGTGCTGATGCGCGCAAGGAGTGCGGTGCCACACAGGGGTGTCCCCCGCGTAGGGGAGCCCCACGCGCAGGGAGTGCACCCATGGGGAGAGCCGCCCAGCGCGAAGGAGGGAGCAGCCTATTGAGGAATGGTGCCGCCCACACTTCCCGTGCCGCTCATGACAACAGAAGCCGGACAAAGAAACAAGACGCAGCAAAAAGACACAGGAAACAGACAACCGGGGGAGGGGAGGGGAATTAAATAAATAAAAATAAATCTTTAAAAAAAAAAAAAAAGAAGGAAGAGCAATCTTAGAATCTTTACATCACAATACATCTAGTATGGGTAAAATTGTTCTGGCCTCTTGAACCAGGAACACTTTCTTTTTAATTTCAATCCCTTCTGGTAACCCCGAAATATTCTAATTTCATCTAATTAGGTTTTAGGGAACCTACCTTCCTCTCTCTCCATACACTGATTCATTCTGTATGTTTATGGAAATGAAGTTCTTTGTGTGAATATATTCTGACCACTAAGGACAGAAATTGAATGGTGTGGCAAAGCAAGTCTCACAAGGATTGGGGTAACATTCAATCATGGATTTTGACTATGACAGAGTTAAGGTAGAAAGAATTTCCACTTTGCTTCATTTGTATATACAATTTATTTTTCTTCTATATGCATTTTGGAAAGAAAGATATTCTTCCCCTAAACTATATATACGTGTATTTTTTATTGGAGAAGTTGTAGATTTACAAAAAAATCATGTATAAAATACAGAGTTCCCATATGCCACCCTATTTTTGACACCATGCATTAGTGTGATACATTTGTTGCAATTGATGAAAGAACATTTTTCTAATTGTACTATTAACTATAGTCCATCATTTACAATAGGGGTCATTGTAGGTGATTGTAAAGAAAGGCCATATCGGGAAATGGACTTGGCCCAGTGGTTAGGGCGTCCGTCTACCACATGGGAGGTCTGCATGGGAGGTCCGTGGTTCAAACCCCGGGCCTCCTTGACCCGTGTGGAGCTGGCCCATGCGCAGTGCTGATGTGCGTAAGGAGTACCCTGCCACGCAGGGGTGTCCCCCGTGTAGGGGAGCCCCACACACAAGGAGTGTACCCCGTAAGGAGAGCTGCCCAGCGCAAAAGAAAGTGCAGCCTGCCCCAGGAATGGCGCCACCCACACTTCCCGTGCCGCTGACGATAACAGAAGCGGACAAAGAAACAAGACACAGCAAATAGACACAGAGAACAGACAAATGGGGGAGGGGGGATTAAATAAATAAATAAATCTTTAAAAAAAAAAAAAAGAAAGGGCATATCAGAAGTTGGAGCTAAAGGCTAGAGAGCAATTCACTAAGGGGTTACTACTTCCAGGGAACAGAAAGTGGGACCAACCAAGGAGCATTCCACACAGGGTGGGGGGACTGGTGATATTTGTACAGCAGAATCCCAGAAATACTTTTGACTAGTTACTGCTATGTGCCTCTCACACCTCCACTTTCCAAGTGGGAATGTGCATAGTTATCCCGCTCTTTTTTCTCACCATTGAATGTGAAGTGCATGTGTGTAGGACAGTAGGAACTGAATGTGGAGCAAGTTGTTATATGGTGGCTCATGGGAACACAGGCTCTGGCACAACATAGATTTCTCAACAAATGTCCACTTTAATATTTATATAGCATGAAGAATTTAAATGAGCAAGGGAAGAGTTCCTGTTATGGCCATTTCCCCAGGGAAGCCAACTGCTTGGGTCACAGTCAGTGGATGGCAGTACCACATGCCGTACTTTGCATTCAAGATACCCTCTGCTACCTGAACACTGGGTTTTTTCACACCGCAGGAGAAAAGGCCCTACCACTGAGCAAGAAGTATGTATTAAGCAACATTTGGGGAGAATTCCTGCCTTGGAAAGTAGCTGGGGCTGCTTGCTCCCAGTTTTGAGTTCAAGGTATGGTCAGGTTGTTCTATTTCTCAGTAGTTTGTTTTCTGCCCTGGGCTGTGAAACAGAAACATATCAACACATCTGCACTCAAATAAACAAGAGGGAAAAAAGGAGGGGGTAAGAAATGGCTGGGAGATGGTCACTGATCATGTCTGTGATACCCCAGCATTGAGTACTTGTCTTTTTAACTCACAAGTCATCAGATCAAGATTTCAAACTTGATGTCATGATTGAATGAGACTTTTGGAGATCTGAGAATAGAGTGAATATATTTTACATGTGAAAGAGATGAGAATAATTGTACTAGTGGATGGCTATAACTACAGTAAATTGCAAAAATTTTCCCAATTCTTTACCCTTTCTGATTCCATGAACTCTGTTGATAACATGGTGTTGACCTTTCATGCAACTTATACTTGGCTATGTAATAGTTTGGGCCATTAGAATGGTAGCATATATGACAGAAACATAAGCTTGAAAAGTTATTTTATGTGCTCTTACTGTTTCACAATTTCACATTTGCCTTCATAATGAGAAGATTCCTGAGCCAGCCTGCCAGAGGGATATGAGCTAATTCTAGTCTCAGATGACTAGAGTCCGTGGACTTAAGTCCCCAGACAACAGCCATCTGACTCTCAGACACACAATCAAGTCCATTTGAAATTAGAAGAACCATTTAGCCTAATCTCCGACCTTAAACTCATGAGCCAAATAAAGTCTTATTATAGGCCACTAAAGTTTTGTGGTTGTTTATCACATAGTATTATTTTGGCAGTAGATCACTGATACCTGAAAAAATAAAGTTGGACAGAATTTTTCAGATCAGAAAGCAAATACAAGATTCTCCAAATCTAATTACTGGGAGGCAAAACTAGGAATAAAATCAACATGTTCTTACCCTCAGAATAGCACTTTTATCACTATACATGTAAGTAATCTCCTGAAATATTTTCTGTTTCTGAAATGGTGTTAAAAACATTATTTCTTAGATAGTCTACAGATATTTTTTTAGAGGTACTTACAAGCACAGCTTTCATTTTCCATTCCAGTGTGAATTCCCCTTTAGTTCATCCAATTTTCACATTCTTTCTTACCTTCATCTTTCATCTTCTAGCATCAAATAAGAAAACTGGTTTGGGAAAATTTCAATAGAATTCATATCTACTTTCCTCTTTAGAAATGATGCATACTGAATTTATGTTTAAAGACTGTAAAAAAGATATCTGAACTTAATATAAATTTAGTGATCTGTGTTTGATACACAAAACAAGGAGCATTGCTTTGAGTTTCCAGGGCATCTACCTGCATAGAGAATATCTTGAATCTTATTTGAAAAACTTAAAGTCTCATGAAGGCATTGGCACTGGCTTTGAGTAATATGATTATCCTATGCCTAAAGGATTAGCATTAGTTAATGTCTCACTATAAAGAATGTCAATAATCAAAAACAGTAATTGAAGTATTTTATGCCATTTATGTAAAACACACAATAGCAGTGATTCTTCAGGTTGGTTGTGTATTAGAATCATCTGGGGAACCTAAAATTATCCAAGAGTTTCTAATATAATTGGCCTCAAGTAGGGCTTATTCATGGGTATGTTTGAAATGCTTTCCCAGTGAGCCTAACATGTAACCAAAGGCGGAGAACAATTATTCCAAATTTTGTTATTGCTCATAATTAAGTTAAAATTATTATATGCTTCTTACTGGAATTTTAATTTGATTATTTTGGTATTTCATAGCAGTTAGTGCTTTTGTTCACCCATCTCCTTGGCACATATAATACTCTCTCATATATAATGGGTGCCCAATTAATATTTATTGAGTAAATAAATATATGACTAACTGAATGAAAGCAACATATGTCTACTTAAGCTAAACTTGTCTTAATTATTCTAGTAAATATGTTTCTCATAAAGTATTAACAGAATCACGTTTCATGAGTTTGTGAGTCATGATTTTTTGTTGTCTTCCTTCACCTAAATCCAATTGTTCTTAAACCTGAGTGCCTGTTAGAATCATTTGGATGGCTGTTAAAATGCAGATTGCTGTGCTATCCAGGAGTTTTTGGTTCTGTAAGTCTGTGTTGAAGTTCAATAATTTTCGTTTCTAACAAGTTTCTAGTGATGCTGATGCTGCATTAAGGACCACTGCTTAAACTCATATTTAATGTCTGTAGCTGATCAAAGACCTTCACTAAACTTAAATATGTACTTTTCATAATAGCTGTTGTGGCTATCATGTCTTGCCACAGTGCCTCAGTGTGTCTGTAGCTACATAATAATTTAGATCAGAAAGTGATATTCTAGTCAGATTTCCTCCAAATGCTTCTAAGTGTTGGAGACAATTCTTCATGGGTCTCTCATGTTTCTGCCTATCATTTTGTAAAGGCATTTTCAGTTTTGTTGTTGTTGTTGTTGCTCTGGATTATCTTTTCAAGGCTGTTTGCCTAGCAAATATATAGTGTTTTCCTTCAGAATCATTTTAATCACTGTCCAGGATAATAAAGATAATGTCTCCCTCTGGGTCCAGTGTTGGGTAGGATTTCTAATAGCTCTCCTGTATGAGACTGGGATTTTCTAATCTCAGGCTTTATCTCCTGTTATGTACCCCACTGTACCTGCAGGCATCACTTGGCTCTCATCACATTGTACTGTGCAGATACTCTGGATCCTGCTGTTGCTGTGAGTAATAATTTGTATTTACTTCTAACCCAGGAGTCTTTTATCTTGTGCCAATATTCTTTATACTGTTAAGTTGCAAGTAAAGTACAACCTCCAACAGTCACAGGTCTTCACAGTAGATATGAAATATCAAGTCAATTTCAGGACTTTACTTCTTTGCAGCCTGGTGAACAAGCAGTTTTCCTGGCATGTTTTAACATTGACATTGTGAAAGATCTGTAGCATTTTTAATTGGTCACCCAGAGTACTTTATTCTCTTCAGGAATTCTTGGCTTCCAGTTTTAGTGGGATTCTTGGAAATCATAGACACTAAAAAAGAGAGAGAGAGAGAAAGAGAGAGAAAGAGAGGTGAAAAATATGTTTGGTTCCAAATGAGCCAGAAGAAATGTACTAAGTCTGACTTCTCTTGGAGACCAGTCATTCATTTCATATATGATTCTAAAAACACAAAACAACAGAAATAGTTTAAGAATCAAAATAGTTTAAGAATCTCACCAAACAGAATGGTCTACTCAGGAGAGTTTATGACTGGCCTTTGAGATAATCTCAGCACAGGACATATGGATTATAATCTATAAATTTTCAGAGGGAATACTGGTGTTATTTCTTTTTGAAATAAAGACAACATTTGAAGCTAAAAAGATGAGACATCTCATTTTTCCTTTGCTTTTATTCTCTTGATGCATACCCCTAATGATAATGGAGACAAACCTCTCAATTTTTTTTTATACTTTATTCTTTTAGTCTCATTAGTCATTTATAATAGTGAACTTGATCCATCCACAGGAAATTTTGAGGCTGACAAATAAAAATGGTGAGACTATTTTCTTCATTATTCCTTTACTGATCCCCTCCCTTTCCCTCTTCTTCATGATGAATGACTACCAGAGAAGCAAGCTGTTAATTCATGTTTAAGTACCTTCTTGTGTTCTCTTGCTGGTATTAAGAAAATTTGACTTAGATAATACTGGTTTTTCATTTCACTATTACTCCAGTGTTGTTTTTTTTCATATCGAAGTATAAACTTTGAGTTCTAGGAGTTCTGACTCTATCACTCATTAAAAGATTGCTTTGCCTTTTACGTAAAATGAGAAACTTTGAAATTTGAATCTCTAGCATACATTTATTTTCTTTCTAAATGAATCTTTGAGAAGAAAACCTACTATCTCATTAAAAGTTGTTGATGCACAGATAGCCAATAGGAAAAAATAACATATCCCATATTCAAAAACAGATTTCTGTGCTACCTAGACTAACTTAAAATTTTGAAATTTTTAATTGTTACTAGTTTGACTTGACATTTCACCTTCAGTAAATATGTACTTTTTAATTGAAATATGGTTCATTTTTTCCACTAGCATTCTAAAACTTAAAGGGAAATCCATACTTCTATATTTCTTTACATATAAAAGAATATATATATATATATAGATACATATTTCTGTTTAAACAGTTATTAAGTTATTAAGTTTTACTTAAATTTTTGGTACACTTGTAGTTCAAAGTTTTGCATACATTTCCTTACTTAATGGTTGCTAGGTAAAAAGATAGTTAATATACTTTTAGCACTTGTTTTTATTTTCAAATTTGGGATTTAAATAGATAAGACCAAAACACCAACTCCTCTTGAATCTTAAATCCTATCTGCTTCCACTTTCAAAACCAGTATCTCTTTTACCTTAAACTCTACCTACCCCTTTTTTCTCTGTGCATTATTTCCCAAGACTTCTTATTTCTTATTTAGGCTTTTAGAGTTCTCTAGGCTCATGCCTTAGAACCTTTTCTTGGCAATTGTTTTTCCTGCATTTTGAGGGAATATTACAAAGAAAAGGGACTGAGAAATAGTTTTCATCAATAGTGAATTGTTTAGAGAACATCATAGACTTTATTACTGACGTTAAAATGGTGATTTTGACTATTACAACATTTCTGCAAACATGGTTGTGTAAATTTGCATCCTTAATGATTCTGTTGCTACAGGATGATGACTATACCACAGTAAAAAGTTTGTTTGCTTCATAACAAAATTATAACCAGGCAAGGAAATGGCCTCAGGGCAATAATTGTTTCATAATAGGGGGCATCTACATCACAAATTGTGCTGCACCTGACTTCTAAATCATTAGAAGGGGATACTGCCAGCCAAAAAACAGGAAAAGCAAGACCTATTTATAAATATAAAGTAAAATATAAATATTTGAAGGGTCTATTATTTACTGATTCTTCAAACAGAAAACAAGGAGACACTGAACCAGGATTGGTATAGTTAAATTAAATATGGAATAAAATTTGTGAGTCTGCAACTGTACTAGAAACTCAAGATGCTGTTGTTACTGCCAGTAAATATTACTATTTTAAAGATTTTCTGGAACAAAGTGCTATAATAAGAAGAGAGTATAAAAATAAAAGATAGATATTTTTGCTTACCATATGTTAGAGACCAGTTATAAACTTTTGGTTAGATATTACATTTTATCTTTGCTCCAAATCTATGAGATAGAGGGGACTGTATAGATGAAATTTAGATTCCAAGAACTTAGGAAGTTGGCCCAAATTCTCATCTGGTGTGTAGCACTCTGGAAATCAAACTGGTTTTCCTGACACATAAATCTGTTTTCTTAAAAATTGAAATATTTACCTATCTTGATAGGTATAAAGGATTTTCATATTTATTTTAACACTTAAAATAACTCTCTGAAATAGTGAACCAATAAATATATAAGAAATTTGACTTCACTTTGATGTTCTGTAGTTATTTGCTGCTACTTAGAGAACTGCAGCTGTCACAAAAGCAGGGCAAGGCATGCTATAATCTACCATGCTAGTGCATTTGTAAAAGACATCACAAATATAGGACTGGCCAAGTTTATTTTCATTCCCTGGCCTTCAGGACCCCTACCACTTTTCTGTTTTACATCACTCCATTTTTTTCTATATAGCCCTTACCACTATATGAAATTATTGTACACTTTGAATTATATTTTATTCTCTGTCTCCCATTTCATGTAAATACCATGAAGTAGTGTCTTTGTCAGTGTTTTTCTCAACCAAATCCTCAGAGCTTAGGACAGTGATGGAAACATAGTAGGCACTTTATAAGCATGTGTGTAATGAATAGATGAAAGAAAGAATGAATGAAGATAAGAAATATTTTTTGGGGGAGCCATAAGAATTACATATATAGAAGTCAAGAATAGTAAGAAAAAAACTTACAGAAATCTATTTGCTGTATGTTCACTTTTTCTTGCAGTCTGTAAAACTCTCCAATTATTAGTAGTATAAATTTAAGTTGGAAACACTACTTGAAAAACAAAAGCAAGAGATACTGTTAAACCTTTACTAAGAGTTAGCTTATTTAGAGAGGTTGGAGACATAATACAAATAGCAAGCCATGCAGAATAAATTTTCTCAATATATGAAAAGAGAACAGATAGTATTAATGTGTTGGTAAAGAAAAAAATCTGCCAGAGAATTTCTGTCTTAACCACAGAAACTCTATGACACATAACAATATTTCTACCAAGACTAAATTTGGATCTTCTGAATATATAATATTCCTTATTTTACATAACAAAAAAAACTATTTGGAACTTCTGCCAGGTTTGTAAAAAGAGACAAAATGCAGAGGTTGGTGATCCCCCTTTAAGAGACAACAGACTCATGGCTAACCAGGTGATGGGTTATATTCTTGGAAAATGCAACTAAGATGTGAGAGAAAATTCCCCCAGGAATGGGAATCAAAAAACTCATTAACCTTTTACCCAGTTGGGCTGAAACTCTTGAGAATAATACTGGAGCTTGAAAAGACCTAGAGTCTGTCACTATGGGTTTTCAGGTTTAGGAAGGAAACTGAAGGGCATGGACTCCAGGTGGTGTTTTCATCTTTTTTTCTCATTGAAGGTCATACCTTTGGAAGAGAAAAAAGGATATGAGAAATGAACAGCTGGTAGCATAAATGACATCAGAGAACAGGATTAGTTCTTTTGGACTGCAATTATACTAGCAGAACCATGAACTCCTATAGCTGGAGTACACCTCCATGGGCCTAGAGAGGACGTATTTGTCAGGACATTCAGTGACAATCAAGAAGACTCTTGCTAGAGAGAAAGAAACAGAACAGCAGTTATGTATGGCAGGGGAAGCATAGAGAAAGTGAAACAACATGAGTTTTATTTGTTTGTATTTGTTGTTTAATAGTATTTGAATAATGAAAATGCTCTTAAAATGATTCAAGTGATTAATCCACAAATATGTGATTATATTAAATGCCATTGATTGTATACTTTGGATGGATTTATGTTTTATTAATATTTAACACTAAAATTGATTTGTTCCAAAAAAAAAAAAAGAAGACTTAATTGTCAAATAGGAAGCAAAAGTCAAGAGAAAAGGGTAATAATCAATAATATAGCAGGCATCATGTATAATGCAGGGAAGGAAAACAGTGGTGCCAATAACTATTATTTCTAAGGAAAAGCTAGTAAGTGTTTTAAGAATGTGGCTTATGACATATCATCTTGATATTTCTAAAAGGAGGGAAAAAGTAGATTCTGGAAACCCATAGACTAGTATTTACCAGCTGTCAATCTGTTGCATTCTTGTCAGGATTTCTGCATTGCTCTCAGTATTGTTTTTAAAAGTCATGTTTATTACATACCTTAAATGGAAATCGTATCACTTTCTACTAGTAGAAAGTAATTATTGCAATGAATATAATGAGTACAAAGCCATGTTTTTAATTTCTGTCTAAAGGGCCCTGCCTACTAGAGCTCTGTATGTGAGATCTCCTCTTTTTGTTAAACTGGGATATTTTCAAGTGTTATTATAAAGTTGTTAAATACATACTAACCCCAAACTGAAACATCTTCCTTGATGGAATGTAATTTTATAATTGGAAAGGAAATTATTCAATATAATTTAATTAATATGATATAATTATTTAGTTATAATCATTTAAATAATTGCACCACATAAAATAACTTGAAGTTCAGCAAAGTCACCTTGAATCACCAAAGATCTTAAGCTTAACATTAGGCAAATATGTCCTAGAAACCACCAGAATCACTTGGGGTGTTTTACAAGTACGTTGTTGCTTAGGCCCCACTGGCAGAGATTCTGATTCCATTAATCTGGGTGGGACCTGGGCACAGGTATCTTTCCAGAGTTTCCCAGGCAGTTCTGATATACAGCCGGGATTGAGAACCCTGCTCCAGAACAATAGACTCAATAGAAAAGACTACTTAGCAAATGCTTTGGGGGCATTTAAAAAATGAATTATTGAATGCTAAGATCTAACTTTATTTTCTGATACAATTTGTAGATTAATTATCAAAGCAATTTCAATTATATTGTAGAAGTACTTTTAAAATTCTGTTACTAAAATAAAACTAGGTTGATTTATATCTGGTTAAACTACTATCCAAAACATATCTGAATGTTGTTTATTGTTGCCTTTTTGTGTGTCCTATATAGTCCAAGACCCTATTTTGACCATTGAAGAATCTTTATCAGTGATGTGACCAGGAGATGGATTTGTAAAAATTATATGACAACATATAATACATGATAAGACAAAAGTCTACTATAAAAATGACCTTATATTAGAATGATCATGTTAATGTTTAATGTGGGCGAAAAGCTGACTCCTGTATTTTGGGTTAAAAATTTGGCTGTGAAAGTACAGGATAAAAGTGTTAAGGCTTACTTAGGAACTTATATGTGAAAGCATGAAAGAATTTAACAGTCTGCATATTCAATGTGAACCATTATAGTGTTGTGGCTGTTAAAACTAACATAAAAACAAATCAAACCAAAATAACAAAGCTCAGTAGCATTTAATATTATCCCAATATCAAAATATGTTATATTATCTCTCCAGGTTACACTGATACTGGAATAGTGTATTTTATTCTGAATGCCAGTTTAGGATAATGTTAAACAGGAATTTATCCAAAGAAGAGTGAATAGGGTAAGGAAGGATTTTGTAGTATTGTGATATTAAAAAAAACAAAAAAAAGATTCCCTGAGCTGGACATGTTTTACTTGGAAAATTAATGTTTGTGAGTGGTCCATGATGGTTATCAATGACAATCATCTTCAAATATTTGAAGTCCTCTCAGGTCAAAGAGGATTATTGACAGATTTTTATGTGGGTGCAATGAACAAAATTAGAAAAAATTTTGGTTAAGCTAAAGTCTAATATCTTACAATTTTCACATGTGCTGGTCTGTCCTTAAGGTAAGAGTCTCTTATAATTGGAAGGTTCAGTCAAAGGTAGAGTGATGTCATTCGAGGAATGGTATCGGTTGGATGGTTGCAGTATGTGAACATTTGGACAATAGCTTCTACTAACATTCTTATAGATCTAACTTTTATTTAATACAATGTTCAGAGGGACAAGCAGTTTGTTTAAGATTATGAAACTACTTAACAAAGAGAAATGAAATTAAAAGAAGGGACTTCTATTCCTCATCCAATACTTTCTTGGAAAAATATAGTTATATTTTCCAATTATATATTCATTCATCACCAATTTCCTTCTATTAAATATTCTATTTCAAATGGCCAAGGAGCATATGAAGAATGCAGAGGTATGTTCTCTGTCTTGCAATAAAAATTTAATACAATTGTCAATTTTCAAATTAAAAGTGATTCTGTCTTAACTACTGAACTTCAACTGTGAGTCATGTACGCCTGTATACATAAAGGGTAAAAGTACATCTATTAGCAGAATGCTCTGGATTCTGAGCTTCTAGAGTCTTGGTCATGCTGCATAAAGGAATTTAAGGACACACTATAGGGTGGGTAAGGGAACAAAGAGTTTATTGAGAAATGAGACAAAAGCAAAAATTATACAACCCCAGACGTGGGTACAAGTATGCTACAGGGTGAGATGTGAGTAGAGGGTCACATGTTAAGCCTTTTTAAAACCTTTCCCTCTCCCCTTTCCTAATGTTGGAGCGGGGTCCCAGCTGTCGACTGTTCTGATTGGTTACCCTACAGTCTCTACTTTTAGCTCTCAGGGGACAAATGATGAGGCCTTTTGTTTGCAGTTATTTGGAGATGTGTTTGGAGTTATTTGGGGTTTCCCCTTTACCCTAGAAAGAGTTCCTAATGGAACATTGTAGCAGTTTGATATTATTGATGAATGCCAAAAAGAAATATTGGGTATGTTTCTACACTCGTCTTTTCCTCTGGGCATATTAGATTATATTGGATTTGGAGGTTCACTTGATTAAGTAATCAAGTAAACTTCTTGTGCCAGTAGGGTATTGAGTCCCTGCTCCTTGGTGGGTGGGGACTCACAGATAAAAGACACGGAAAAAGACAGAGTTGGAGGGTTTTTGATGTTGGAGTTTTGATGTTGGAATTTGATGCTGAAGCTGGAGCCCTGAGCCTAGAAAGAAGCAAGCCCTGGGAAGATAGGAACCCTGAACCCAGAGAGAAGCATGACTCTGGAAGAGAGGAACCCAGGAAGCCTGAACCCATACAGATATTGGCAGCCATATTGCTCTAACAAGTGAAAATATACTTTGGTGAGGGAAGTAATGTATGCTTTATGGCCTAGTATCTTTAAGCTCCTAACCCAAATAAATACCCTTTATAAAAACCAACCAGTTTCTGGTATTTTGCATCAGCACCCTTTTGGCTGACTAATACAGACTTCATAACCAAGGTCTGAGCAGGGTCTTTCTGGCTTTGTTCTTAGTAGCAGCCTTCCCTCTGGGGGGATTTAGGTGGGGTATCACAAGCCAAGTTCTCTGCCAGACTCCAGCTATGACTCATCTTCCTTTTCCCCTATGCTAATCTGCCTCAATTCACCCCTCAGAGAGTTTACACTCTTATTCTTAAGGAGGAGCTAAAGGGTGATAGTTATTCTTCTGTAGTTGCTTTCTGTTAGTTAGGGAGGATAATCACTGACTGACAGAGTGTGAAACTCTCTGGCTATTCTGTTGAGGTTGAGGGAAGATGGTTCTGGTACTGTAGTTGGAACTGGATGAAATCCCTGCATGACTAATACCTTGTTCTGGAAGGTGTTGACTCTGGAAGAATTGAACGTAGGTAGAATTTTGGAGATACATGGTCCTACTAAAAGGATAAAGAAAATGGTGGTAAACAGGCCCAAAAGTGAGGCCAGCCATGACATACTAGATCATGAGAGTGAGAAAGGCGAGGTGTTTCCAGAGGCTTCATCCCTCCAAAGTTGATGGGCTTGATCTTGTAGGTTTTCAATGCTGTCCAAGACTGTTCTGGAGTGATTTACATAGAAATAACATTGCTTCTTGAGGAACAGGCATGTTCCTCCCCCATACCAGTGTTAGCATGTTTAGGACTTTGCAATTTTTCAGCACCACTGTGGCAAGGTGTTCTATTTGCTATCTAACAGCTTCTAAGGAATGGCTAGTTTTTTCTATGCTGTTGGTTAACTCTAACGAGAGATTTTGAGAGATCTGCTGGGCTTAGTATAAACTGCTAACCCCAGTTTCCATGGTGGTGGTTATGCCTAGGACAGCTATAAGTGGTATGAGGAGAGGCACTGCCTTAGACATAAACTCATAAAGACAACATAGGTAGGCAAAAAGACAAGCATGTCAAGCAAAATAAAGGTAGTACTTAAGAGAGCCATTCTTTTACCTTACAGAAGCATTTATTAACTACTTAGAAAATGAATTAAGTTTTCCAGGACTTTTAATCTGTTCGATTTCCTTCTGCATATGATTGAGAATAGAAGACATATTATATTCATCAGGTACGTAGGTACAGCACTTAATACTAATCAGTGCACAAGTTACCTCCTTGAGCTGCAGTTAATAGATCTAATAAGTTCCAGGTTTGTAATACCATACATGTCTCTCCATGGAAGCAGGCCCATAAAGTCAATTGTGTTTAAGCTCTACTCATATTACTCTGGTAATTATTGCCTACTTCATATATGCTTCACACAGCCAGCATGCTGCAGCACCATTGATTCTAGAGAAAGGATCCAGTGTTTCATGAGCCTGGTGCATAGCACCCTGCAAAACTATGAAACAGAGCCAGTCTGGAGGCAATGTTTGCTGTAAATCTGGCCAAAGCAGGCCTTCACTGGTTGCTGCAGGCATCTGAAACAGCAACAAAATTTCCATCCACTTCAGGAGCATGTCCAAAGTTGTGGTAGATACTTTCATTGTTTTAGGGGTTGTAGTGACCAACCTAGCCAATAACTCAAATGGAGAGGCACTGTGCAGGGTTTGAATACCTAGGAGAGTTTTACAATACTGAAGCCTATCTCTTTTTATTTTCATACACTTTTAAAATACCTTCAATACAATTTATAACATATTAAATGAACTTAACTATTTTAGTACTTTACTTTTTACTTTTATACCTTTACCATGATTATCTAATTAATAGTATTTTATTATAGCAGTATGGGAAAATCTACTTTCTCCATTATTTTATGAAAACCTAAGATTCCCAATGGAATCAAGATTATCCTCCCCTTACCACCACCTTAACATGCAGATTGAGGTGGCCTCTGACTTGTTTCTCTGTTATGAAGTTACTTTTTGTTATCAATATCAATTTAGGTTTCTTTTTAATAGTAGCTTCCTGGAATTAGATATTTAAGTACTTCAGATTATACAATGCAATTACAAACCTCTTATTAACTAACCGTAACCTCATAAATTACTTTATCTTTAAATAAGCTTCTTAAATTACAATTAGCAACCAATGAAATTTACTTTATCCATTTAAGTCTTGTGTTACATTCCTCAATCTGTTCTGTGAAAACTAGTCATTTCACTTTACGACAGATATATATTTCATTAAACACAAACTTACAATTTCATCATTTTAAAGATTTAATACATATAATGCTAATTAACTAAATTGGTATTCTATAAACCTAAGTAGATTATACCTAAGCTAAATAAAATTGAAGCAATTGTAGTTTATACTAGAAATGTTCTTTTTTCTTACTTCATAGGATGCTAAAAATGCTTTTTTTCATTAATAAAATTCTAAAACTGTAGATAAGCTTAAAAGCACACTGACTACCTGCTTCTGGAATAATTTAATTCTTTAATTTGTCTTAACCATAATTTAGAAAAGTTCTTTCCATAGATTTCAAGGACTCTTTACTAACTGAAATTTGACAATTGGATCATTAATTACTCTCATTTTAAGGCTGCTAAAAGACTTAAATTGGGGAATTATAGGACAAATTATGATTCTTAATCCCTTGGTCTAGTATATAAGAGTTTTAAACTAAACTTACATTTCCCTAACTTGCCACACCTAGCACTTCCCCCATAACTCTTGCAAAGAGAAGGAGGCCAGAGGGGGGTAGGGTCTGGGTAGGTCAAGGAGCTTAGGAAAATTGTTTTCTCTCCCAATAATTTCTATATTCAGATTTCTATATGGTGCTTCCATCATGTTTAGCCTCTCTAATGTGGGCTCCAGGAATATACATTTACATATATATGCCCTCATTTAATTTTTAGCAATTTAAATAGAACTCTTTTAAAAATTTTCATTTGTTAATTTGATATTTTCATCCCAATGTCTGAAAACATATACTGAATAAACAGACACAAATAGAGAATTAGACACAGAAACATAGAACTCATTAAGGTTATTTATAATTTTCATTCTCTTACAAAGTAAGTTTAACTGTAAAATAATATTATATTCAAAAAGTCTCTTTGAAGGCTATTGCTGTTAATTTCCACTGTCACCATGCAGCTTTGCACAAGAATTTCATTCTTTTTAGTTATTGGCTTATAATCAAATTGTTCTCAATGTTTTAAAATACAATCTACAATATTTTCCTTTACTTCAGAGCTTTGCTTATTTCCCATTTTGACTTTGACAGACCTTGGATGAGCAACTTTAATTCCAGTATATATACTCACTGAGGTCATTGAAGATTCAGGGAAAACTGGTTTTTCTCATGACCTACTACTTTTAGGATTCTTGGTGCTTGGGCTGAGAGGTCCCCCTCTCCCCAGTCCTCAGATATAACAGGACTCTGGTGGCTGCAGGACTGGAAGTGTGCATGTCCAACCCCAAGGGCCAAGGATTCCTACTATGCAGCCATCTCCTGAAAATTTGCAAGGTCCCTCTGGGTTCTTGCCCAAAGTAGGCAAATTGGAGTCTACACCTGGATAATCAAGAGAGAATGCAGGGTTATTAACACCAGTGGAAGAACAGGAGATAGGGATGCCTCAAATTTGTCTTTTCCTTAGCCATGGGGGTCAGAAGTTGCTATGGCCACAAAAAGGGGAGACTAGAGTAGTTACCATCACAATGGTGAGCAAGTACACCTAAGGATGAGGCCAGTCCTGAAATAATACCATAAGCAAAGGCAAACTCAGTTTAGAATTACCATTACAATAGCAAGCATACACAAGAGTAGGTCTAGGCTAAATCCTCCCTGTTACTGCAATTTAAGCTTTTGCTGTTGTATAATACAAAGACATCTACATAATGATCTTAACTCTTAGTTACAGTTTCTAGTAAGTTTTTAATTCAAAACAATTTGGGCACTTTTATTTATTAACTAAGCAACTAAAACAATTTTATTAGTAACAATGTTGCTATGTTTTTCTACTTTTCCAACAGTTAAACTAATTCCACTTGTGATTTCTTTTTTATATCAAATCTAATTTTAAGATAGTATTGACATTTAAATATTCAGTTTTAGGTTACTCTTCCCCATTACCCAATTTGTAACAGGTGAGCTCCAAATCTGATTTATGAGTTCCTAGGCACAAGCAGACAGGCAAAGTTAAAGTAAGCACAGATTCGAACATAAGAGAGAATCTGGCACACTTACTTAGCCAGAGGACTTTAACAGCTTCCTTCTTAAGGGGGTATCACTTAATTGATGACTTATGAGGAGGTTTATTATTCCTCAGGGAAGAGATGTAGTAAGCAGTTTAGATTTTGATTCCCTATTCACTACCCTTTTCTTTCATCATCATGGCACATTCACTGCATTTGGTGAATACATTTTGGAACACTGCTGCACCACATGGATAATTGTTTACATTGTAGTTTATACTTTCCCCCAGTCCACACAGTGGGCCATGGCAGGACATGCAATGTCCAGCATCTGTCCCTGCAGTACCACCCAGGACAACAAGAAGTCCTGAAAATGCCCCCATGTCACATCTCTTCTTTCCTCTCCCTACCCTCAGCAGTGACCATGGCCACTTTCTCTACATCATTGTTACAGTTTCTTCCATTACTAATCACAATAGTTCCATAATAGAGTATCAGTAAGTTTACTCTAATCCATACTCTATTCCTTCATTCTGTGGACCCTGGAATAGCTATGTCCACTCCACCTCTATATCAAGAGTGGGCTTAGATTCCACATGGATGATGGATGTAATTCTCCTGCTTGCAGTTGTAGGCATTCTTGTCTCCCTGGTGTGGTGGTTGACCTTCTTTACCTCCCTGTTAGCTGGCTGGGGTAAGTCCAATGAACCAGAGGGTAGGAGTTGCAAGTCTGCTGAGGCTCAGGGCCTGGCTGTCACATGGAGAGTCTAGAGATTCAGGTCTTCTGAGTATACACCAACCCCAACACCAAATACAGGTTCAGTAAAAGTGACAGAAGAGGCATGTGTAGAAATGTCACATCTGAGTCTAACTCCGTCACACTCAGGAACACAAACTCCAAAGTAGGGTCAATTGGCATGGCACTGAACTCCAGAGCCATCTGCTATGACCATAGAACCTGTGGATCTCTGTACCCTCAGGAGAGCTAGTACCTGGGATTGTATCTGCTTTGGCTGTCTCTGGGATCCTGCTGAGGTGTGCATAAGCATGACCCATCTGATGACCTCCTGACTCTTTTTTGGAGACTCATAGCCTCATTTGTCCTTTCCATTTCTCCCTTTTATTCAAGGTCAAAAAGCAGTTTTTAACACTTAATCATACATGTAGGCTGAGATATTCTGGTGGTCTGAGTTGACTCTTTTATTCAAGGTCTTTTTCTTGTTACATCACCAGCTGGTGCTTGGTATTAATCCCTCAGTACCAGGGAGGCTCATCCCTGGGAGTCATGTCCCACACCTGGGGGAAAGTAATGCACTTACAGGCTGAGTTTGGCTTAGAGAGTGGCCACATTTGTACAACATGGAGGCTCTCAGGAGGTAACTCTTAGGCACTCTGCAGCTTTAGGTCTAGTTCATATTTCAGGCACACAGGCTTATAAGTATAGTCATCTGTATCAAGGGCTCATTGTTGGACCATTCTTCTTTGTTGGTCTTTGCCATTGCACTTGGGTAATGTTGCTGTTCCATTGGGAAATGTGATAGAGCTCCCCTGGCTAGGAACTCAGCTCTCCCTCAGTTGTCGTTTTAAACTGTAACTATTATGAAAATATCCAATAATTTTTAGGTACCTTGTATATATGCCCTGGAGAACTCCCTCCCAACCATGTGACCCCCATCAATAACACCCCACACCAGTGTTTCTCCCCTGCCATAGTTGAACCTCTCTGTGGTCCAAAACTTCTTAAAAAATGAAGCCTAATATATTGCCAAATTCCATTAATAGTAAAAGGGAATATAGTAATAGGTTTAGGCACAACTGAGGCCAGAGAGGTCCAGAGTGGCAGCATAGGACTGGGAAAGGGGCTCCCATGTTAATTGAGGAATTAAGAATCTTACCTGCTACATCACGGGTCACCTGAAGTTCTTCCTGGTTGATGGTTCACACATGGCTTTAGGACCCTTCTGTCTTCCTCTAGGGAAAGGCCCCAGTGGGTCTAGGAGGCAAGGCAGCTTGGGACCAAGGGCCTACCTCTCCATACTTGAAGCAGCCTCCTATTAACATGGAGGATGAATTTAGGTGGCCTTGAGGTGTCAGGGTGCCTTTAATAGTGGCAGCTAAAAAGGTGAGCCTTTCTCTGGGCTTGCCTGTTTCCCCTCAGTGACACAGTCTCAATTGTTGAAAACTGCAAAGTCTCTTTCTAAAAGGGAGTTAATGGAAGTTTGAGGACTAAAGAAAAGTTTTTGTAACTTCCTACAGATATTCAAGGGTAACTGGTTAATGAAGTGAATTCCTAGGAGGATCTGTCCTTCCCTAGAGTCTGGAATTACCAGAGGGTATTTTTTTTTTATTGCCTCTACCAGCTTTACTTGAAACAAGGCTGGATTTCTAGGTTCTGCCTATGAGTAATTTCCCTGAGCTTATATATAGCGAGTACTTCCCCATCCTTTTAAGGAGACATGTGACCACATGATCCCTGGCCCTCAGAGCTGACTGTCCCCTCCATTCCTCTTACATAGGAGGTTTAACTGGAATCCAGGGTTCTGTACTGCAGCCATGTGGTGTGGCAGGAAAAGATAAGCCTCTTCCTTTTTAGACCATCAGTAATCTGGTTATCCCAATTCCTGAGAAAACACCCCAATGGGGAGTCTGCAGGAATGCTGGCAATGCTTTGTCCATTGTTCTGAGGAGAAATGGAAATAAGTCTGTCTGCCAGTCTGGCATCCCAGATACCAGCCTGATTGAACTTTTAGCCTCCAAACCAAAGCTCTCAACTTACTTCAGTCTTGGGGGATCTTTGGAGTTGCTGCCACACTGCTGTGCTTCAGGGTGTCCCCGGGGAATCCTAGGTCTTGGGAGATGTCTGGACCCAGTTTCTTGACCAAAGCTATCAAGCCAAACTTTCACCCTAGAAAATGGGCTGGCTTGAAACCTTTCTTTCAGCCTACTTTTACAAAGGTTTCAGGAAGTGGCCATGAGAAAGAGCCCATTTTATGGATACTGCCAGGGACCAAGTTTTGCAGTTAAACCAGACATTAAGAGACATATTAAGTTAGATACTGATTATTCTGAACAAATCTCTGGGCACAGCCCAGGGTGAGAATTGCAGGGACCTCATGAGTATAACAAAAGAGGACATAGACAGGCTCTAATTAAAAAGCCTAGACTAACCAGTCTTTGTAGGGTGTCAGGGAGTGGTACTTGCCTTTTTGTCTCCTGACTTGGCTCACCAAATACGTTAGCAGGATGCTCTGGGTTCTGGGCTTCTAGGTCCTTGGCTGTGTCATATTAAAGAATTTAAGGACACACCATAGTGTAGGGAAGGGAATAAAGAGTTTATTGAGAAATTAGAGAGGAAAAAAGGTATACAACCTTAAACATGGGTGTGGGCATGCTACAGGGTGAGACATGTGTGCGGGGTCCTGAGGTAAGCCCTTTTAAGCCTCCCCTTCTCCCCTTTCCTAATGTTGTAGAGGGGCCCCAGCTGTCCACTGCTGATTGTTTGGTCTACCTGTTAACTCTCAGTGGGCCAAAAGCCTGGTGTTTGGAGGTATCCAGAGTTCCCCTTGACTCTGGAAGGAGTTCCAAATGGGACCTCGTGGCCTGGTCTCGACAGGGCTTTATTCGTAATAGCAACCTTCCTCAGGGGTCTTCTGGGTGGGGTTTCATGACCATGTTCTCTACCAGGTCCCAGCTGTGACTTGTCTTCTCTTTTCCCTGTAACTAACCTTATAAACATCTTATGGCTCTCTTATTACATTAAATTATAATATATTAGTCCATCACAAAACCAGCTTTAGAAATTAAGGCCTTAAACAAGTTATTTTTTCTTTAAAGGAATGAAATTTAAGATTTTTGAAACAACTTCTAATGACCTCCATTTATCTTTGAAGTCTGTTATCATGTTGTGAAAGAGAAATAAGCTTTGGCATTTCCCTTCAAAAATTCTTCAAATTGTTGATAGCTATGTGTATAAATATTGCCCTAGTAAACTAAGCAGGATATAAATGTTCTTTCCATGGCTCAGGACCTTCTGTCCATAATGAGTGAAGGATCTATATTTCATATTACATTGTAAGTGATCCTGCTCTCATAAAATGCCTGAGATGTGATTATAAAATGAATTAACCACAATATTTACTGAGGTGTCAGTTACACATATTTAATTTTGCATGTTTTTAAAGGTTAATAAATCAATGAACAGACATATATGCCAAAACCATAACAATTTTTACAATCAGATGAGGTGTTTTTCTTTTACTTTAATAAGTACTCATTTAGCCAAAGTTTCTGCTTGACAGCATAGTAACATTTATGTATTTAAAATTATTTTTACCACTCAGCTGATGTTCTCTATATACTAGTTAAATAAATGAATGAAAAATCATAGACACTGAAATGAGATACTTTTTCTATATTCATAAAATAGTCATTTTGGAAATTTGTGTATTGATTTTTAGAGATTTTACTTCACTTTGCACTGAAGTATTTTTGTTTGGTTTAACTGAATGTCCCAGTTACAAATGATCATTTTAGGAAAAAAACACCTAATTACCCTCTCAGAGACTTATGCCTCAAAACAGTGTGGTATTAAGTGGATGTTTTTTCAGTTTGCAGAGATATGATTTGGACTTGTGGCTCTCTACCTTATTAGCTATATGACTGGGCACACAAAATTTTTGTTCATATTTTCTCATCTGTAAAATTAAAATAATAATAATAGTACATATGCATTGGATGGCTGTGATAATTTAATATAATAGTGGTAATGTTTTTACAATAGGCTTGGCACATAGAAAATGTTCAATACATCTTAATTATGCTGCTGCTATTGTCATTAGTGTTATTCCTCCTGCCTCTTCTGTTCTCTATATTTAAAAATGTATGAAAGATGCAAATTTGCTAAAAGACCTATAAAAAGAAATCTCTCTTTGCTTTTTTATGTTAAATATAGAGCATCACCCTCTCCCACCCATTCTCACACACACATAGTTTTGCACAAAAGCATAGGTAGGTATCCAAAAGACAACAGACTTGGATGAGACTTCTGTAAAAGGAAAAAAAAAAAGCAACAATTACCATTAGTTAAACGTTTCCTCTATTGACAACATAACCTGATTACTGAAGTTGTGCTCTTCCCAAAGGCAATACCTAAAAATATCGCTCATCACATGTATGCTCAGGGAAAAAAAATGTACAAATAAAACCCCACAAAGTTTCACTGAAAATTTAGGAAACAGTACATATGCATATTGTAGGGGTAGCTAGAGTCCAATAGCTAAACAACCTAAGCATCCTGGGTAGTGATTTTGGCTATATTTGGGATGCAATGACACAGCATAACTATACACTCAGCTTCCAGGAAATGAACTTGATCTAACTGTCCCATATACCAGCCAATCAGTATATGTAACATGATAGGTATGCCACTGTAAGAGTCAATCAGATAGTCTGATAGTAGTAACATAAAAACAGCTCCCATGTAAAGAGAGGAGCAGAGAGAACAAAGGAAACTTAAAGAAACAGGAGAGAGAGAGAGAGCAGAGAAAGGTGGAAAAGAGCATGAAATAAACTCAATATGCATAAACTCCCCATGGCTCCATGTGCCTTTATCTTTGCTACTGGCCCTGACTCCCCATTCTGACTGAGGGACCCAGCTTGGACCCCTACATTTTGGCATAGTCAGTAGGATGTTCCAAGCACGGTGAGTGGCTCTTCAGTCCCGGTGGACCTGACTGTGGCCCCCTTTGGATCTTTGGTATCTGGTGGCAGTGATTCTCCTGTAATGGGCTTATTTGGAGACCTGGGATATGGTTCATCCAACTCCAGAGTTTATTGCAAAGGCACTGGGATCTTTGGTAGCCATGTTAACACTTTCCCAGAAGGAATGGGCTGAGAAAGTGCCCTGCTTGTTCCTGCCTATGCTGCCAGAAGAGTACAAGGAAATTTTGGCTGTGTAAGCCCATGTTCAGAGACTTACAGTGTTGTAGAAGTTGAGAGAGGTTCAATTATTTGCATATAGAAAGGCCAGGACTCAGGAATGATTTTGAGAAGGAAAAATGGTTTATTGACAGCCCCAGACTTGGGCGCTTTCTGTTTCAAACCCGAGCCCCCAACAAGATTTTCAAGTTCCTTTTATACAGGGTGCGGAGTCAAATGGTGCTTTTATCAAAGAAAACTATTCTCTTTGTTAGTTAAGTCTTTGCCTGAGTACCAGGTAGGTTTTGAATTAACATATCACCCACACCTCAGGTGAGCTTGAATTAGCATCTTGCCCACATTCCATCTGGATGCAACCTTGAATACACATTCAGTCTTACATCCTTTCTGAACATTCAAAGCCCATATCACTTAAATGGATTGCTAGAGACTAGGCACACTTGGATACAGAATTAGATGATTTTGAATTTATGCACAGGCTGTATTGTTGTAGAAATTGAGAGAGGTTCAATTAGTTGCATATAGAAAGGCCAGGACTCAGGAATGATTTTGAGAAGGAAAAATGGTTTATTGACGGCTGGCCGGACTCGGGAGCTTTCTGTTTCAATCCCGAGCCTCGAATTAGATTTTTGAGTCCCTTTTATACAGAGAGGAAAGGCCAAATGGTTTTTTGTTTCAGTTCTCAATAGGCTTGAATTAGCATATATCATCCACATCCTAGGTAAGCTTTTAGCATGGACTTCATACATTCTAGATAAGCTTTTAGCACATTTGGTTTGCTATTTCCCCTGAATATTTTAAGTTTATAGAGTTCGCATTGATAAACTGTTTCCTGGGACTGGAGTCGTTGCCATGGTTACCAAGGGCAGGACTGCAGCCTCTTACCGTTCCACACCCACAAGTAAGGACAGACGGTTTAGATTAAGGTTATCTCTGAAGAGACAAAGAGCCTCCCACCCATAGCCCACATCATTTCCCCCCTTATGCCAAAGTTTAACTTGCTAAGCTTTGGCATAATTTTTGTTGGAGCTGAGGTGGATGGCTGTTTGTTGTTTTGATTGATTACTTATCAATTTTCAGTGTAGCATCCAGAAGCCTGTTTCCAGAAGTTTATACGTTTCACTCCGGACAGTAGAATCCTGGGGCAGGGGCCCCCCTGCAGTTATTCTGGGGCCACTGGTGCCCAAGTAGATTTTTAGTTAGCCTTCAGATTCATCTATTAATTTTATTTTACCCTTAAAGAGTTTACACTTTTAATCTTAAAGGGGTGCTGAAGGGAGATGATCTCTTTTCTGTAACTGCTTCCTGCTGGTCATAGGCTGTAGTTATTGCCTAACAAGATGTAAAACTCTATTTTATTTTAACTGGAGGAAGATGGATCTGGCCTTCTGTACGAAGTTGGATGAAGTTTTCATATGGTTAATAAGATGTTCACTCTGAAAGAAACAAACTTAATTAAAAATTTGGAATACCCATTTTTAAAAGAGGACATTGGATTACAGAGGAAGACAAGGTTAGGTGCTTATAAAGATGGCACTTCTTTTTAAAAGCTGGTGGGAACAGTACATATATTTTTTTAAGTTATTTATTTTTAGAGAGAAATTGCAATAGATACTTAGCTTTGTTTGAAGACACATTTCAAGCTGTTTAATGATTGGCACTCATGTGCTCTGTCAGATGCTCCTGGTGAACTGGCACCTTTTGGGCAATTGGTTTCATTCAGGATTAGTATACCAAGTTGGAAATTTTCTTAGTTTTTAGCTGTGGGAGTGATCAGAACTACAGAATAAAGGTTTTTTTACATTTTGGTTTTAATTGTACAATTTCTAATAATTTTGACTTGTTCAATAGGTGACTCATTATTAGCAAGCAAGCCTCATTTTTGCTGCATGGTAGAGTGCAATAGAATAGTAAGTTGACTGAGCCTGGCTGAGGCTGCCACTTTATTCTATAGACATGCTTATTAACTGTTTAGAAAATGAATTTACTAGGAATTTAACATGTCTAATGTACTTTTGCACTTGATCCAAAATAGAAAAGATAACGTTATAATTATTAGGCATATATTTAGTACAGGATAAAAGTACAGCACTTTAATATTAATTAATGTGTTACTTAATGCAAAGGATTCAGAGTTGCAATTAATAGTTTTAAGTTTTAGATTTGTAATACTATACATGTTATCTCTCCATGGGAGCAGGCCATAATGCCAATTGTGTTTAAGTTTTACTTACAATATCCTGGTATCATGGCTCCACTTAGCATGTTCTTTACATTGAGCAAGTTGCAGCATCGTTGATTCTAGGGAGTTTTCAGTATTCTACCAGTCTGGTGCATAGTGCTCTCTGGCACTATGGAACAGTACCAGTCTGGAGGCGATATCCACTGTACACTTGGCTGTACTGAGTTATTATTGGCCGCTGCAGGAGCTTGAAACTGCAACGTAGTTTCCATCGACTTCAGGAGCAGAACCAGAGGCTGACATAGAAAATATTTCTAATTGAGTGACCAGCCTAGCCAATAACTTACATGGAGAGGCAACCTGTAATGTATTAAAGGCCTGGTTTGAATGCACAAAAGAGTTTGACAATGTTAAAGTTTATTCCTTGTTTTTATATATTTTTTAAACAATTTAATGCAACACATCATATATCAAATGACTGTTTACTTATACAATTTTACCATGAAGATAATAATAGGTATTTCACTTTAGTAATAGAGGGGAAAAAATATTTTTCATTGTTAAAATGAAAACAGAAGATTCCCAGTAGAATCAAGATAACCTTTTATTACTTAAATATGCACCTTGCTGTGGCCTTCAGACAGGTTTTATTACTACAAAGTTATTTTTTTGCAACCAATATCAATTCAAGTTTTTAGTTAACAATGACTTCTAGAATTAGAACTATTTAAACATTTTCAGTTTGGAAGATGTTTTACAAACTTTTTATAATTGACTATAACCACATTGACCTTACATTTAAATAAACTTATTAAATTGTAATTACTAATCAAAGAAATTTACTTTATTTCTTTAAGAGAACATATTTACAATTTTTCATTTTTATCTTAATTTCATTAATGTGAACTTACAATTTTTATTACTGTAAAGATTTTGTACATATAATGTTAATTTAGTTTATAAGTTAACTATGGGAGATTACACTCAAGCTAAATAAAATTGAAACCATTATAGTTTATGCAAGGAATGTGTTTTTTTTTCTTTACAGGAAGCTAAAAACTTTTCTTTGTTTAAGTTATGAAAATGAATAATTTTTTAAAAGCACATTGACTACCAGTAATGTTTCAAAACACATTACACAATTACTTAATTTGTTTAATCATAATTTGTGCTCTCCTGCCCCGCCAGTGGGTGTACAGAGACCATGAGGACAACAGGGTGCCCGAGAGAGGGAGTGGGCAGATGGCGGGGAAGAACCACTCAGAGCCGCACCATGGTGTGTCGTCTTCTTCTGTTTATTCTTTTTGTACAGAGCAAGCTTATATAGCGTCTTAAGCATTCGTGTTGCAAGGGGATTGGTCAGGGCTAGAACAAGACCTTATATGGCTTGGAAAGGGCTCCAGGGGAAAAAGGGGTGGGGAGAGGGCAGGAAGCAGGGGGAAACAGTGCTGAATCATGCCGCCCGCCATTTTTTCTACTAGTGTGGGGCGGTCCGCAAAATGGTGGGCGTGCCCCCAACAGGTCCCCCTTTTTAGTTTTATTAGAAACAGGCTCGTGTGATAACAGAAAGGAGGGAGACCGTGCCTGTCTTAGGTCGAGGCTGCACCCGGTAAGGGATTTGCCTTACCCGGTATGCGATCAGTCTTACCCGTCATCGGGGAGCCATGGCAGCAAAAGGCCATGTCCCTGTCTTAGGTTGACTGATGGGTCAGCCCAGTTGCCCTTCGTTGGCTAGCCAGCCTAGCACCTCAATGACCACGACCGCGGGAGGTGTGCATGGACAAATGCAGAATTCTCTGTGACCTTACAGTAGCGCCTGATCTAGGTTGCCCTCAGCACCCTGAGAGCTGTATGGATTACACCTCTCCTTTTTGGCAGCCTTCTGGGCCTTATCACCTGTTTTTGGCTGCTAACTGACCTTTACCTAGGCCGTACAGCTGCGCCTGTCTTAGGTTGTCTCCCAGGAGATCTTACCCGTCTCTGGCTGCCAGCTGGAGATGCATTTTGCCCAGTGACCCCGAGGACAATTCTGGTGTCCATGAGCCTGGGAGGGAGCCATATTGCTAAGGAGACATCGGGCTGGTGGTTTTCCTTACACTATAGGCACTACTTTTATTAAGGTTGGGGGAGTAGGGGCAAAGGGAAGGGAGAGAGCGGTCTGCTAGACAGCCGATTCTGCGATGGGGGCGGCGACGTCTTGGTAGTTGGACCCAGGGGCGGAAATTCGCTGATATTGTCAGGCAGCGGTGAGGAACGTGACTTGAGCGGAGATCTGCCGCATTCTTTCGGCAATGATGAGTGGCAATAATCTTCCCGTCGTGCGCCGCAGGATTGGTGGTGGAGGCATGAACGGTGAAGGTGGCGGTATAGAAATCTTAAGTTACTGGTCGCTTTGCTAAGGAGGAGATGGCCTGCACGAGCAGGACCCCCAGGACGCGGGTGGCCGCTGTAAACATAATCTTCCTTTCCCTGCAAGAAAGCAAAAGAGGAGACCTCAGGGCAGGTGACTCCATTCCCTGGGTTGGTTAACTTGTTTGACCAGTCTCTCAGGTAGCCACCATGCAGCTTCTAGTTCTTGGGAGTAGATGCACACTGATCCTCTGCCCCAGATAAGTACAGGGTCAGGACCATGCCAGGAATTATCTAGAGGGTCCCTCCACTGGACTGTGGTGTGTTGTATCATGGTACCAGAATGCCAGAAGCGGTCAGCGGCTGAGTGGCCACTCTGGTCTAAGGTTACAAAATTTAGAATAAAGAGAGCGTGGTTTAGTAAGTTCCGAGGAGATCCCCTGATGGGGTACCACTCCCCATTCTTTACTTTATGAATAGTGTGCTTTAGAGATAAGTGTGCTCTTTCAACAATGCCTTGGCCCTGGGGGTTGTACAGGATGCCAGTGATGTGGGTAATGTTAAGACGTCGGCAGAAGGTAGTAAAGACACAACCGGTGTAACCGGGGCCTTTATCTGTCTTAACCTGGCGCGGGGAGCCCAGGAGGGACATGGCAGCTAGTACATGCGCGACTACGTGCTTACCAGCCTCACCCGTCTGGAGAGTCGCGAAAAGGAGACCGCTGAACGTATCAACAGTGACATGTACGTACTTAAGATTCCCAAAGTCTTGGATGTGGGTTACATCCATTTGCCAAAGAGCGTTGGGGAGAAGCCCGTGGGGATTGACCCCGTAGTGTGGGGTGGGTAAGAGCGTGACACAGGAGGGGCAGTCCCTAACAATTTGGCGCGCTTGCTCGCGAGTGATATGGAACATGAGGCGCAAGGTGTGGGCATTGACATGATGCCGCTGGTGAGCCTGCATAGCTCGGTTAAGAGCACGCGGCGCGTCGTGCGGGCTTGTACAGCGGGGCATAGGATCCTTGTGGCCTGATCGGCCACGTGGTTCCCGTGGGCAAGAGGGCCCAGAAGATTGGTATGCGCCCTGAGATGTCCAACGAAGAAGGGGAGAGGCCTAACGTGAATGGCGGATTGCAGCTGGGTGAACAGCTCAGCTGCCTCGGAGACTGGTTTTATTTGCGCGGCCGTCTCAAGCAAAGGAACGGACTGGGCTATATATGAGCTGTCCGTAAAAAGATTGAAGGAGGTGTCATGGAAGGCGGCAAATACAGCCAACACGGCACAGAGCTCAGCAATTTGCGCAGACTTAGAATGCGTCGGAAGTTGGACAGTTTGGCCGTTGCAAGTATATCCCGCAGTACCCGTGGATGACCTGTCAGTAAAGACAGACGGGGCCCCGGAAAGGGGCTGGTGAGAGGTGACGGTGGGGAAAGCAAAGCTGTGCAAGTTGACAAATTGTAAGAGCTTGTTATTAGGATAATGATTATCTATTTGGCCAGCATAGGCCACACAGGCGACGGGCCAGCACAAGGTTGTTTGGAGCAGCCAGTCAACTTGCTCTCTAGCGTAGGGTTGGAAAATGGTATCGGGATCCTTTCCGAAATAGTGTCTGCCGTACTCTCGACCTAACCATATGAGGTCGGCGGTGGCCTGGTGATATGGATAAATCACTCTGCGGGTGAAGCAGGCAGATGGATCCACATGATGGGCGCTGTTTGCCAGAAGACCACTGTGGGCGTAGGTGTGGTTTTACAGATGACAAGCAGTAAGGGCTTGCTATAGTCTATGCTCGTGACAAAATGGGAGTGGATGGCTTCCTCTACCATGCGAAGTGCCTGACGGCCCTCCGGAGTAAGGGTTCTGGCAGAATTTGGGTCCGGGTCGCCCTGCAGAATGTTGAATAGGGGCTTTAATTGTCCAGTGGTTAACTTAAGATAGGGTTGGAGCCAGTTTATGTCACCCAAAAGTTTCTGAAAATCGTTAAGAGTTTTTAGGGAATCTAGCCTAATGCAGGCCTGTCGTGCGGTGATTCTATCGCCCGTGATGTGGAAGCCAAGATAGGTATAGGGGTCCTGCAGCTGTATTTTGTCAGGGGCGATTTGAAGGCTGTGATTGTGCAAGGCTTGCTGCAGGTCCCCATAGCAGTCAAGGACAGCCTTGTGATCAGCGCCCGCAATTAAGATATCATCCATGTAATGGAGGATATAAAGGGCCTGCCAGTGGTCTCTAGTCGCTGCGATAGCAGAGGCCACAAATTTTTGGCACAGGGTAGGACTGTTTGCCATTCCCTGGGGCAGAACAGTCTATTGGTATCGCCTATTGGGTTCCTTGAAATTGGTAGAGGGGACACTAAATGCAAAACGCACCTGGTTATCGGGGTGCAAGGGGATTGTGAAAAAGCAGTCCTTTAGATCTATAATGATTTTGCAGAAATCAAGAGGAATAGCTACAGGGCTAGGGAGGCCTGGCTGCAGGGCACCCATAGGGACCATGGTCTTATTAACCACTCTGAGATCTTGTAAAAGGCGCCATTTTCCTGATTTCTTTTTGATAACGAATATAGGGGTGTTCCAGGGGGAGCTACTCTCCACAAGGTGTCCAGCCACCTGCTGTTCCTGTACTAACAGTTGGGTAGCAGCCAATTTGTCAGTAGATAGGGGCCACTGGCTGACCCACACGGGGTTTGAGGAAATCCAGGAAATCCTATTTGCGTGGCGCACAGGAGGACTGGCAGCCCCTAGGAAAAATACCCCAAACCTGCGCAATTAGAGCGTGGGGTAGCAGAAATGGGTTCAAGGGCACCCGATTCGGTTCTTCCGAGGCCCTTCCCGGGCTTGAAGCCCTGGTTTAGCATCTGAGCGGTGACTATCGGGCTAGGGCTCCTGATCACAGTTCCCAGTTGAGCAAGGAGGTCTCTGCCCCAAAGGTTGAAGGGGATGTGAGGGAGGACGTAAGGTTTTATGTGTCCTCGGTGTCCCTCGCCGTCTTCCCAGGAAACGAGTTGGGAACTCTGTTCCGGGGGTGAGGACTGTCCAATGCCTTGTAAGTGAGTGGCTGAGGGGGTGAGTGGCCACACAGGGGGCCATTGCGCCTTTTGAAGAATGGTAACATCCACCCCCGTATCAATAAGGCCCTCGAATGCACGGCCATTAAGGCGCATGGTTAGCATGGGCTTAGAATGGGTGATTATCTGAGCCCAAAAAATGTCAGAGGCGCCTAAAGCCTGATCGCCTCTATGTGAACCAGCAGAGGAGTTGGGAGAAGGCACTAGGGGGAGCAGAAGAAGTTGAGCTATGCGCGTGCCGGCGGGGAAGGAAAGGACACTCTTCGGAGCAGAGGCCAGAATCTTGATCTCACCAGTAAAATCAGCGTCCACAACCCCGGGTGTAATATGGAGGCCCGAGAGGGCAGAGGATCCTTGACCGAGGATAAGGCCAACACAGCTGGATGGCAGAGGACCGAAGATACCCGTAGCTAGAGGCTGAACTCCCATAGGGGGCGTTAGTGCCGTGTGGGAGGTGGTACAGAGGTCCAATCCCGCGCTCCCAGGGATAGCGCGCTGAGGTGGAGGAAGGATGGAGGTTTGAGGCCTGGATTGCCCCGGTTGTTTGTGGGGCCTGGGGCTGGCCCCTCCTCCCGTTTCCCTGTAGGGGAGGGAGTGAGTGACCGTCAACATCCGTTTTTGACCGGCACTCGTTGGCCCAGTGCCTACCCCTGCGGCATCTAGGGCATTTATTAGACAGGTCGGTAGGGAGGGACCCTCTTGCCACAGGGGTAGGGGCACCAGTGGGGGGGCGGAGGGGCGACGCGGGCAACTACACACCAAGTGATCAGGTGCTCCGCAACCAAAACAGCTCCGCGGTGGGCGGTTTTGAGCAGGTAGGTTGGCGGCGAAGACGGAGCGAAGAGCAGCCGCAAGCACCTCCCCCTGGTTTTGTAGAGCAGCAGCAAAAACCTGCGCCTGCTGCTTTGCGGGCGTGACGTCTGCGCACAGCCGGATATATCCGGAGAGAGACTCGGAAGTTTTGTGTGGGCGCAAGGCGTCTTGACAGGCTGGGATAGCATTTTCAAAGGCCAGCTGCTTGAGAAAATCAGAATCTGTGGCCTCGCCAAACAGGCGCTCGGCCGCTACTCTCAGGCGACCGACATAGTCTGAAAAGGGCTCCTCGGGGTTTTGGCGCACCGAAGTGATGGAAGTGAGGGGCTGGCCTTTGGTAGGCAGCCTGCGCCAGGCTTTAAGAGCGGCCATGTGGATTTGGTCATTTAGGGAGGCCGGATACTCCGCCTGTTCCAACGTAGACTCATAGTCGCCTGTCCCCAAGAGCATATTACGGGTGTCATTCTGGCCTGTTTCTTGGTTACGAGCGGCCGCGTCTTTGCAAAAAACCTTGTACTCCGCCCTCTACAAGAGGGTGTCACCGGGCGACAGGGCCACACGAGTGAGCGTAGTCCAGTCATTGGGAGTAAGCCAATTGTTGGTGAGACTATCTAAGACCGAGAGAGTTTAGGGGGCAGTGGGACCGTAGGTGCTCGCTGCAGTTTTCAGCTCCTACAGATCTTTTAGCTTAAAGGCAAGATGGCGGCGGGAATGAAATGGCTCCCGTTTACGGGAGGCACCGCCATCCTCTGAAGCTTGGCTGCACTTGTCCTCCGAAGAGGTGACCTCTATTACCGGGAAGGCAGAAGCGGGGGCAGGTTTAGAGGAGAGCCGCTTGGTCAAAGCGGTGCGGAGCTGGGACTGGTTCCGACTGGCCCCTGTTGTGGGAGGGGAGACGAGACGGGAAGAAAGATGGCGGCACTGAGAATGCAGAGCCACGCGGTCGCGCGGCTGGGCGAGCCGGAGCCTGAGGTCCGAATTGGGATCCTCTGGGAGTGCGGAGGGGGCATGGGGGGGGGAAACAAATGGTTGGGTGGCAGAGGGGCAGATATGCCCTCAGAATTGGACTCCCTTTAGTTAGACTCCGAAGTAGACCCTCCTCTTTTGCTACGCTCTGAGGAGCGGTCAAAAGCCTCCAACCTCTTTGTTTTAGTCTTCGCCGTCTCAGGTTCACTGTCCGTGGTGGGGGACATGGGCTCGCCCTCCACGGGGGGAGCCGAGGCCGCCGAGGGCGGGTGAGAGCCAGCCTGAAGGGCCTCTTCTCCCCGCGCAATAACGCGGGCAGCGGCCTTGCTACAGTGACGGACTCCCAGGAGGTCTTGGATGGCATTCCAGTGAAAAAAGGCGCCGACCGGGACTCGACCAGGACCAAGGGTCTTGTAAAAATCCTGTAGGGCATCCCTGACCCTACGCCACACTCGTTCATCTATGGTACCCTCATTAGGGAACCAGGGACAGACCTCTTTCAGAAACATGAAGAACCATCGCAACTCCCGATCTTTGACTTTCACCCCCCTCGCCACCAAGGCATCTTTCAACCCTTGGATAAAAAGGCCATTCTCGCTTAGCGCCTGCCCCATATTGCTGCCTGTACTCTCGCTGCTCCTCAACTCTACTTACCCGGCACCGCTGATAGCGTTACCTCGGCTGCTGCTCCGCAACTCTCAGCTTTCGGGGGCTGCCTCACTGAACCCCTCGTGCTCGGGCCCCATGCTGGGTGCCACCTGTGCTCTCCTGCCCCACCAGCAGGTGTACGGAGACCACGAGGACAACAGGGTACCCGAGAGAGGGAGTGGGCAGATGGCGGGGAAGAACCACTCAGAGCCGCACCATGGTGTGTCGTCTTCTTCCATTTATTCTCTTTGTATGGAGCAAGCTTATATAGCGTCTTAAACATTCGTGTTGCAAGGGGATTGGTCAGGGCTGGAACAAGACCTTATATGGCTTGGAAAGGGCTCCAGGGGAAAAAGGGGTGGGGAGAGGGCAGGAAGCAGGGGGAAACAGTGCTGAATCATGCCGCCCACCATTTTTTCTACTGGTGTGGGGTGGTCCGCAAAATGGCAGACGCGCCCCCAACAATAATTCCAGAAAGATTTCTCCATAGTTTTTTTGGACTTTACTTACTGAAATTTGTCAATAGACCCACTAATTACTCTTATTTTATGGCTGACAAAAGGTTTAAACTGGCAAATTACAGGGCAAACTGATTCTTATTTCTCTGACCTAGTAGATAGGTTTAATCTGCTACACCTAGTCTTGCCTTCAAAGCTCTTGAAAAGAAGAGGGCCTTTCCCAATAGTTCCTATAATCAGATTTCTTTTAGCATGGACTTCATACATTCTAGATAAGCTTTTAGCACATTTGGTTTGCATTTCCCCTGAATATTTAAAGTTTATAGAGTCTGCATTGATAAACTAAAGAGATAAAGAGCCTCCCACCTATAGCCCACATCAATATTATATTTCCCATTTGAGGCCAAGTCCAAGTTCCCTTAAGTTTCGGCATCACCATCATTAGAGCTTCCCTTGACTGACTGGTATATATATAGAATTTGCATTGCTAAATTGCCTCCTGGGACTGGAGTTGTTGCCATGGTCACCAAGAGCAGGACTGCAGCCTCTTACCGTTCCACACCCACACGTCAGGACAGACAGTTTAGGTTAAGATTATCTCTGAAGAGACAAAGAGCCTCCCACCCATAGCCCACATCAACAGAGCAGCAGGAGGGATGGGAGGCCCACCTGAGTGCACTGGAGGAAGAGATGACTCTTGGAGAAGCTGCTGGTGTTGTGAGTACTTGCAATGAACCCTGGGGGGGCAGGTTCCCACACCATCCCCAGGACTCTGTGTCAGATGATATGGCACAATGCTAGGGAGCTCCCAGAAACTGTTAGTAAATGGTCCACTTAACATGGACCTGGTTCAGATTGTGAGTGAGATGGGAATGCACCAAATGATGTTCCAGGCAAATTACATGGGCCTGAATGGTGACCTCTTTTCAGCCCATGTGAAGGACATCATTCTGGCTACAGCTCCACTAAGTACTTTTGGTTCCTTAGCAGGCTTCTTAGCCCCATACGTGGATAAGGCAGAACCATGGATTCCAAAAGGTCCCCCTCTGGAGCAGCATGAGGAGGGGGCCATATGGGAGGGACCAAGGGACCGGCACAACTCAGGCCTGGGGGAGTATGTCCTTGAGGCCACTGAAAGTGTCTTGACTGCAAATATGGGCAGACCTTATTGTTGCCAGTGTGAATCCAGATAAGATAAAACAGCAACCTAATGAAATGCTACTAGCTTTCTGGAAGGAGCTGATGCTGGAAAAGCAGTACACAAAGTTGTGGGGGGAAAGGGCCCCCACTAATGGAATGCCCTCTCCATTTACAAGATGTTTTATGGGCAGAACCAGAGGACAATGTTTATGAAAATTGGCAAGTGGGTCAAGGAACCTGATTAGGGAGGTTGGAGACTAGAGGCCCATAGTTCCCCGTGTGGCCTGTCCAGAAGCCTGACGAAAGTGCTACATGATGGTAGATTATTTTGAACTGAGTAGTGACTCTACCTTTTCATGAAGTAGTCCCATCAGTGACTGAGATCATGGATGAGCTATCACATGTGTTGAGAAAATAACATTATGAAGTGGATTTGGCTAATGCTTTTTTATCTCTGTAGATATTGTACCAGAGATCCAAGAACAATTTGATTTATGTGGGAAGGATGCCAGTGGACCTTTTTGGTGCTTCTTAAGGGTATATTCATAGCCCAACCACCTGTCATGGTTTATTTTTTTAAAGATTTATTTTTTATTTATTTCTCTTCCCTTCTCCTCCCCCCCCCCCCATTGTCTGCTCTCTGTGTCCATTTGCTGTATGTTCTTCTGTGACCACTTCTATCCTTATCAGCAGCACCGGGAATCTGTGTTTCTTTTCGTTGCAACATCGTGTTGTGTCAGCTTTCTGTGTGTGCGGTGCCATTCCTGGGCAGGCTGCACTTCTTTCACACTGGGCAGCTCTCCTTACAGGTGCACTTCTTGTGCGTGGGGCTCCCCTACAAGGGGGACACCCCTGCGAGGCATGGCACTCCTTGTGTGCATCAGCACTGCGCATGGGCCAGCTCCACATGGGTCAAGGAGGCCTGGGGTTTGAACCACAGACCTCCCATGTGGTAGGCAGATACCCTATCCATTGGGCAAGTCCACTTCCCATGTCATGGTTTGATTACACAGGAGCTCTCTGCTTGGATGAATAAATCCTCTGTTATGTTATGGTAACCTCTGATTCTCTTTCAGCCAAGGACCTAGAGATACGCTGACAACATGGGGTTGGGCAGTCAATGAAGCAAAGGTCCAATGACCTGGAGTAACTGTCAGATTCTTGGGAGTTGTTGTCCCTGAGACAGTAATAGATAAGTTACAAGTGTCCCCCCGACCTATTACTATACAACAGTTATAAGCACTTACTGGTCTATTAGGATATTGGAGGATGTTTATACCTCATTTGGCACAGATACTCCACTCCTTGTATGCCCTCCAGAAGAAGGGATGTGTTTGGGATTGGGCTGATGCCCATGAACACAATTTTCAAGCTGCCAAATGGGCAGTTGGTCAGGCTCAGGCCTTGCAAGTTATTGATCATTCCCTGCCTTTCCAACTTGGTCATGATGCTGGGTATGACTAGGGCCTCTGGCAAATACATGGGAAAAGCAGGGTGCCCATGGAGTTTTGGTCCAAATTATGGGAAGGGACAGAACCTTGCTGTTCTCTCATTGAGTGCCAGTTTACGGTAGTAAAAGCCACCCTTCAGGCATGTGAAGTGCTTGCAGTCCTAGTATGAATGACCACGAGTCCTAGTATGAACCTCCCTCCCTGTGGCAGGATGGGTACATTCATAGTTGAATGCCCCCAGGACTGGGGTGGCTCAGCTATCCACATTGGCTAAGTGGGGCACATATCTGGAACAGTGGGCATTGCTGGGTACTAGTCGTCTGTCAGCACAGTTGCAGAAAGTGTTAGGACCAGTAGAATGTCGAGTTGACCCCTCAGCCAGAGAGCTTCCTGGTCCTCAGGCTTTAGAGCCTAGCCTGTATAAAGATGGAATGGGCACTATACCAGCTGATGCCTGGTATACTGGTGGGTCTAGCAAAGGCATGGTGATATCTTAGAGTGCTGTAGATATCCAAGTAGATACAGAAGATATCTGGTTTGAAAATGGATTTGGTCAAAGCAGTCCATTGGTTAAACTGAGAGCCCTGTGGCTAGTAATAATGCACGAACCCAGTCCCTTTACTGAATGTACAGACATTTGGGCCATGTACAAAGGATGAACTTTATGGCTGCCCAGTGGGAGCAGCAAGAATGGATGATTGGTAAAAGACCTGTCTGGAGACAAAATTTGTGGGAAGACTTGTGGCCCAAAGGACAAGAGTACAGCATAGCTGTTTATCATGTTTCAGGGCATAAACCTCTCATAAGCCCAGAAAATGATGCTGCAGACAGTCTAGCACAATAAGATCTTTATACCATCCAATGGACAGATGATCTGTCTGGTTACATAGGCACATGGGACATATGGGGGCTCGAACCCTCGTGCAGATAGCCAGGCAATATGGTATGCCACTAACAACTACAAATGCAATGAACATGGTAACAACCTGTGAGCTATGTGCTAAACAATACCCACGTAGATGTTGGGTGCCCCTGAAAAGAAGGGGTTGTAAAGTGAGGAGATAGTCCCCTACAGGTATGGCAGGTAGATTATAGTGAACTCCGCTCTCTGATAAAGGATGTAAGTTCCTGTTCACAGCTGTGGATACTAATACAAGTTTAGTTTTTCCCTTCCATTCCAAACAGCCACCCAAAAGAGTACTATTGTGGCAGTGAATATTTTAAGTGCCCAGTATGGGCATCCCCTTGAAGTGTGGAGTGACAGAGGCACCCATTTCACAGGTTCCAAAATGCAAACCTGGGCAAAAAATGAAGACATTGATTGGCATTTGCATGTTCCATATCGACCGCAGGCTGCAGGCATGATTGAACAGTATAATGGTTTATTAAAGTATGAATTATTCATGACCTCTCCAAACCAGTCAACCTTGCAGGGGTGGGCTGCCCGCCTGCCGTGGGCAGTGTGCCTTCTAAATGAGCAACCATGGCGAATGGGGCTGCCGCCCCTAGACTTAGTTGTACCTTTACATGTAATAACAAATAACTCAGACACTCTTGCATTTCCTAAAGTTTTAGATGGAACTTTGGTATTACCTGCCCCCACTGCCTTGGGGTCAGGACAAACAGTGGTGTGGACATGGCCATGGACTGTTGTAACTGAAGTCCCCACTTGGAGAGCCATCTTGTTACCATATGGAGATGCGTGAAGAGGGGCTTGACCATGAAACCATGGGTTTGTAAATGGCCAACTGAGGTGTGACTTTCACTGCCTGAAAACTAAGGGAAACCCTTCTGAAGGGAACTTTTGTCTTACAAATGCTGCCCATACCATTGTTCCCAGTGGAGCATTATATCCTCATTACGGTCAACTTGAGTGTGGTGAGACAAGATATGGTATTCCAGACCAGGGCAGCCACCAATGCCTGCCACCATTCTCTCCCAAGATGAAGAGGTCACATGTATATTGCCTGAGGAAAATGATTTACCTCTCATGGTATCTTTAGCCCTACTGTCTTTCCACCCAGGTTAACAGCAGCCAACACTGTACTGTCATGGGCTCATACCTATGCTCGTGCTCACAACATAACCCAGTGCTGGGTATGCACTGACCCGTCCGCAGAAGGAGCAGAAGGCCTTCCATGGGCCATTGCCCTGATGACCGAGGTTAATTGGACATGGCTTCAGACAACCAACCGGTCCACACAAAAATGAGAAACAGCACGAAAATGAGTAGAAGCACTATTCCACAGAGATATGGATAGCAGCGCCCCCACGGGGTTATGCTAGCTATAATGGGTAGAGGGTGGCTTCCAGCTGAACATGTAACATTAAGGGAAATAGCACCCCAATATATTGAGCAAATGTCCATGATTCCCAGAGAATAGTGGGATGGATTTCTTTGTAATCATACTGGTTTCTTTGTAGTCATACTGTGGTCAATAGTTGAACTGGGTATTGGTGGGAATATCTGAGATCCATTTGGATAGGGGTTGTGTTAATCAACATTGGTTTTGTAATTTTCTTAGTTATGCTTTATTGTGCCTTATATTGTTGCTGTGGCCTTTGGGCCCAGAGTGCAGCCCTGTGGCAATGAGCCCCTAAGACGCTGGCCATTTAAGGGGTGGGATGTGACTAGAGCCCAATAGTTAAAAACCTAAGTATCCTGGATACTGCTTTGATACATCCAGACTGCAGTGACACAGTATAACTGCACTCAGCTTCCCAGGATGAACTTGACCCAACTGACCCATACAGCCAACTAATCAGTATATGTTAACATGATAGCTATGCCATTGTAAGAACCAATCACATATTCTCATAGTAGTAACATAAAAGCAGCTCCCATGTAAACAGAGGAGCAGAGAGAACAAAAGGAACTTAAAGGAACAGGAGAGAGAGAGAAAGCAGAGAAAGGTGGAAAAGAGCATGGAATAAACTCAATATGCATAAACTCTCCATGGCTCCATGTGCTTTATCTTTGCTAATGGTCCTGACTACCCCATTCTGACTGATGGGCCCAGCTCCAACCCCTACAAATATATTTTTGGAAATCCTGCATTGTAGTGAGTGTTGTTTAATACTATCCAAATTTCCCCTTCTTTGGAAAATGGCATGTCCATCTCTTTTCTGCGGTCTTGGTGGAATTCTAAATAAAAGGGTTACTTTATATACAGGAGGAATGGATAAATAGCCCAAGCTAGCCGATTGAAGTCTTTTTCCTATGTGTTTGGCTCTAAACCTGAGTGACACACAGACAGCATTTGGAGTTCACGTATTTCACGGTGGTTTCCTGCCAGGATTTTAGATTAGTTCTTCCAACCTAGATCCTAGAGCTTCCCTGGCTCCCTATATTTTCAGAGTTTGATTCTCCATGTTTCTTGTCAATTCTTTACTTACTGGAGATACTTCAATTATATTTCTGGATATATTTTAATTTTATTTTCCACTGCTAAGTTTAAGCAGTGTCTGTTTTTCTTGCCTGCAACTAAAGTTACCTAATTGATAAGCAGAGCAAATAAACAAAGAAGAAACAAATACAAGCCAAACCTGCCAACCAGAAAGGAAACAAATATACTTTATCTAAGCTTGTTTCACTATGTTTTACCTGTATTTCCCAATCTGATTTGACCAAAAAACTCTTCCCCCTCCTTTTTAGCCCCTAACTCTGATCATCTGTTAGCTCCAATGAAAAATGCTTTAGGCCATGTGTTATGATGCATTAATTGCAACTGATATAGCCTGTGCATAAATTCAAAATTGTTTCCAAGTGTACCTAGACCCTAAAAGTCCAAATAAGTAATATAGGCCTTACAGTCTTTGAATGTTTAGAAAGGATGTAAGACTAAAAGTGTATTCAAGGTTGCATCCAGATGGAATGTGGAAGATATGCTAAATCCAAGCTGGCTTGGAATGTGGGGAATATGCAACTCACCTGGAGGAAATAACCTATCTGATACTCAGATCAAACACTGAAGAAACTAACCAAAGGTCTGTTTGCATACCATCACCCTTTGTCTCCCTAATCTTAAACCTCTGTATAAAAGGGACCGGAAAATGCTATTCGGGGCTCGGTTATTATTCGGACAGGAGTCCACCGAGTCCGGCCATTGGAAATAAACCAACTTCCTTCTCAGAGTTCTCATGTCCTGGCCTTCAGTACTGCACACACCCCACTTCTCTACAACACAACCATGAGGAATTTGTTGTGGCTGGAGAATTGTGTCAGGTGTATCATAGTTCATTACTTACTTACACTCTGTTCATCTCTTCCACTTGTGCATATAGTCCACATTGCATCTAAGTAATTTCATCACATTTCTCAATTATTGAAAACCCTATACCTATTCAAGAAAACTCATTTTAATTTGTATCATCTGGGCTTTGCACAGGAATGTAAAGATGTGCCATCTTTTATTAGGGTAAAATTGAGGTCAGAACCTTACTGGGGTTACTGAATATTATTTTCCTGCTTTCATCTTTATTGGCTTAAGGCAATTAATCAATAAGCTAGGACACAGGGCAAAAACATACAGCCTTTGATATTTAATAAATGAATTAGTGGAGTCCCTTTCTCAAGTCTAAAAATTAATAAGCATTAGGTCCTTTACTTAATACGGAATTTCCCTTTTAAACCTGAATGAATTATCGAAAAGATCAAGGCATAAATTCAAAGGCATTTTCTGACCTTCTTGTATTCTGGGCAGCATGAATTTTTAACAAGATTAAAAAGATGCTGTATATCTGGAAGGTCTATTAAAAATTGTCCACATGAAAATTATGCTTAAAAAAAACCAAACTAGTGAAGCAAAGAAAGTATTGATATCAAGCATAAGCAGGTTCTTCTGGACGTGCTTCATTGATGACCAATTCCTGAGATACCAGGGTTACAGAGAGAGAAAGAGTTTATTTGCTTGTATATAGCAAAAGAGGACAATGGCCTAAGGGCCCCAAAACTTCTTCCTGGAATGGCAGTAATACTGATAGTTTTATAATATCCAGGTTTAGCAGTTTCTGCTAATGTTAATTGGGGTGGGGCTGGTCAAGTTCCTTCATTAATAAACATTAAGGGGCTAAACAGGATGGAGATTTGGTACAAAGTTATTACAATCACGAGGCAATCATTATCAGAAATCAAGGCATTTGGGGATGAGGGGATACAGAATGAGGGTCAGTTACAAGGTTTTTCTTAATAAATTTCAAACAGAGGAGGGTGGAGTGGTTAACATTTCAATAAAAATGTTCTTATGCAAGGGTAAGCTCAACCCAAAATAATCATCACAATGGTGGGTTTTTAATTGGAATAGACCATCATCAAGGGTTAGGTTGCTGTAGAGAGTTTCAGTAATTTCAGATATTAACCTTTGACTCTTTAATAAAATACTGGAAGGAAAAAGCATGTATATAATGATTCAGTAATCATCATTATTTATTAATTCTTAACCCTCGCTTATAGTATCTAAGAAAGCAAGAAAATATTTAATATGTGAAAGACTGAATTCCTGAAAAAAGTATTCAAAAAATAAGATCTAATGTTTTGTATTAATAGGAATTGACAAACCCTTGTTTTTATTAATGATTTTATCTCATATATTTAAAAATGGTCAACACAGTAAAAAACAATAGAAATATATTTTAAGTGTAAAAATCATAGGTTAAAATAAAAATTTCTTTGTTCTTCATCCTATATTACTGCTTTATAAAATTTACTCTTTGATATATATTTTTCAATATTTTAAAAGTCTAAAGAAAACTCCTATATTAGGTTACAATATATAATATTTTCAAATTAAAATATATTATAATGAAAAAATGTCAAAAAACTTGACATGGTCTTCTGATATTTAATCTATAATCATTAGATTATAACTCAGCAGAGGGGTTAATAGACCTTTCATTAACCCTGGGAAAAAAGTGCCCAACAGACTGCTTGGTTGTGCATTCTGGAGACTCTGATTAAGAGAACATTCTTAGAAACTATAAAGCAACTATATGATTGTGTGAGGACTGTTTACTACAAAATTCCTCAAATATTTTAAGTAGAAGATATTCTTGTATATAAATTTTATTTATAAAATTTATTTTGTTCACTACATTTTTGGGTTAAATGATGGTGACAGTTGACGGTACATTTTATAGATCATGATAGTTGTTTTTTCATGTCTTTAATTGACAAAAGTAAAATTTGGAAAACCCAGTATTTTTAAAACTAATTGTGAATCCAGAAAACTTGAAAGCATGGATTTAAATTTTTTGTCCCATAGAGTTCAGAAGTTATTTAATGAAAATAGATGATATTTTAAAAAGTTAAAATTTAAAATACTTAAATATTTATTTACAACTCTACATAGACCTTTATTTTAGGCAGATACAGTTCATTAATATGAGAGATTACAATAAACAAATTTGACAATGGCCCATTTTACTGATTTTCAACAAGGGAAAATATATCCCATTTCTTAATCCTTGATCCTTACCCCATTCATTTTTAAACATTGCCTATAATAATCTCTTTGCACATTTTTTTTCCACCTAGTAAAAGAAAAAAGATATTTGGAAGGCAATTTTTAAAAATCCTACATATATCCTATACTGTTATAGTGCATTCTTGAAGTGGTTAAAAAATAAAATCAATGTTACTGAAAGGAAAACTTTTAGAAACTGCGTTCAATCTTTACAGAAGCAATTAGGATCATCTACCCCCTTCCATCAGGTATGGCAACATTCTGTTTGGGTCTCCAGGACGGTATTAAGAGTGAGAGAGAAACTGTCAAGGAGAAGAACATGATAGTTGATTGAAGAGTGTTAGAGGTTTCTCCCTTACAAGGTTTATAATGACTAACTGATCACAAGTATACAATGGTTAACAGTGACTCGCATTCCTGTGACAAAGAGCAGCCCCCCATCCAGAGCCTACATGTGCAGATACAGTTCATTTCCTCACAAGAATAGGCAAAGGAGCCACATGGCACCACCAATCCCTCCCACATTCCTAGAATTCACTACCCTTAGCCCACCACCCTCTAGCCCACAAGGGAAAATATCCACCTCTACAGCTCCCTATTGGCCCTCAGGTCTTACCAAAGCCACAACCCCCTCCCACTTACTGAGCATTTTCTCACCTATAGACAGATATACTGTATATATTCATGACTGCCTCTGCCAGGGGTAGGCTGAAGTCTGTTCCTCATACCCCCTCCATTGGGAGAGCTTCCCAGTAAACTTTGTACTGCAATCATCAGTCTCCACATCCCAGTGAGTGCCATTTTTCTCCTGCAAAGAAATACTAGTATGTTAAGGAATCACCTAACCAGTGTTTCTTAAAGTTAGGTATAAATACAAATCTATTTGAAAGGAACTTCTTAAGGATCCTCATGTATAACTTAAAAAAACAATTTTTATATTAACTTTACTTGAATATGTATACACTGAGCAACAACCATTCTCCCTATCCCCTTTTTTTTAGGAGGTACTGGGGATTGAACCTGGGATCTCATATGTGGGAGGCAGGAACTCAACCACTGAGCTACAGCAATAGCTGAATTAAATTTAATAATGTTAAATTAAAATTAATTTAAAAATTAAATTAATAATTGATTAATTAAATTATAATTAATAATATTAATCTACTGGGACAGATGCTGTTTTGCTGAAACAAAATACCTGATTATACTGTAAGGTGGTATTGTGTGCTATGACTCGGGACTTTAAGACTGCAGGGTCTAATTATATTTTATAATATAATAACTCAATTTCCCATTCCATACAATTAATGAAGTACTGAAAACCTGCGTTACACTGAATCTTAACCTCAACCTTCCTTTTCTTGACATGTAGACATCTTTTATTTAAAATGTCAACCTCAGTTTTTTTTTCTATATGCCCTCAACAGTTACAGAAAGCTGCATGTAGTATGAATAGGATCTTAAGCATAAATGCAAAAGTGATTTATAGCCTATGGCAGAACATGGTTTTCTGTTTCCATGATTATGAAGAAATTCCCTTTTAAACCTGAATATATTAGATTACTATACAAATGAAAGAAAATAATTTTAAAATGGTCACACCCCCAGAGAAACATTTATACATCTAGTTTGAAAAACAGAACTGGTTGACTCTTGTCCGTTGTTTTCTACTCTCAACTCTGCACTAAATACAGGTATCTCAGTGTTAAGAATTTTCTGATAGACCTGAAGAAAAGCAGAGTAATATGCTAAAAATCAAAAGTAAAGATTTTCAAATATATTTCAAGGAGCTCCTCAAAAGTGAAGCTACGATAAGCATGTTGATTTCCTGTCTTCTTTCCTTGTCTTTGATAGTCTGCTACTACATTAGGACCTGAAATTTATTAAAATTTATTAAAATAAAAAGTAAGGTTGAATTACATACACACATACACACATTTAATATTGAAAAGTGTGGGTTGAATCTTTTCTAGAAAGTATAGGAAAATACAGAAAATATAGGCTGGTCCTGAGATACAGATTGTTAGGAGAAAAATTTTTTTAATTATATGGTCTTGTTTTTTCATAAAAGTTTGAAAATTCATAATACTCACATTAAAGTAATGGCTTATGCCATTTCTAGTAAAGTAGGCAATTAAGTAATTAAGTCCTACAGTGTTATAATTATCTACTATAATTTCACTGCTTATCAAAAGACTTCATTTTCTCATTGTCTTCATATAAAGTATCAAACCATCAAAATAGCTTAAAATGTCCTTTATGACCTGATTGTTAGGTCTCTACTATCATTTTCCTCCAGTTTTCATTTTACTCCAAAAATTCCAAGCTGTTTTTGTATCTGTAACATTGAACATGACAAACACTCTCTTCTGGGTTTGTGCACATGTTATTTCCTCTTTTAGTGATGATATGCTTATCACTTTTTCCCTAATTATTGTTCATCAATCTCTTATCAACTTAAAAGTCACATATTTAGGAAGCCTTCACTGATTCCCTAAGTATGGGTTATGTTGTGCATATCCAATGAGCCATCATTGCAACCTGAGCTTCTCTTGGCCTTATATTTATTGAAAAACATCTCATTTTTTATTTTATTCTAATAACCTTTCCCTAGTCTCTATTCTCTCCCTACTACTAATGATATCTACCATTTATTGAGAAATTATGATAAGTGCTCAAAATAATTATCTTATTTCACAGAATTGTATGCACTTTTACTTTGTATAGGAAACACTATGAAATATAGTTGGAAAGCATCATTGATTATACATTATATTCTGATTTCAAAAATCTTTTTATTATGGGGAAAAAGGGGATTCTTGGAATCAGTGGAATATGCTTACACTTACAATCTTCACAGCAAACATATGTGGAAGATATCATTAAACCTACTTTATGAGAGAAGAAAGAAAAACTTAAGAAAAATTAAATAAGTTTTCCCAAAATAAGTGGCAGAGTAAGAACTTAAAATACCTAAGTTTGTACTCTCTTATTAACTTTACTTATACTGTAAGATCTGTAAGAACACAAAGTAATAACTCAGATATTTTGGATGAATTAAGTAATGAACACATTTTAAAAAGTAATTTGTTAATTGTAGCACAGCTAAGACAAGAGACCAGGTTTTATCATTCAGAGCTAATAATCCCTTTACCACTATCCCACGACATTCAAAGGCAACAATTTGAGTTTCCCTAGGTTGAGAATTAAGTAAGCTCCTATATTCAACAATTTTATAACACTGGTGAGAAGCAAAGATTAATATCCTCAGCAAAACAGAAACTGAAATAAAAGGAGGCCACTAAAATTAAACATGAAGTTAAACTGTTGTAATTTGGGAAGGGAATTGAATATTTCACAGGCACCTCGTAGAAAGCAGAATCAGAGTAGCAGAGGTGTCTCAGATTTGGGAGAAAAAAGAGAGTAGAGATCCAGAGGCATAGAAAAATTAAAGAAAAAAAATCATTCATTTAATCATTCATTCATTCATTTGAAATAAAGTTTGCAATTGTGGAGCATTAGAGTAAAAGAGTGTCTAAGTAGGAAGAAGTCAGAATCTAATAGCTTCATAGGATAGAAATATAAGTTATATGTGATAAATTAGGAAAAATTAATAACAAGAAGACCTTGAAGGTTTAAAGAAAGGAATTCAAAAGATTAATCTGACAAGCTTTTGCAGCATAGGTCAACAAAGTGCAGATCCTGAAATAAGAAGTTCAATTTTATGGCTCTTGTAGAAATTAACGTGCAAACAGTTGAAAATAACAAGGATATGAACCATGGCAATGGTCTTACGGATACAGTCAAGGTCATTAATGACTCCCCCTGCCAAAATCACTGACTGGTAAATATTGCAGGTTAAAAGAGAAATGAGTTAAAGATGACTTCTATATCTGACAATAAATTGTTCATTGTCAGAAACAGAGAAGGTGGGAAAAAAGAAGAGTCAGGTCAGTCTTTTCAGTTGTGATTGAATTTTCATGAATTAGAAATTAGAAATTCCAAGGTTCCAAAAAAAAGATCAATTAATATATCTATTCTTTCCCTCTCTCTCTCTCCATAACTAATCAAATAATCTATCTAGTCTAGCTACAGTGTGTATTGTTTGCAACTTAAAGATCATTACTTCTCTGAAGTTTCCCAACCCAAGCATGTTAAAACTGCCAGAATTATTATTAATATTCCTTCATTATATAAATAAATGAATGTATTTCATATTTATTCGAATTCCTTGATTTATTTGTGGTAATGGAGTCAAAAGTAAATCTATGGGAAGATATGAGTATATAGGTGTTTGCTAATGATGCCTGAAAAACTTGTCTCAGGACTTATTTGGTGATTTTGGAGTCATCAGCATGATGTCTTATGTGCAAATCCATCACTTTTTTTGTCGTTCAAATTTGAAACACATAATGATATCATGATTTGTAGTAATATTTGACAAATAAATATATTCTATAGTTGCAATCCTATTCTTCCTTTTCTGTATTGTATAAATGTCTTAACCAATAAGCATATTTAATAAATTCAGTGACAAATAAGATGGCATGATCTCTAAAACAGTCTTTTTTTATATATATCTTTTAATACTTTAATGCTAAAGTTTCTTGTTGGGTCTTGTTCAACTACAATAATGCAACATAATTATAACTGAAATGTTAGGACTTTAAAAATGTTCCTTCAAGAACTTGACTAAAAATTCTTTCATATTTGCTCCTTGCCTTTAACAGTGATCTTGCAACCAATGATCTGTTTCTGATACTATAGATTAGTTAGCATTCTCTAGAATTTTATGTAAACAATATTATTATTATACTATGTGTTTTTTTTTACCCCGACTTCTTTCACTCAGCATTACTATTATCAAATTCATCCTTTTGACAGGGCAGGGGCAAGCAAACATTTTTGTGAAGGGCTGCATAAAATATTTTAGGTTTGCTGAACCATATGAAATTTTTGCAGCATATTCTTTGCTTTTTTTTTTTTTACAACCTTGAAATATGTAAAAATTCTTAGCTGATATACCATAAATAATAGGTGATTGGCCTATATTTTCTTTTTTTGCTAAATAGTGTTCCAGTTAAAAACTGTCATTTATCCTTTCACCTATTGATGGACATTTGATTTGGTACCAGCTTTCGGTCATTATAAATAATGCAGCTTTGGACATTCATATAAACATTTTTGTATGGAAATTTATTTCCCTTACTCTTTGATAAATACTTAAGAGTAGAATGCCTGGGTTATATGGAAAGCCTATGTTTAAGTATAGAAACTTCCTAATTGTTTTCCTAAGGGTTGTTCCATTTCTCATTTGCACCATCAGTGTGTGACAGTTCCAGTAGCTCTACATCTTAGGCAGCAACTGATATGTATGTTCTAATCTTTTGCCTATTTTCCCAACCATGTTGCAAAGAGTTTTCTCTTATATTTTCTTCTAGAAGTTGTATATGTAGGCTTTACATTAGGCCTAGAGTTCAATTGGAGTTAATCCTTTGGTATAGAGTAGAGATATTAATTTCTTGTGATGTGGGTCTATTGGTGATAAATTATGTAGCTTTTGTATGATTGAACAAGCCTGTATTTTGCCATTATTTTTGAAAGTTTTTTTTTCACTGAGTATAGAATTCTAAGCAGATAGATATTTAGTACTTTAAAATCATTGCTCAAGAAGCAAATGTGGTTCAACCACATACGTGCCTGCCTACCACATGGGAGGTCCTGGATTTGGGTTACCTCCTAAAAAAGGAGATGAGCAGATGCTGCCTCCCACCACAACAGAGCTAAATGAGAACTCCTACTGCGACAGAGCTAGATGGCTGCCTCCCACTGCAACAAGCTAGACTCTGCCCACACCGGAATGAGCTAGACTCCTCTCCACTGCAACGAGCAGAAGACCCAAGCCAGCAGATGCCACAGCCCACAGGGAGCAGATGTGGCTCAGTCTGTTGGCACCTCCAATGGGAGAGTTCCCAGGTACAGTTCCCAGTGTCTCCTGGAGAAGGCAAGCAAACAATAAGCAGACAGATGAGCAAACCATCTGGGAGAAGGGGGGATAAAGACAAAGTAAATTTTAAAAATTAATCTTTAAAAAAAATAAATCATTGATCTATGGCCTTTTGGTTTACATTGTTTCCAAAAAGGAGACTGCTGTCATTTTTACCTTTCTTTTTATGTGTCTTTTTTTCCCTAAGGGTACTATTAAATTTTTCTCTTTAATGGGGTTTTTAAACAATTTGATTACCATGTGCCATGATGTACATTCTTCACATTCTTAGGCTTTCCTTTTGTTGAATTTCTTGGATCTGTGGGTTAATGATTTTCATCAAATTTGGAAAATGTTCAACTCTATTTTTCAAATACTTTTCTGTCTCTTGCCCTTATTTTTCCTTCAGGTACTCCAATAATATGTTTATTTGACTACTTGAAGTTTGCCTACGGTTCATTGATCCTATGCTTCTTCTTATTTTCAGTGTTTTTTATTCTCTTTGATTTTGGAAAGGCCTACTGTTTATTCTTTGAGTTCATTATTTTTTCTTTTACAGTGTCTAATCTGCTTTTGATCATATTTAGCTTTTTTTAAAAAAGCTTCAGAGACTCTTGTTTTTCAACTCCAGAAGCTTAAATGATATCTTCATAATCTTTAATATTTCTACTAATAATGCCCAATTCTTCAAGCTGCTTAAACATATGGCACAGTTATAATAACTGTTTTAATGTCCTTGTCTATGACTTTTACCATCTACATCATTTCTGGGTCATTTAGACTTTTCTCATAATTATATATCCTATTTTCCTGCTCTTTGCATGCCTGATACTTTGTGATTGGATACTACACATTGTGGATATTACCTTGTTGGATACTGAATATTTTTATAGCTACAAATATTCGTAAGATTTGTGCTGGGATACAGTTAAGTTACTCGGAAATATTTTGATTCTTCAGATCTTGTTTGCAAAATTGTTATGTAGGATCAGAGAAGTGTTTAGACTATCCTGTGCTGCTTAAGATGGAAAACATTTTTGAGTACTCTATGTATGAATTATGAGTTTTTTCACTTTAACTGATGAGAGCAGAAACACATGCACTTTACAATTTCCAGAAGAACACTCAAGGGGATCTTCTAGAGATCTCTAGAGCTCTTTGTCATGAGTCTGTCTCTTCTTCTGCACTCTGTCGTGAGAACTTTAGCTGCCTTAAACTTCCAAGAACCCCAGCACCATCTCCTCAACTCACAGAGAATTTTTACTATGCCTGGGTTCCTTGTCACAGTGTCATAGTCTGGAAATTCTTTTCAGGTACTAAGGTGTAGCAATCATAGGGCTTACCTCATTTGTTCCCCATCTTTCTGAGAAGACTGCCTAATACACAATATCTTGAGAAGTATTCTTTCATGTCTTTTGGCCAGCTTTTTAGTTGTTTCAAGCAAGAGTGTAAATCTCATGCTATTTCTCCATCTTGGCTGGGAACGGAAGTCTATACTTGCAAATAATTTTAATGAAGTTATGTAGTGCACATGGCTTTGCATTTTTCCCACAATCTTCCAGTTCTTTTAGTCAGCATTTTATTTCTAAAGGGTCACACAGGAAGCCTTGAGAAATAATTATGAGTGTGTGTCTGATAAGTAAAACTTGTATGCTTAGACTTCTCTCTCAGGAAACTCCAAGAGTAATCTATTCTGTGAACTCTAACTACCTTCATATCAATAAAAAGACATAACCTCAGCCTTACTGACAAACATTGTATGTGTTTGTTTTATATAGTTACTGTGAAGATGCAACTTTTGCCCTGCTGGAAAACACTGTGAATGTCCAGTCCTTGATTATCTGTCTTGAACACTGCACTTTTTTTTTTTTTTTTTAGGAACTACCATGGATTGAAACTGGAACCTTATACATGGGAAGCAAGTGCTCAACCACTTGAACTATATCTGCTCCCAGAACACTGCACTTTTTAGTCATGCTCCCCCCACACATGTCCTCCCCATCTACACATAGACACATAGCATAAAGGAATTCTCATGCTTTATGGTAAGTGTGGCTGGAGACTCAGAAGTGCCATGCTCGCTGCCTGCTGCCATGGAGAGGATTTAGGTCATGACCAGCTCAAACTCTCTAAAAGAGAAGACCTTCTCTCTGGACCATCGAGGGTGAGACCCCATATAAGCCCTCTATTTAACACTCTTTGCTAGCCAAGCTGGACTTGTCCAAGTATTTCTTTGGTCTGAAATATCTCTCTTAGTTTGGTGGAAAGCTGCCATTTTACATGGCTCCCTGCTATACATTAAAAAAGTTAGTTTACATCACTTTATTGTGATGTTCTAAAGTTCCCAAGGGACCTACAGCATGGTAATCACATCTATAGAAACTAATAATTTCTTCATATATGTTGAATAATTAGTTTATAAAATAGGGTTAGCACAAGTATTTTGGTTTTATCAGATTTCATTATCATTTTTTAATTGATATATACCCCAGTTTAATATACATAAAGCATTAAGAGTATAAAATACAATACATTAAGATCAAAACAAAAGATGAAAATACAGGATAGAAAAATTAACTTAGTAGGAGAATTAGTATAGAGAAATCCATCTTATGGCTAAGAAATTTCAAAGTGAGTTGGGAGGTCATTATGCAGGTTACGTTATGCAGGTCTCAGGTAGATTTCACTAACGGCCACAGTAAACAGAGCCCCAAACAAAAGCACTCCTGAGGGCTCCAGGGATGTCTGGACACCAGGGCGCAACACACAGCCTCATGAAATCAACACCTCCTCCCCAGGCCCTATGTGGGAATACAGGATAATCTATTTCCCCAATATAACATAGGTATGCCCATTTATAATCCCCCTATTCATAATTCTTCTATTCCTTTCATTAATATTTGGACATATGATTCTCAATATGCACATTAAATATATCTCAGAGACTTTAACCTTTGGATTATTCATATGCCAGTTGAGCCCTGTGAGCCCTGTGTGTGGCTATTTGTAGGGGGTTTATTCCCTATACTTCTGGTAGTTATTAAAAAAAATTATATATATATGTATGTATATATATATTTGACTATTTTAAACACTAAGAGAGATGTGTGCCATTATGTGATAAACTGTTCCTGGAATAAAAGAGTATCATTGCTCACAAAAAACTGAGATATCAGAGCAGTGTGTGCTTTGAGTCCTAAGGAGGACAATATTCATCATCTATAGAGTTTTTCATATTTTCTATACCTACCATGAAAAAAATTGTGATTTTAAAATTTTGAAAATTATCAAGAAAGAGCTGTAGTAGTTCTAAACAGAATAGGCCTACTTCTGTAATTAATTCTTTGAGAAGAAAATATTAAGTACAACCCATAAAGCTTTGAAAACACTCCTTCCATAATCAGAAATTTCCCTGAGGGAGGAAATGAACAGATAACAGCCAAGGAAATGGTAAAGTAAAATTTGAGAAAGCAAAAATAAAGTATAAAAAACTAATAAGAATCATTAAATTGGAAAATGCTTGCTTATCCTTAATTCCAACTTCTCTATTAATGAGATAAATTTTCTTTAAAGATCTCAAATAGAAAAGGAATAAAAGACTAATGAGGTATCTACATAAGGAGAAAGATTATAATATGGAAAAAATCTTGCACATTAAACTTAACTTTGTACCTTTACAAAATGCAACTCATCCTCACATCGAGGTTCACACTAGTGAGTTAGTGAGGTTTTATAAGGAGAATGGTCAGTCACAGTTATTCATATTTCATCATGGTTAATATGAATAGATGAATGAACTAACTTAGTGCCTGATGCTTAGTATATGCTCTATTAATAATTTTTGAAAGGAATACCACTTCATCTAACTAACTCTTCTCTCATCATTTCTTCTAGAACAACTCTGGCCAAACAAGAGTGAGAGTGGAAGTGAATGAGACAGAGATTTCCAAGGTGGTAAGAGAAAGAGATGGAGAGAAAGAAAAGGGAATGATAGTAAAATGTCCTCCATTGCTCAGGGTTGTCTAAGAAGTATAGGTAGCTAGCTAGCTAGATCCACAGATAGGAAGATAGATAGATAAAAACTTTTACATTTTGACATAGAAAATAAATTTTATATTCCGTCTGAAAAGTTGCAGTTCAATGACATGTTGATATATGCAAGTAATTTCTATAAGGTTTTATGTCCACCAAATGAATGAAACCAGGTTTCCTCTCTCTCATGGCCTCGCAGGGGCGGATGTGCTAACGATACTACCACTATTGTTGTCTTTACATGACTTTTAATAGCATATTTGCTCTTCATCTGACCCTATAGGTACTTGAATGTACTCTTTGCTTATATCACTGTGACACATGCCTTTCTTATCTTCCTCTTACAATGAGAGACAATTCACTTAGCCAAATACAGTGACTTTTAAACAATAAGTTTGTGTTTTGGTTAAAGTCTGTCTTATAGTAATAACTCAATTGAATCACTGGGCATTGTGAACACATACTCGTAATATGCCACATATCAAAGAAACAGAAAGCCTGAGTCAGTTGACAAGTGGAGGTTAAATCCTTGCAATACATAGCAAAGCAGGTCCTATGTTTGGTATCTGAACTTCTCAAAAACTTTCTGGAATTTTACCAAGCCTGTCTCATCAGAATTCATTTCCTCTGCCAAAGCATTCCATAAGTGTCGGAGAGATAAAGCTGCAACACAGAAACATATGGGCAGAAGATAAAAGAAGATCAGTGAGCAGGAAAATATGTTTCTTCAAATCTGTGCTGCAGTTATTTTTCTTCTCAGTTTTGTTGTTTGTTTTGTCATTGAATGCCCATAGCCAACATTAAGAATGTTTTTACACAACAGCAAAGGAATAAATCAATTCATACCGAAAAGAGTCAATTCAGTTAACAAAATAACAATAAGAACAAGTGGGCATCGGGTTGTTCGGTATTTTGTAAATAATTTGGTTGATTTGTTGAGGTGTTGTGTAGGTATAGTCTGAATGAACTAGTATGAAAGGTAAGTTTTTCATTTAGATTTGCTTTACCTGCATTCATTAGTACATTAAATATTCATGTTCTGCTATGCTTTATGTAACATTTACTATCATGAGCCCCTTATCGTCTTTAAAGTGTTACATCTGAAAATTGGGTAAGTTCTATAAAGAGGAAAATGCTAAGAATGGTCTAGTGGTGTAAAAAGGCAAACTCCCATGAATTAGTGAGATGGTTGATAGATATTTACCTAAGCATAATTGCCCTAAATCCATTGATTTTCTTTGTTTTACATAATGTTAAAGTCATTTATTTAAACTATTTCAATATTTGATTTTTCCCAAGAAAAAATTTTCAATTCTGTTTAGCAAACTCTTTCCTGATGTTACAAATGGTTGGACAAATTCTCCAACCTGCTGATTTGTACTTAAGGTAATAATTACTTGTCACAAATCTGGATTTTTTGGGACAGACAAGAAATGCAAATATTTGCTATATATTTAAATTATTTTATTAAATAGTAACAAAACACTCTGAAATATTCTAAACATCTTAACTAATCTAACTAGTAAAAAAGTGAAGACTTTAACTAAAGAACTAAAATAAATGAACAAGAGCTTTAACCAAAATGTACACATTGAAAACATGGAGAAACTAGCTGAAGAAATATCATAGTTGCTCAAAAAAAAAAAAAAAACAAGCATTTTAGCCCATATTATTTTAATTTCAAACCAAAATCATATAACGTGCAATAATGAACATACTAGGAGTGGTTTTCAAATCTTCAAGAGAAAATTACAGAGAATATAACTGGCACCTCCTCTGTGAATGGAGCTGGTCAGGCATGACTTTAAAATAAACTGTCCTTGAGGGTAATTTTAACTCTCAGGAACTAAGCCAAAGCAAAAGTGATCAGAAAAAGAAAAGTAATGTAGACTTTCAAGAGAGGGAACCAACTAGCAAAAAAGGTAATTCCACTTCTTAAAATTTAGTTTTTAATTTCAAATTCTCAGGTTCACCTAGGAACCTGAAATTTAGAATGACCTGTCTTATGCCTTGCGAGGGGAAGACTCTCAACAAGCATCTGTTAAATGAGTGTATTAATGGGTGAGTGTGCTTAAAGCTAAGTGATAGGCAAACCAATTGAATATATATATATATATATAATGGATCTTTAGGATTAGGACATTTAAATATAACTGTTAATAATAGTTGCCCATTTAATCAATGAGTATTTATTGAGACCCTGCTGTCATTTGTGCTGGAAATACCTTGATAGATACTTAAAGAAAAAATAGAAAAGGTTTTCCTCTATCCCTGCCCCATGCAAAAATAGAAATATGTGATATCTAAAAGGGATAAGAGCTAAGTAGAGAATTAAACCAGGATAATGCACTGTAAAATAGGATGGCCTGTTTAATACAGTGATATTTAAGTTGGACTCTGAATGATAAGGAGAAGATAGCCATGTAAACAGTAGGGAAATATGATTGGCAGAATGAAAAGTTAGTGAAAAAGCTATTAGATTAGAAATGAATGCCACCACGAACAGAAATTAAGCCAGTGTGTTAAAAGCTAAGGAGGATAATTTGTGACAAGGCCAGAGAGGGAGGCAGTGTTTAAATCATTTAGGGCCTTTAAAGAAAGGGGGAGGATGATGATTTTTGTCAAGCAACTAGAATTGTTTAAGAAGAATATCATTGAATTCTGTTTTAAAATGATGATTCTGGCTACTGAGAAGAGAATGGACTCCTGGGGTGTGTATTTATGAATGAAATCACTGAGAGAGGGAGGAAGATATGGCAGGAGTTCAGATGTGTGATGATGAGAAGGGTAATAATCATTTTGGAGATGGAAAGAAATGAATAAATTTTGGGTATATTTTGTGGGCAAATCTGAGATTTACTAATGGATTGGATATGGTCTTGGTGAGAGAAAGAAAAGAATCAAGAGTACCTCTCAGTGCTTCACCTTGAAAACTTAACGTACACCTAATGGTGCCACATTAATTCAGATAAAAAGATAAAGGTACATACTTTGGGAGAGAGAAATCAGCAGTTTTATTTTATTTCATTAAGTTTTAGAAACCTATTAGATATTTGGGCATAAATACTAAATATATTACTATGTTTTATTCCAGAATCTGGAATTCTTAATTCAAGGTTGGAAGTAAAGACAGTAGAACCATTGCCATAAGGATGTTAAAACCTGAGTCTTGGGGAGTTTATCAGGAGAGAGCGTGATAGAGAAGAGAAAGGGGCCAAGACACAGCCTGGCCCACTCTAACATTTTCAGGTCAAGAAGAGGTAGAAGAGTCTTTAGAGAAACCTGAGAAATTATAAAACAAAGTGCAGAAAATATTGGATGTATTGGATGATGTTGGGTTTTTTTTTTAATTTTCCACTCTGGAATTTTAAAGCAAGAAATAACAATTACAAAATAAAATCATCACAGTGTCATTTGATTGACTTAGTGATTGGATCTTTAGAAAGATGCCCCAGTGGTCTGACCAATTATGTAATTTTTTAGGATTTCAAAGTATTTTTGAATTTTGGGGGGGCCTGTGGGAGCTTTGCACACTTTTGAGCAGGGAATTTGGTATCCAAGTTCTTGTTTGTTTGTTTTCTTGCTTTATTTTGTTTTGTTTTAAATACTTACCTAGAAAAAAGTCCAAAGGAAACAAAAAGGGTTTCTGGAAATTTTAACATTGCATTTGCTGCTGGGAGGATTCATCTATTTTGATGCAAATTCAAGTAAATACAATAAATGTCAGTAATATTTTCCTATTTAATTTTGAAGTTTTTCTACTTATTGAGAACATTGATTGGTTATTGAACAATTAGAGGGAAACAAGACAGTATTCCCAATTATTTAGGTGAGTTGTTAAGAGAATTATCTAATTTAGACATGCCAAATAGATTGGGCCTAGTAAAATTATTTTTAGAATTTAAAAAGCCGAGCGTGTCTAAAAGAGGTCTCAAGTATGTTTAAATTATTCATGTAGGAAAAAAATTTAATAATATTATGGCCAATTTTACCAAATAGACTAATCTTTAATAAACAGATATATTAAGAAGTAGTGACTCATTTTCCATTGGTAAAAGTATCATATCATTTTTTAGTAAAATCTTGAAATATATTTTATTTGCCTGTTAAGATGGAAATTATCACTTCAAATATTTGGTGTATATTTTCACTGAGATCACCCTGATATTCAAAGCATTTTTTTTTCACTTTGTATGATGAAATGATAAAATTTGGGAATCAAGTAGATTATTTGAGATGATCAACTCATTAAATGAACAAATAGGACCTGCACATATACTACATGCTAGGTTTGGTCATTTTGGGTCTTATTAGTATAGTACAATAGATATTGTACCATTAATAATGAAATGGATAGAAAATGAGAAGGCTGGTTAAGCATGCATTATATGGAAATTTACTCTATGTAAATGAATTTAGAACATTTGACATTTTAAAGTCATCAATAGAATTTGGATTTATAAGAGAGCTATCACATCATCTAAACTCATTTTATAAAGTATATGGAGTTCCCTTCTGTATTTTCCTTGGCATTTAGTTGTCCAGTCATTGACTATTGGCAAGTGGCAGAAAACTCACTTCTTGGTAGAATAGCCCAACCGATTGTTCAGTAACTGAACATAGATTATGTCAATTTTTATCCCCACTTTATTAATTTGATTTTAAGATAGTTTAGCTTGGTTTTAGTTTTTCTTCTTTAATTTCACACATATTAGAGTTGTCTTCTTATAAGATTATTAAAATGTCAACTTAGGTTATAATTCTACAGTAATAATAGCTGTATCTATTTAGCTTGATCACATATATAATTAAAAATATCTGTATTTGTATTTTTATAAGTGTATCTGATCAGAAATAGAATAAACTATATGACTGACAACTTGCAAACTAATTATTTCTGACATTTACTCTTTTAAAAAATTGTAGAGTTGGTGCAAACTTAAAATATTTGTTTCTAAAAAACACTGATTGCATTAGATCCCTGGTTGTAAATGTTAAGACCACACTGTTTTTTTCTTTTTAATGAGGAAGCCATACTTCCTGATTTATTGACAATATTATTAAAGAATAGATGAGCTTGCATGTGGAAGAGATTATTTTTTATACTTAATTTTATATTTTTGAGAATTAGATCAGATTTTTAACCTCCCACGGGTTTATGCAATCATATGTCAATGGTCATAAAAGAAAGCTCTTACAACTATACATAAATGGGTTTATTTACTTGTTTAGCATTCAGTGAATATGAGGCTATTGTGTGCCAAAAAAGCTATAACATTTTCACAGAAAATTTAGTGTTTCTTCCTGCTGACTACTGTAATTGATGTGCTAAAAATAACTTGAGCTTCAACCTAAGTATTTGGAATGAATATTTCCATAGAGTTATACTGAATGACATTTGAGCCCAGCATATTTATTGGCATGGTAATATGAAGATATGCTCATATTCTAGCCCATATTAGATTGCCAAAATGTGAGAGGCAGAGTATTTTGCTGTATATCCATCTGTCCACCCATCAAGTGACTCAGAGGAGAAGCAAACATGTATGACCCAGATTTTCCAACTGATTTTCCACTATCTACATTTGACACATCTTTGGGAGAAGGCAGGAATGAGAGATTAATGTAATAACGTAATATTTTAAATTTAGAGTCTCATACTTTATTATCTATACCATGACCTCAGTATTAAAATTAGTGAGATTCATGGTTTAGAAATGCTGATGTGGACTACATTATTTCAAGGAATGCACTGGATATTTTTGTGGTCTCACATATGATCTTCCTGAGATAAAATTCAAGAATTAAAAAAAAATTAGTAACATATTAATATATTTTATTCTGTATATATTTTTATTATCTTATAAAATCCATGAGCCTATTGGGCCTAGGAAATTTAAACAGTGTTTCTTATTGCTTTTCCATCATTTTTCTCACTATCTGATATTGCCCAAATTATTTATATTATCAGTGCAATATTCTCTAAGCAAATTTGTTTCATTATGGTGTATGTGTGGAAACTTTGAAAAAATAGTGTTTCATTTGTTCTTCCAAAAGCCAAATAATATGTGAGAGAAACAGACAGTTTTTTTCATAGTAATGAAAAAGCATTTGTAACAATAAGTAGAAAGACATGATGAAAGCATTCTCAGGATGAAAAATAACTCTAAACATTTTTAAAAATCAATTGCAATTCAACCAATTCTGTTATCACTATAGTAAGATTTTAGGCATCCTCAGGGAGCAGTGCTGTGTATAGTCCCATGCATTGCTGTTATTTAAGCTGTCTTTTTTGTGGAAAAGTCTTAAATTTAGCTCTTATTAGCCATGGCCAAGAATCCCAAATTCTCCCAGGATTATTGGTCACTTGAGCATTGTTTATATTTTTTTACACTTAAGCTACCTTGATTAAACAGTACACTGTTCTTTTTTTATAGTTTGGGTCCTGTCCTTGGTAAACAGCTTTTTGTTGTTGTTGTCATGCTAAGCTCCTGTGTGAAAGAACCTCTTTAGTTATTGTTGTAGGCAAATTTCTGTTGTTCAGCTGGGGCAGGCTTGGTTAGCAGTTACCCTTATATTTTATTTGTTGTCTTAAACAATAGGAATTTATTGGCTCATGGTTTCAGAGGCCAGAAGTCCAAATCAAGGTACTGGCTAGAAGACTTGCTTCTTCCCAGAGTCAGTAGCACAATAATCACCACAACCACCATCCATTACCAAAACGTTTCCTCACCCCAAATAGGAATTCTGTACCAATTAAGTATTAATTCCTCATTTCTTAGCCCCACTCCAGCCTCTGGTAACCTGTAATGTAGTTGCTGACTCTATGAGTTTGCTTATTCTAAGTATTTCATCGCAACAAGATCATACAAAATTTGCACTTTTGTGTTTGACTTATTTCACTTAAACAGGACTTCTTAGAGGTTCATCTATGTTGTCACATGTATCAAAACTTCATTACATTTCTGGCTGAATAATATTCCACTGTGTATTTTTACCATTATACTAAACTTGTTTGGCCCCTTTTGCTTAAGTTCCCATCATCATCATTCCTTCTGTTTAAATGTTTGTTTATGCTACAAGAGAGTCTTCCCCTGAGGAATACAAAGAGGATCACAAAGCTATAAAATCACATGAGTAGTTTTAAATAAAGAATAATGTAAATGTAACCTTTGCCACAGCTTTCCACTCAAAGAACATCAGAGAGTGCCTACAACTGCAAGCAGGAGAACTGCATCCATCAACCATGTAAGATCTAAAACCCCTCTCGATATAGAGGTGGAGTGGACATCACCATCCCAAAGACCACAGGATGGAGGAATAAAATATGGATTAGTGTGGACTTACTGGTATTCTACTATAGAATTATTGTGACTAGTAATGCAACAAACTGTAGCACTGATGTGCAGAAAGTGGCCACAGTAGTTGCTGAGGGCAGGGAGAGGGAAGAAGAGATGTGATGTGGGGACATTTTTGGGACTTGGAGTTGTCCTGAATGATATTGTAGGGACAGATACTGGTCATTATACATCCTGCCATAACCCACTGAAAGTACTGGGGGAGAATGTACACTACAATGTAAACTATAATCCATGCGTTGCAGCAGTGCTCCAAAATATATTCACCAAACGCAATGAATGTGTCACAATGATGTAAGAGGTTGTTGAAGTGGGAGGGGGGGGGTGTGGGGTATGTGGGACCCTCTTATATTTTTTAATGCAACATTTTTCGTGATCTGTGTATCTTCAAAAAATACAAATAAAAAATAAATTTAAAAAAATTTTAAATGCGAAAAAAAGAACATCAGAAACACACCTATAATTGAACAAGTTGAGTTTATTACTTTTTGCACCAAATTATGATGTGGAGAAAGAAAGATTTTATATAACATAGAAAAATACAGGAGGAAAATAATGTGTTACCACAGTTCAGGGCTTTGAAATCAATTAATTAAATAATTGAACAGGTATTTATTACAGTCTATAGCTCATGTACAGGGTTAGTTCCTGGCTGTCTATCTATGTAATATGTGAATCTATATATCTATCTATCTGTGACGAAATTGGTTTAAAATATGAAAGAATTCCTGAGAGCTCTTATGTACAAATTTTGATTTGATGATTACCAAGATCATAAAATTTTGCATATCTTTTTGCCACCACTCTGTCATAAACTCTTCTGATCTTGGAATTGGGTAAATTACTGCTTTGCATCATTCATTTTCACATTAGCAATTGTTCCCTGATTAGGAAATAGAAATTTAGCAGAAAATATTGGTTTAAAAATGCTAATAGACTTAGTATATCTATTAAGAAGCCTAATAAGCAAAAGACTAAACAAGCTGAGAAAGTAACAAAAAATACAGAGAAGCGGATTTGGCTCCATGAATAGAGCATCTGCCTACCACGTGGGAAGTTCAGGGTTCAAGCCCAGGGCCTCCTGACCTGTGTGATGAGCTGGCCCATGCGCAGTGCTGATGCACGCAAAGGGTGTCGTGTCATACAGGGGTGTACCCCATGTAGGGGAGCCCCACGCGCAAGGAGTATGCCCCATAAGGAGAGCCACCCCATATGGAAAAAAAAAAAGCGCAGCCTGCCCAGGAGTGGTGCCACACACATGGAGAGCTGACACAGCAAGATGATGCAACAAAAAAAGACACAGATTCCCAGTGCTGCTGACAAGAATACAAGCAGACACAGAACACACAGCAAACACACAAAGAGCAGACAACTAGTGGCAGGGAAGAGGAGAGAAATAAATAAATAAATCTTTAAAAAAAATACAGTAGCTGTTGCTACTAGGTATTTGATATTTAGATTAAATTGGACATTCCCAACTCTCTTCTGGAGGTATGGGTAATTAAAGATAAGCTGGTGGCATGTTTTTGTCTCCTTATTTCTATGCATCGTCCATACCTCCTGGTTCACTATACTTTTCCTTGCTAGAGTAATCTTTAAAATCTTTACAGTATTAAATTATACATCTAGATTGATAGCTCAGTTTTAGTTATTTGTATATTGGGAGGTATCATCTAGTCTTAAAAAAAGAAGCTCATTTTCAATGATTCTAAGAAATAAACTCAACTTAGAGATTTCTAGAAAAATATAATAGCATTTAGAGAAATGATGTCTAATGTTTCTGAAATCCTGCCTTAAATGAACAAATGAATATGAAAGTGGAAGAAAAATTACATTAGCAGTCTATTATCCATAAAGGACAGACATTGATAACTCCTTCCGTATATACTACAGATAATATCAGATTGAAAGGAACAGCAAGCATCCACTCCTAGCTGTCCTTTCTGACAAATTGGTGCCCAACCACAGGATGTAACCAGAGCCTACAACCGCCAAGGTGTCCCATACCTCATATTTTGTTTTTCTCAGGGGTGTGTTAGAATGCTGACATTAAATGACAGGCTCAAAGAAAAATAGAGTCCTCTTTCCCAGGAAAAGCACGCTAGCCTTTATAAGTAACTGCATTTAGGGTTATTATAAGCAAACTTGAACATCTCTAGGAGAAATTTTCTCTGACACAAAGACTTTATCTTAAAGACTTTGTACCAAGTAAAGCTGGAAATATTCCTATAATGGACAGAATATGGAAGATGGATCAAAGAGATAAAATATCTTTAAGATTTGTAAAAGCTCTCCCTGGCACAATGGGTTATCTAGAGCTATAGGAGAGAGAGAGAAATTCCATTCCTGAGACTGATAGAGCCTAGACCCTCAGCCTCACTAGTGGCTGGAACACTACCTGGTAATATATTCTTATATTAACTAATCAACTAGTCATATATGTCAAGGGCACCAGGACACAAAATGGAGGACATGGTTGACTGGTACAGTGATAGAGATTGGTCTGATATATGTACACTGACTTTTGAGCTATATAAACTGAGAAGAGAGAATTATTCTTTTTTATAACTCTTGGAAGTGATTACTAAATTTTGATTACACTCCTCTCACATGTCCAAAAACTGAATACATTTGAATAGCCAAACCTGCAAGTCACTTGTTTTGGCCAAATTGCAATAAAACTGGAAATTAATCCCATAAAGATATGAAACATTGAAACTTTACATATTAAAATTCACTTGTAAAATTTCTTGTAAATGATAACTTATTTAGGTAATTAAATTTAATTAAAGTATTATATGAAATAATAAATGGAGTTAGCAAAATCTATAATCAGAATAAACAGTAAATTCTAAACACTTTACTTATTAAACAAGAGAGAAATGAAATAAGTAGCCACTTCAAAACATTTAAAAAATACAAACATAAATAATATTGAACATAAATAATGTTGGAGAATAAATTAATAACTATGGCTATAATATAAAGAATAGAATTAATAAATAAGTCCAGCAACTGGATGGACTAGAAAGAGTAGAATTAATAAATACATCCAGGAGCATTGAAAAGGCCAATATATAAAAAGTAAACAAACAAAACCGTGTCAAGATTAAACAATGAAAAGGAAAAACATAACATTGAAAATGATAGAAAGCTTAAAACCTCAAAGAAGCAACAACAAATAACTTTAAAAACTATAATTTCTATTTCTCATACTATGGCAGACCAGACACCCTCAAAAGCCCTTCACCAAAATGCATCTAGATACTGGATACATGACAGCAAATATACATTTTAATATTCTTCAAGATTTTCTAGAAAGCAATGGAAATCCCTTTATACACCCCAAAAGAACACAAAAATGTAAATGAAGCTGGGAGTACTGAGGGTTAAGGCAACCTGGAAAGTAGGTATTTCCTTTGGGAAATATGAGAGACCTAAAATGGAATTCTATGCTTGGTAACCCTACGAAGGAGGAGGAATTGAATTCTAGACTCCTTTATACTCGGAACCCTCGAAAGTGGAAAGCAGTCAGTAGAAGTGTATGGCTCAGGAAATAAACAATAAAATCCTTGCTGTACAAAGAAAGGAAGGATTTAAATCCTCAGGATACCACAAAATATAACTCATTATTTTTAAAAGATACCACACATACACAAACAAGGGCAATCTACCTGACTCTGAAGTCACTATGAATTCTGCACTATTTACCAAAATTTCATATGCATATACTTTTTACTCTTTCTACTTCTAACAATCTATCTCAAAGATATACTAGCAAAACTACAAAATGATGCATGCACAAAATATTAAGTGTTCTGTTATTTATAATAGCTAAAGACTGAAAACACCTGAATATTTGTTAACATGGGAATAAAATCTGGTATATGTACAAATGAATTATTATGCTATTATAAAAAGATTGAGGGATGTCTATTTTTTTGCCATGGAATAATCTCTAGGATACATTTTAGGTGAAAAAGAAGGAAAATAAAGAACAGTGTTTATGTGAAAAACTCTTTTTTTGTTAAAAATGTATGTTTGTAATATGTGTGTATATGTGAATTTGCTACAAGAAATGATGGTAGGATAAGCAAAAAACTCATAAATGGATACTTTTGTGGGAGGGAGGAAATAGGGATGGAAACAGGGCTTTTATGAATTTAACTTAAAGTTTTGACTTTAGAACAATGTAATTATTTTATATAATTAAGCATAAATCAAAAAGGAAAATGAAGCAATGCCTAAAACTGAAAGCAAATGGGGGAAAATTAAGTCCAAATCTATAACAAAATGATAGAAAATTATTTTCTTTTCACTACTTTGAAAAGTAGTGATTGATTCCTTTCCAGAAATCCGTTCTCAATTGTTTAATCGACTGATATTATCTTGGTCTTTTTTTCCATTCATTGGTGGTTGGTGTCTTCATTTCTAGAAAATTTCACATATACATAACATTTCTTCCTCTTGGTTTTCTCAATTCCTATCCCCCAAAATGCCTAATATCCTGATGTTAGATCCCTGGGATTATCTTTATAAAAAAAAAAAATCACTTCAATATTTTTATTAAAATTATTTTGCTCTTGCCAAAATTTTCTGTAGGTTCATTGCACATTATATTTTCATACATTAGTCCTTTGATATTCAAATGAGTTTTCAAAAACTTATTCCTTTATCTTCCTTTTCAAGGTTATTTATTTCCTTTTTAGCTGGTCTGGTTCAGTCAGATATTCAATTGTCAATGTATTTGTTTACACTTAAAACTGTTTTTCAAGGGCACTTTTATCATCTACACAAAATCTGTAGCACTATTCATTATATTACTTTGCAATAATATACATTGTGAAACTGACCCTAAAAGATTTTGATGTAATGAATAGGTATGAATGTTAGTATTAATCAAAGAGGGATATTTGAAAGAAAACTAAATATTTTCATAGAGAGATAATTTTTTCTTTTTATCCAACATTCCATCTGCTAGCATTCATATGATAAATTCTCAGATAGAGATTTTCTGCAATCTTTATTTTATGGATAAGAAAGTACAGACAAAATGTCCTTCCCAGAATCCTCTTATTCAATCATCCACCCATTCATTCTTCTATTCAACAAAATCTCCTGTCTCCCATTTTGAAACAGATATACAGAAGAGGAGGAAGTTATCCAAGTGCATTGCTCTTACTTTAATGCTCATTCTACTACATTGCAGTATATTCTTATTATTAATATTATTTCATTGTTTCTGGTCCACCCTGTTTACAAAAAATTATCTGAGTCTTGCTACTAGATAGGGGAACAAGGACAGGGTTGATTTTACAGAAATGATCATTTCTAGGACATAAAGATATTGAAAGTTTCATACAGGTTAGTTAAAAAGGTATTATGAAGCTTTATATTACTGGTATTAACAGTCAGTCATTATAGGAAAAAATAGAATCCTCTTCCTTTGCAGCATTCAGTCTTTAATTTTATTGATGTATGAAAGGATTTTACTAATACATAATCATCAAAAATAATTATATTTAGAACTTTTTGCTTTTTTGATGCATTTGAAAACATTTAACTGTGTCCTTTTCTTTGCAGGTAATGGTTTTCTGTATTATGGCTGTCATCCCCTCAAAAAAGATTCTCATTAAAAAATAGATTTAGAAAATTGTGCTACTTGTAATTCTATCATCACCTCATTCACTGGAATTCTGTAACAGTTACTGAACAGAATTTGGCTGATTGCTTAAAAATCAAATCAAACAAATAGAAAATTAAAGCGATAGAACAGTTTGATTTCTTCTGTATGAACTTTCCAAATGTCATGCCACTATTTAGACCCCTTTATAAAAGTAGCATAAGGAGCTATATGTTAAAAACTAAAAATTGATCAAAGGCAGAGGAACCATTACTGGAAATTTGCCCCTAGAGGAAAAGGAATGGGTGGGCTTGAATAAATGTATGTGTGCAGAACCAGGGCCTGAGAGCTAAGGGATGAAGTGTTTTCCAAACTGCACAGATCGTGAGAGGCAGGTTGCATCCTGGCTCATAAAGACCTCGGATATCTGAAAAGAGACACTCCTGTAGAGAAGTCTTGGTAGAATGTAGTTCAGGTCTCTCAGGACATCTGCAATCGGAGTCTGGATACGGAAATTATGTCTGTTTTCCCTTTACTTTAGACACTTGGAGAAAATTGCACAGCTAAGAGAAGATGCTCCTTCCCACTGTAATCCAGAACAATATTAAGGCAAAAATTGAGATATTTATAAACACATTTTCTGTAATAAAATCAGTAAAATAATAGACCCATGAAAGTAAAACAGCCTCACTTAAAATTTTTTTAAAAAGGTTGTCTGGAAGGAATTTTATGTGGATATTCTTAGACATGGCTTTTGGTAATGTCTTAAGAGAAATCATTGTTTCCAGCTGAGTGCCATGCTGAAATGAAGTAGGAAGGGGAGCAGGATTGGAAACGAGAGAAAGAAAGAATGGGATAAGAGGAAACATCTGGTGAAAGAAAGCGAGCCTTTCCTTTGTTGAGAAAATAAAAGCAGCTCAAAACACTGGAGTCTGAAGGTTGCTTGCACAATTATTGCTGTTACCTACACCTTGAGTTCACTTATTTTCATGGCAGGAAGGTATTTGAGATAAGGTAGCAGAGGGATTTGATATTTTATAAGTCCGACTAATACCTGGCCATCGGATGTATGACTATTGATAAAGAAAGATGGCCTTATGCAGACTGAGTGCAAAGAAAGACTGAAAGGGCCAAGTTATACTTGCATTAGTAAAAATAGCCATAATAACAATACCTGGCATTTATTGATCACTAAATATTTGTCAGACACTTACACATGTTAGATAATATTTATTATCTCCATTCTATAGATGATGGAGTTGAGCATCACGGAGGGTGTATAACAGCTCCCTATTTGCAACTGCAAAGTACAGAGAAAGTATTTGAACCTAACCAGTCTGATTCCAGATTTAAAGAACTCAATCATCCTATCACATTGTCTCTCTCCAAGTTCTGGATTGCCTCCTATAGAGAGTTCTGGATTAATGCAAAGTGGCCTTTATTGAACTTCAGCCTAATCGGTTTATATACCAATGCTGAAATGACTTAAAAACACAATGTACCCAGCAACTTCACTCTAGGTTTATACTCAATGGAAATGTAAATATAGGTCCATCAAAAAGACATGAATTAGAATGTTCATGGCAACACTATAATTTCCAAATCTAGAAATAACCCAAATATTCATCAATAATAGAATGGGTAAATAAATTGTATATTTACTCAATGGAATACTGTGCAATGATGACTGAATGAACTATAGCTATACACAACACTATGAATGACTCTCACAATCAAAATGCTAAGCAGAAGAAGCTAGACACAAATAACTACATCCTTATATAGAGTTCAAAAATAGACAAAATAATCCATAATGATAGAAATTAGTATAGTGGTTACCTTTAGGATAAGTAGTGATTGGAAAGGAGTATGCAGTTGCTTCTGGGGTTCTGCTAATATTCTGTTTCTTGATCTTACAAAGAACATTCAATTTTAGAAAATTCATCAAGCTGTGCCATCTCCTGTATGGAGATGGTGTATTTCAAAATGTTAAGAAAAAAACCCAAAGCTGACAAAAAACAATGTGTGCAAGCATAAATTGTTAGTAATGTTAACTAACAGATATTTTATTTGAAGTTGGTTTCCCCCACCCAACTAACCAGTAACAATGTTTAACTTTAATCACATTCCCAAATTCATATTTACAAACGTGTGTTTCTACATCCATTCTTCCATCCTTTTTTTAAAGAAAAAAATATTCCTCCCTGAAGCTCTGCTGCAATAGCAAAAAACTGTGGACAAGCTAAATGTTCATTATTGTGAGTGTAGTCAATAAAATGCATCCATAAAATGTAGCCATTAATAAGAATGTGACATGTATGCATACATACCTGGAAAGATAACAAAATGATTTTTAGTGTAACTTGAAAAACTTTTGTATGTATAATGATCTGCTTTATCTTTAAAAAAATAAAAACAAATGTACATATGTGTATGTATTTGTGCAAGTGTGCTATCAAAGCATCAACTAAATCAGTTAAATAGTGTTTTAGTTTCTCAGCTGCTAAAGAAAATACCATTCAATGGGTTGTTTTAAACAATGGGAATTTATTGGCTCATGGTTTTGAGACTAGAAGTTCAAAACAAGGCATCAGCAAGGAAATGCTCTCTCAAAGAATGTGGCATTCTGGGGATGGCTGCTGTTGATCCTTGGTCCTTGTCTTTTCTATTTCATGACAATGCATATGGCAGCTTCTTCTCTTTTCCCATTCTTATTTCCATTGACTTCCAGCTTCTGGCTGCTCCCTGTGGCTTCTTCTAAGGACCTCAGCCATTTCGCATTAAGGCCCACCTCATTCAGTTTGGGCACACCTTAACTAATAGCATCTTCAAACATCCTATTTACAAATGGGTTCATACCCACAGGACCACAGGTTGGGATATAACATGCCTTTTGTAGGTATATGATTTAATACCCAACAAATATATACCAAATTGTTTATTGTATATGGGGGTTGGGGAGAAATTTAACCTAGGTTTGGAGGTTGATTTTGGAGGACTGAAGATCTGAAAACAGGAACTTACTCTTTCTCCTTTAAATCTTTTAAAATATTTTGGCTACTTCTACACATTTTGTTTTTCAGTAGTTTAAAATTTTCTAAAAAGAAAGAAATATATTTGACTTTCTAATTTTCCAAGGGATTTTCTCTCTTACTATTTTCTATCCTGCTAGCCTCATATTTTTAACTTTTTCCCTCTTAATTTATTTCCCACAGTATAAAAACATATTCAAATTTTTTTTCCCAAATGGAAGGAAAAAAAGAAAAAGATCCATCAATTTTGGATCACATTCTAGCAAACTATCTCATATCTTTTTCTCCCACTATAATCAGTTTAATGAAAACTACACTTTTTCCCATCTCTCTCTTTATGCTTTAAAATACTGAAATCAGGCTCCTACCCCTGAGCAGCAAATAAAACATCAAACTTCTCTGACAAAGTTTATCAATGACTTCTTAGTTAATCTAGTAGTTCACTTACATCCTCATTTTATTTAAATTCTGTGGTCTTTATCCTTAATGTCCTTTCCTTGCTTTGAAATCCCTCCCTTAGCTTTTGAATTAGCAGTCCATCTCCATCCTCCCCACACTCCTCTGAGGATTCCGTTTTTTTTTTTTTTTCTTTAGGGTCAAACCATTTTATTGAGGGACTTCTAGAAGGCCAAGGAAGGGGCAGGGACGATGTCTGATGTCGGTAAACTGGTAGGGACTTCCCAGTCTCGCAGCTGCAAAAAGCTCTAATGATGCCTTTTAAGTCGATTTAGTAGACTCACTTGTTTCAGCTCCCTCTTAAGGTTGGTGGATCTAAGGATCCTCTTCTTCACGTATTTTGATCTTATTTTGCACAGTCTTAGATGATGGTAACTGTACTTAAGATTTCAATCACTTTGGGCAGATGATGCCTCTGCAGAACATGTCTCAATCAAGTCTGCTTCTCTTTTAGTCCCTAGTTCAGTGACTGCCAAGGCTCACACATGTTTCTAAGCTGGAAACCTGGGCATCTGTCTTGAATTTTCCTTCTCAATGATTCTGTTTCCACACATCCAGGTCCTACAGATTCTAACTCCTTAAAATGTTTAGTGAATGGATGCTCCCTTTCCATCTTCACTATTGGTGTGTTGTTTCAAACTTACATTACTCTCTAAGACTATTGCTCTGTCTTTCTAACTCACTTCTATTCCCTCATTTTCTTGCCCTCTTCTTCTCACTGCTGCTGATCTTCCTGATAATGCAGATTGATCTCATGACTGCTATGATTAAATAATAGCAATGGTTCCCATTGTCTGGAAAACATCTGACCAACAATTCTTGGTTTATATTTTGCCATGTTTTTCCTCTTCATAACCTCCTAACTGGCAGCAAGCCTAGCTAATTACAGTTACTTTAATGAACCATGCTTTTTCTGACCCCTGTACATTTGGTTCCAGAATGCCCACCCTTTCTACCAGCTTAGTTCCTTGGATATGTTTTCAAAAGATCTATTGGGAAAAATTATGTAATTGCTTTGTGTATCCCTGCTATCCTAAGACTAATTCCCGAATTCTAAATTCCCAAACAAGCAAATATCAACATCTAAACACACCAGTTTGCATTTTAAACAATCTGCTTCCAAGGCAACTAAATACTTAAGATGGCAAGTCTCATCGCTGCTATGTGGTCTGCTGGCTATCTATGCTCATTTATATGCTAATTTAAATAGAAAGTAATATGATGTAATGATGATGATTATTCCAGAAGACTGTGAGCCTAATACCTTTTTAGCACAGATTTAATATTATAATTCAGAGACCAGCAGTAAAATGTGATGCCTTCTGTTGTTTTGCAAATCTGTTGATTATTTCCTTAAGGAAACAGTGTCAAACATTGACTTCTCAGTTGAAGGAGCAGTGAGGTCTTAAAATCTGGTAGGGCTCATTGGCTTTCTTAGCTATGCATACAAATATTGGAGAAAGCTAAATGATTGTATAAAACAACAAGATAAAAAGAAGAATGATGGAGTACCATACGGAATTCTGTCTACTCACCATGAAGCATAATATTCATAAATGAAAGGCTCACTCTTTAATTATAAGTCTCACTAAAAGAATAATTATTTTTACTTTAAAGAATGTTTAATAAAAATCCATAATCAAATCATTTAATTAGTAATTCTTTACAGACTAATGGACCAATATTTTTATCAAATTACTTTGCAAACATTAAATTGATTTTAAACCCTGCTATCAAGATAGTGAAATTCATTATCCACATTTTGCTGGAGACTAGATGTTGAAATTTAAAGTGCCTAGAATTACCAGTTACTCATTCGTGGATGGAGATTTTCCTACTTATTTTTTGAGTCAGCTGTGTTTCTTAGGGTAGAACTAATGTCTTTGTATCATTTTCTCACTTTCAGGCTTGCCAAAATTTCAGGGATTGAAATGGGAAGTCTTCTAATTTAAATGATTTCCTGTCCTACCATATACACTAAACATCAACAGTACTGGAGAAATGATCTTTGGAAGTGGCGGGAACATAATCCATGTAGACCAGCTATCCTATTCATGTAGTATCCTGTACTCATACCTTATACTGTCTTGTTCTATAATTAACTGTGTGTTGTTTCTTCAACTTAACTCCTGAAGGCCAAAGACTTTGTTTCATACATATTTCTCAGCCCATATCTGTCCAATCTTGATTTTAATCACGAACACTTATGATTCCAAACTGGTGTATAGATAGTGAAGGAGCAGCACCCTGGATATCCAGTCCTGTGCCTTCCCTAAGAAGTCTGAAGCAGCAAATCTTAAATTTAAAAATTTCAAGGGAAATTCCCATGGGAGTTTTGAATCATGCAAGGATTTTTCTAGTTTGACTTGAACTGACATGTCTGAAACTGATCTTTTTCTGTGACAAGGACTTCAAGGCAAAACATTCTATAAGTGGTATCTTGTCTACCCAAATAGGAAGAGAAATGTGATAAAAGACTAGTGATCCAGTGGGTGCAAATTCCTAAAAATATGTTTAGCCTTAATCCCCATTATATTTTTATATAGATTTTGACCATATAACTGTATTAAAGATTGTATTTCATTAATTGATAAACCACCCCTAGTTTTAAAAAGTGACTAAAGGTAATGCATTTATATGCTGAGATTGGCTTATAGAGTGACCACATTTGAACAACATGGAGGCTCTCAGGAAGTAACTCTTAGGCATCCTGTAGCTCTAGGCCTAGTTCAAATTTCAGGCACACAGGCTCGTAAGCATAGTCATCAGTATCAAGAGCTCATCATTGGAACATCCTTCTTCACTAGTCTTTCCCCTTGCACTTGGGGGACTTTTGCTGTTCCACTGGAGAATGTGACAGAGCTCCCCTGGCTAGGAACTCAGCATTCCCTCAGTTGTTGTTTGTAATTGTAACTACTGTGAAAATACCCAACATATATCTGAGCATGACTCCTGGGCATGAGCCTCCCTGGAGCCAAGAGATTATGTCCAATCACTAACTGGTGATGCAACTAGAAAAAGACCTTGAATAAAAAAGGGGAAATGGTAAAGACAAATGAGTTTATATGGCTAAGAGTCTTCAAAAAAGAGTCAGGAGGTCATCAGAAATGTTGCGCTTATGCACACCTTAGCAGGATCCCAGAGACAGCCAAAGTAGGTACAACCCCAGGTACTGGTGCTCCTGAGGGCTATGGAGACACACAGGTTCTATGGTCATGGCAGTTGGCTCTGGAGTTCAGTGCCTTGTCAGTGGGTCCCACTTTGGAATTTGTGTTCCTGATGTGATGGTGTTGGACTCAGATGTGACCTTTTCACACAAACCTCTTCTGTCACTTTTACTGAATGTGTGGTTGATGCTGGGGTTAGTGTATACCCAGGAGACTTCAATCTCTGGACTGGCCATGTGCCAACTGAGCCCTGAGTCTCAGCAGAGTTGCAGCTCCTACTCTAAGGTTTGTTGGGCTTGTATAGTTCAGCTAACAGGGAGGTAAAGATGGTTAACCACCACATGAGGGAACCGCGAGTGCCTACAACTCCAAGCAGGAGAATCACATCCATCAACCATGTGGGACCTAACCCCTCCTCCATATAGAGGTGGAGTGGACATCACCATATCAGGGGCTACAGAACAGAGGAATAAAATATGGATTAGAATGGACTTACTGGTATTCTATTATAGAACTATTGTGACTAGTAATGGAAGAAACTGTAGCATTGATGTCGAGAAAGTGGCCACAGTAGTTGCTGAGGACATGGAGAGGAAAGAAGAGATGAGATGTGGGGGAACTTTTAGGACTTGGAGTTGTCCTGAAAGATATTGCAGGGATAGATGCTGGACATTATATATTCTACCAAAACCCACTGAATATGCTGGGGGAGAGTGTAAACTACAAAGTGAACTATAATCTATGCGGTGTAGCAGTGCTCCAAGATGTATTCACCAAATGCAATGGATAGGATGCATTGATGAAGGAGGTTTTTGATGTGGAAAGAGTGGGTAGGGTGGGGTGTGAGTATGTAGGAGCCTCTTATATTTTTTAATGTAACATTTTTTTGTGATCTCCAAAAACTATAATAAAAAATAAATAAATGCTCATTAAAAATATGCAATTAAGAATGCTATTTAGGGAATCAATTTTTGTAAGTGCAGAAGAAATTAGAAGACTACTGTACTAATCTTGATGGCATTTAATTATGACTTTGACTAGAATGGTTTGTGGTAGGAATGGGGTGTATAGATTTAGAATATGCTGTTAAAACCAACATGGGATATGAGTGAAAGAAAGAAATCAAGATTAACCAGATATTTCACTATAGCAAATCGACCCATGGTGGTAAAGTTTACTGAGATCAAGAAAACTGGGGAATAAGAAGCTTTGACAAGGTTCTGTTTATTTATTTTGAGATGCCTATCAGAACACATTGCAGGGAAATAATATGATTGGTACTTTAATATGTCCAGGGTCTGCATTTCAGGATAAGGACAGGGCTAGAGACAGAATGTCATTGACATACAGATGTTATTAAAAGTCACAAGAATGGATGAGAACACTTATTTGAACTTTTTACTAAGAAAATAAAAAGTGTCCAATAATGAACCATAATGCACTTCAATATTTAGAAGTTGAACAGAAGAGGAGGAAAACCCAATAAAGGAGACTTAAATGACATCAATGAATTAGGAGGGAAATGTGGAAAGTTTGGAGTGAAAATAGCCAGGAGAAGAGAGGATTATAAGATGGAAGAGTAATCAAATTCTGTCATGATGTCAATGGAGAAAAGATTAGAAAAGTCATTGTATTAGTTAGGGTCCCTACAGACAACAGATGGCACATGCAAATTAAAGTAAAATGAGAGGGTTTAATTAAATGACTTTTTATAAAGATATGAAGCAGTATAGGGATACCATAAAAGATAGTAACAGCAAAGTTTTTACCATCCTTAGGCCAAAGCAACCAGAGGATAAAGTGGTTATATTAGCCTGGGAGGAATTTCACATAGAGAGGACTCCTATATGAGAAGCAGTGACCATGGTCACAGAACATAATCAGCTCACAGATCCCTGCAAAGACAAAGCTTAAGAATTAAATATCTCCACCTAATTCTCATTCTGTCCTCTAATTTTCTGCTGGTGTTTCCTGTTTGGTGAATCCTATTAGAGACCAAACGGCAAGAAATCAGTTTATAATCCACACAGGTAAACCTCCCAGCACAGAACAATCTAGGAAAAGGTGGGGAAGGAATCTGGAAGGTGGCCAAATGGAAGCTATTTGGCACAATGACCAGTTAATTTGCAAACATTCACCTTATGACTGACTTAACACCAGAGAAATGCTAGATGGTTGGTTGGGACAGAGACACAACTGAAATGAGTTGAGAAAAGAATGTGAGGTGGGAGTGTGGAGAAATAAATGTGGCTATAAATAAGATCTGAGATATGGAAGGGTGAAGGATTACTAGAGTCAATTGTTGGACCAACTGATTTTGTTGTTGTTGTTTTTGTTGTTGTTTTAGACAGAATATTTTAGAGAATGTTTGTATGCTCAGAGGAATGATTTAGCAGAAAAGGACAAATAATTGAGAGTGAGGGAATAGTCACAGAAAGGAAGACCTTTAGAAGACCGGAAGAGGAGAAGTTCAAGAGAAATAATTAGCATGAAAGAAAAGGTTTGGTGTTTGATGGAAACAAGGACAACTGATGCATAGTTAAAGCAGGAAAAACAGTGTATTCATGAATAGATATGGATGGGTTGGTTCTTGGGGAATGAGAAAATTAGGGAAGTTCTTTCTGATTACACCTATTTTCTCAGTTTTCAGATGAGAGTGAGGGATGCAATAGAAGAGTGAAGAGGAGAAAGATGAAAATTCAGACTTCTTTTGGGGAATGGGAAATTGAACCCAATAGGAAAATTCAATCAAACTGCCTGGAAGTTGTGATTGACTACTTGGCTCTTTAAATTCAAGTGAAACTATCAATAAAAATGTGTGTTTCTTACTAGAAATGTTTTGCTTCTTGGTCTCAGGCACAAAGGAGGTAGGAAGTTATGTTTAACCAAGGTTGAACTTACGCCATTCATATTCAATAAATGGAGAATCAAAGACTTTTCTCAAGGAAAATTAAATAGACCACATATTCTATACTTATAAGGAGGGAAATGAGAACATAAAGTTGGGTATTGACCATAGGAAAGTGATAACCATTTGCTTGAGTCTCTCTGAGGTTAAAGAAATACTGCAAAGGTTATATTACAGTAGATGAGTTAGAAAGGAAGTACTGGTAAGAAAGGAGGAGAGTGGGAGCTCAAGTTTATATTTGATGGAATTAATGTATATATCCATAGAAATGTGACTAAAGTGATGTGAAGGAGAAAAGATAGAGAAACTGAGTACCAAGGTTCTGAAATGATCATCCATGAGCAGAGAAGTTACCAAGAAGTTTGATAAAATATAGTGGTGGGAAGACAGGCAGTGAACAGGGAGAGGCAGTAGAAGGTAATGTGGAAAGAAATGGCTGTTAAAAGCTCTGGGGTTTTGAAGAAGAAGCAGAGAGAAACTTTGAAAGAAATAATAGAGAGCCAGGAGGATATGTATCCCAGTGACAAAGTCTATGTTACATAGGTAGTGACAGGTCAAAAGAAAACAGCCGTCTTTTGAGAGGGCTTCAAAGGAAGTAGTCTCATCAGAAACTCAGTATATTTCATTTTGAGCAGGAAGGGAACATGCTAAGATATGGCTGAAGATAAAGGGGTCTTTGTTGTTGATAAAGATTATCAATGAGTAGAGGAAAAGAACAGGATAGAAAAGAGGGGGCTGAAATTAGATCAGATAAAGGTTTGCACAGAGTGGTCAGGTTGTACAGAGATGTCTCTAGACAAGGTTTACCAAAACACCAAGTAAAGTAAACAAGCAAGTGAGTTATGAAAGAATTAATCCTGACACTTTTTTGGGGGAAAGTTGGGTCACCAGTTAATGTTAAAAGTAAGAAATCATAGACAATTTATATAATCATCTTAGCTATAAAGGAGCTAACATTAACAGTAAAGAGCTCATTTTTTTAACTTTTGGTGCTGTTTCCATAGAAAATAGAATCCACTTAGCAAAAACAAAATGTCTCCCCAGTTACATCTAGGACTTTTTATGAACTGTCTTATAAGGATTCAGAAACAAGTACAATATCTGGCATAAAGTGATTCTCAATAAATATTTGTCGAATGCATGGCATTTATATATGCTCTTCTGCTTTGGCCTCTTAGGTGAAATCTGCTGCCTCTAAATGATTTGAGGGAGTCACTTTGCCCCAGATCTACTTTTGATGCTATCTGTGAAAGCATTGCCTGGTGACACCCTGCCTGCCATGATGCTGAAGCTCTGCTGTGGTTGACAGCCCCACACCTGCCTGCAGGAGTGGAGAGAATGATTCTTTACACCTCTCCTTTCCAAAAGAGCTCCATCCTTCTTCCACTTGTGACTGCTGTCCCTGGTACCCTTCCTGCCTTGAATATCAAGTCACATAAATATGTATCCGAGGACTTACTTTTCCTGCACATTTCTTGCTTGCTTAGGTATAGAAAGTTTATCAAAAGACTTGATATTTGATTTTAAAATATCTGCCAATTTGCATACAGGGCAACACTTATTGCAGTGATGGAAGGCAAAATATCAAAAACAAAGCTTTTGCATTTTTTAATTTTTTTATACCCCAATTTATTTTTACCTTAATTTTTCTAAATTAATATGTATTCTATATCTAACCTTTAAACTCATCACTATATTCCATTTTACTATTAATGGAACCTGGCAATATATTGGGCTTTACCTTTGAAGAAGTTTTGGATCACAGAGAGGTTTACAAAGGCAGGGGAGGAATACTGGTGTGGGATGTTATTGACAGGGGACACATGGTTGGCAGGGAGTTCTACAGGGCATATATCCAGGGTACATAAAAATGTTTGGATATTTTCATGGCTACAATTAAAAATAACAACTGAGGGAATGCTAAGTTCCTAGCCAGGGGAGCTCTATCACAGTCCCTAAGGAACAGCAACAATCCCCCAAGTGCAAAGGCAAAGACCAAAAAAAGAAGGAAGGTCCAAAAATGAGCCCTTGATACTAATAACTATGCTTGTGAGCCTGTGAACCTGAAATAAGAACAAGGCCTAGAGCTGCAGGGTGCCTAAGAGTTCCCTCCTGAGACCCTCCGTGTTGCTCAAATGTGGCCAGTCTCGAAGCCAAACTCAGCATGTAAATGTATTGCCTTCCCCCCAGTGGGGGACATGACTCCTGGGGATGAGCCTCCCTGCTGCCGAGGGATTACTACCAAGTACCAGCTGATGATGTAACTAGAAAATGATCTTGAATAAAAGGGTCAACTTGGGCCAGCAGAATATCTCAGTTTACATATAATACCAGAAGTTAAAAATGCTTTTTGACCTGAATAAATGGGGGGAATGGAAAGGACAAATAAGTTTATATGGCTATGAGTATCCAAAAATAGCTGGGAGGTTTTCAGAGGGGTTGCCCTTATGCACACCTGAGCAGAGTCCCAGAGACAGATAAAGTAGATACAACCCCAGGTATTGGTTCTTCTGAGGGCTACAGAGACCCACAGGTTCTATGGTCATGGCAGATGGAGTTCAGTGCCATCTCAGTTGGCCCTACTTTGGAGTTTGTGTTTCTGTGTGATGGAGCTGGACTTAGATGTGATTTTTGTCCACAAGTCTCTCCTGTTACTTTTACCAGAACTGTAGTTGTTGCTGGGGTTTAATGTATACCCAGGGGACCTGAATCTCTGGACTGACCATGTGATAGCCAGGCCCTGAGCCTCACCAGACTTGCAACTCCTACACTCTGGTTTATTGGACTTATCCCACTCAGCTAAAATGGAGTTGAAGAAGGTCAACCACAACACCAGGGAGCCAAGAGTGCCTCCAACTAAAAGCAGGAGAATTGCATCCAGCATCCAGCATGTGGAATCTAGGCCCCCTCTTGATATAGATGTGGAGTGGACACAACCATTCTAAGGTCCACAGGATGGAGGAATAGAGTATGGATTAGAGTGGACTTACTGATATTCTATTCATGAACTATTGTGATTAGTAATTGAAGAACATGTGGCATTGGTGTGGAGAAAGTGGCCATGATGGCTGCCGGGGGTAGGAAGTGGGAGGAAGAGGTGTGAGTGGGTGCATTTTCGGGACTTGGAGTTGTCCTGGGTGGTGCTACAGGGACAGTTACTAGACATTGTATGACCTCCCATGGCCCACTGGGTGGAGTGTGGGAGAGTGGGGGCTATGATGTGGACCATTGACCATGAGGTACAGCGGTCCTCAGAGATGTATTCACCAAATGTAATGAATGTCTCATGATGACTGAGGAGTTTGTTGTTATGGGGGGAGGAGTGGGGTGAGGGGGGTGGGGGGTATATGGGTACCTCATATTTTTTGAATGTAACATTAAATAAAGACAAAAAATATGTAAATTGGAACAAAATCTAAAAAAAAATTTGCCTCAATTGTCTAATGTTTCCTCCTATTTTACTGTACATGATGTTGAACAGAAATGAATTGTTTTTCTTTATTTCTTAAGGTAACTGCATAGCAAAGTTTTTTTAGGATTTGGAATATGTCCATCTACTTCTCCACAAAGTTACCATGTTTGCCTATTATTTTAGAGAAGACTATTACTAAGAGTTGAGGGGGAAAGAAAAATGATACATGCACCAATAGAAGCAAAACTGTTTCTTAACTAATGACTAGATCTAGGTGGATCCAATTTGGTGGGTATTTTTAACTCATTAGAAATTTATTTTAACTTTTAAATAATTCATAGAATTGAGAAATTTTTACAATAAGCTACACAAATAAATATATTTTCTAAATTGAATAAAACAGAATCTCATAAAAAGTAAACCTCTATCAACAAAATTCACTTTTTCTTGTTATATCCAGAATTTTTTAAAAATTAAAATACTGATATAAGTAATTTATGCAATGACTTGACAAGAAAATTTTGCTCCTCATTTTTTCCAGAACTATAATCACTATTCAGTTCATATAAAATACTTAATAATAAACAGGGTATATAAAAGAAGGTAAGCCACGTCTTAATATTTTAATTTAATAATTCAATGAGGCTATGAGGAATAGGAAATGTTATATATCTGGAAAAGTCATTACTTAACTTGCCATATTTAAGATATTTTTTTCTGACCTACATTTTGAGTTAATACTTTTGACAAGGTTCTTGAAAGGTATGAGTAATATAAAAATTATAAAGCACTTGAGAAATATAAAGGACTACATAAATGCTTGAAGATGGCTATCTTTCTGTAAAGAAAGACTGAATTTCTATTTCATCAACATAAAATGAAACACTCTCATATTGCTTGAGTGTTATGAGATGGAAATCAAATCTAAATTATTCACATAATGAAGAAATAGTTGGCATAAAATAAATGGTGACACAAAATTTACATATTTCAGCTCTTACCTGACCTTTTCATATTATCTAAAAATCTTTGCCTGCAATAAATGACTACTTAGTCATCTAGAAAATCAAATTTACTTGGGCCAAATACTTTGTAATAAAACTGTCCCATAAACTAAACTGTTCTCTGAAGAAACTATTCATGAAAGGAAATGTAAGTATCAGTTGAAATATTGTCCCTGGGGAAAAATTTAAATGTATCCAGAGAATTATTTTATTGATTTTTACAAAAAACTCGTCAGTCAATTGACCCAGTGTGTCACCCTAGACGAGTCCTTTAACTCTGAGCCTCAGCTTCTGCAACCATAAAAAACAAAGAGGATAATAACACCTGTCTGACTTATGACCTCACAAGGTAATTGTATTGTGATGAGATGTGTGAGTATTTGCTAACCGTATTTCTTACACATTTATGTGAAAGGAAAAGGATGCCAAAAATCTTTGGTTCTCACTTTCTTATTTTTTTAAACTCTGCTCAGGAAAAGCAAAATATTTGGTAGATATTTTGTAGATATTTTATAATATTTTTAATAGATAGAATTACCCTATCTGTTTTCTCTGCCCAGGGGCAAAAAATTCAATGAAAACAACATTTAGTAAAGGGGCATGATTTAATTATTCCTTATTAACATTTTTTAATAAAAAAGAGTTAATTTGTAGGCATAGATTTTATATGCCGTAAAAAGCAATAAGATAATTATAGTTTTATTGTTGGTATGTTGCAGGCTGTGTAAATGGCATATGCAGATTTTGCAAAATTCATTTTGTTAGTGATTTACTCATATAAATCATCATCCCAAAGCACTGTCAAATTTGTGAACCTGAACCAATTAAATGTCAGATATGGACCTTTATTAATAACCAAGGCAAATGTAACTTTTTTATTTATTTTAGCAGCCAATTTAACACATATTTCCTTGAGTGAGTCTTGTTGAAAGAGTTAATTAAATATATTCAAATAATATGGGTTTATATAAAACAAAGATAAAGAATAATCCTAAAACTGTGGAAACAGAAGTAATCACTTTTAGTTTGGGTGTGTATGTGTGTGTACATGTGTGTGTGTGTAAAATATAATAAATATAATAATGTATTATTTTATTTGTATGAAAATGAGACTATTTTATAGATGTTTCTCTATAACTTGTTTTTTAACTTCTCATAGCTATCTATCTATCTATCATTTATCATGTATATCAATCCTTCCATCCATCCATCCATCCATTCTCCGTAATTAGTTATAGAATTTGTGCACATTGAGGAAATGTGGGGCATAGAATTAGGGTTTGAATTTAGCAAATGGTGATGTAGTAATGAATTTTTGGATTAGAGCTGGATAAGCCTTCTTTCTTATGATGGCTTAGTTAATACAAAAGAAAAATTTAAATTACTTAATGTTTAGGCCGCTTTTATTTTGGTTACAACTTAATACAAATTCTGATACAGTTAAGGAAATATTTAATGTTTATAAATTTATTATTTAAAAAACAGATCTATAAAATCTATGATATCAGAAATCATTACAGTATTTTGACTATAACATAATTGTATAGGTTGTAAGTATTCCTACAATTATACAGGAGCAATAAAATTCATTTCTTCTTACAAAAATAATTGTTTACCTTCACTTTAAAAATATACAACTAATCCTTTTTTGGTTTATCAGCATTAGACTAAGGAATTTTCTGCTACATCAGTGGTGTAGATCCCATTAACTAGCCTACTGAGATTTTCTTATCTGAAACTTCACACTTTGAGTGCCCTACTTGTTTCTCACACTCTCATTCAGAATCTGATATATGGATAATTTTATAATATCAGTTCAGTTTTGTTTTGTTTTTAATGTTAAAATAATAGTAAATTTACTCAATACTTCTTGAGGCCATCCTTCTCAGATGCTTTAATATGCGATAGAGTCCTTAGTCTTAGTTGTCCCTGAGGACAACTGGCACCCGCACCACTTTCGCCAAAATAAAAGTGGAAATTAGTGAAAATCTCATCTTCCAGAAGCCTTCACTGATACCCTATTACAAATATATTTTCCTAATCTGAAGACAAAAAATTATCAGATATAATTGTCAACTTTTTCACAGATTATCAGAAGTATCGTAGTCCTAAATGCACTTAGGGGTTTTGTTTCTTTTGTTGTTGATGTTTGTTTTGTTTTAGTTTTAGCTTTTTTAGCTTTGAGGTTTCTTTTTCTTTGGAAAGGAATAGGAGAACATTGCCTTGTCTGCAAAGAGAGGATCTCCTGTGGGGAGGAGTGTGAGAATCAGGGAATCGGTGAACTATGAGCATTTTCCTCAGTACTCGTTTCCCTTTAGCCTCCGACTTATTTCTATAGGGCAACGTCTTCCTTGGAGCCGTCTTGCCCTCTTTCCTTGCCCTGGTGCATTTCATTGTACTTCACTCTCTCCTTGAATGACACAGTACTGTAATATCTAGGTATTGGACTGTGCCTCAGTTTCTCCATTTTCCTGTCTCAAGTCGCTTGAAGGGCGGTACATCCTCTCTCCCATCTCCCACATTCTCATGACATTCCCATGACAGGGACACTTCCCCCCATTCTGAGGGTGCCTGGGTCCTGGGAGTGGGATACCCCAGTAAGGGTGAACGTGGCTGGTGCTGGAATTAGGAGGGCTGGTAGTCTGGCAGTGAGGACCAAGCTTTGGAAGTTATGCCCCTTGGTGGATAGTCTCACCCCACCCCCACCCAGCAGATTCCTAGAGCTCTCCCCATCCTGAATCAAGTGTGTACACACTCTGGGTGTACTTTGAGGAACTGCATTACTGGAATCCCTCAGAGTCAGAAAACCCACTGGAAGAGTAGTGGGTGAGGACCTCATCTTCCACCATGTCTCTCCTATCCAGGCATCCTTCCCAGTTTAGGAGGAAGAGATGGTTAAATTCATGAAAAGAGAAATTCAGGCCCCTACCCAGGGCCTAGCATTTTAACAAGAGAAAGAATGTCTGTCTTGTCATGAGGCCTGGGTCACTGGCCCTCTCCAATGTCCATGAAGAATATAAGAGTTGTCATCAATCTTAGCTTACACTCCTGCATCTGCACTGAGGCAAGAGTTTTTGATTCTGAGGCTTTATGTAGGCAAACTCAAGATATTGAGCTGGCTTGGAATCCTCAGGGTGATGCAGAGCTACCATTAGCAAATATGTGGCTGTGTCAAGATGGCACTCACCATGGGGGCTGCCACAGACACCCATGACCAGCCACTGCCAGCACTGAAGACTTCAGGGCCGCAGCCAGCCATGTAGGTGAAAAGCTGGGGACCCAGGTCCCAGGCAGGGTTGAGTAAGAATCCACAGTTGACATCATGGTTATCCTGATACCCAGGACCAGCAGCCCCACTATTACATGCTCCAGACCTGCCTGCTTCCTTTCTTCTGTGTTTCCAGGATGGCCAAGATCCCTACGATAAGGATTCTGGTATCTCATACCTGATCCAGGAAGGCATTGTTCAGGATCAATGTGGGAAGGGTAGGTAGCAAAGATGGAAGCTCTCTTCTTGAGACCAGTCACTGTCAGGTTTCCACCTATGTAATTCTGTAGGGCATCATAGTAGAAGGCATAGGTGCATCCCAAGGCACAGAAAACAGACAGTACCTGTCACAACATGTATACAGGGAGCTTAACCCAGGGGAGGCATCCCAGGAAACACATGGCCATGGGAAAGGTTGGATTCAGGTAGGCCCTTGAGACATCGCCACCCATGTAGACGGCTATCCTTACCACCAGAAAGGCAGCCAGAAATACCGTGAAGAACTTGTTTTCGGTTTCGCCACTGGTGACAACCTTGACCATGGCCCCCTGGGTGAGGAGCATGAGCACAAACACACCATAAACTCTGCCAGGTACTGTCAGTCCAGGAGTTTGGGAATCCTGAGCTGGTACTGTTTTGAGGCTGGGAGAATATCTAAATTAAGGTATCATCAAGGCAATGCTTTCTTCCAGAAGACCAGCTGCCAGCAAACTTAGCTCCTAAGCAAATGGTGGCATCTGCTGGTCTCTCCCTTCTCTTCCAGGTTTCATTGCTTTCAGCTTGTTGGCCCCATGGCTTTCTCTCATTCTGAATTTCATTCTCTTCTAAAGGACTCGAGAAAAAGAATTAGATCTCATCCTGAATGATATAGGTCACACATTAACTGAACTACCCTCAACAAAAGATCCTACTTAAATGGATTTATACCCACGGAATTTGATTATATCTGTGAACAAGTTTTTCTGGTAAATACAGCTTCAAAGCACCAGCCTTCACCCTTTTGCCCTCAAAAAAACAAGATCTTCCCATATACTAAATACATTCATTCCGTCAAATATCCCAAAAGCTTTAAGTCATTTCAGTAACAATACCAAGTGCAAAATCTCATTAAAATAGTTTACACATGTGGTTCTGTCCTGGGGCACAATGTGGACCTGTAAAACCTGGGGAAGGAGTTTTCTGCTTCCAATATGCAAAGGAGGCACAGGCATATATAGCATAAACATTCCTATTCCCATAGGGAGAAATTAAAAAGGTAATAAGGGTCAAGGCCTCAACCAATTCCATTATACCATTGTGTTCCAAGTTTTAAGAGTCCTCTATGGAAAGATGTTTTGTCCCCTGGGCCTGAGGGAGAGGCAGCCCCACCCTTTCCAAGTGCTTTCTCAGCTGCTATGCTCTCCTCAAACACTGCGGTGATGGCCAGACCCAGGGTACAGGCTCAACCCTCACAGAACAGTGGGGTGGCAGCCAGACTGTCCCCAATCCTGGGGGAAAATGCTTCACGCTCTCTAAAGACCAGGGCAAACTCAACTTTTTAATCAGAAAAATGTGCTGATGCAGCATGGTATAAGTGGATTCTCTGTACACTAGGATGTTGATATTATAAAAGAAACTTTGGTCTACTACTCCAATTTGCAGACATTTTGCTCCGGATTTCGTAAGGCTTTACTTGTTTGTAATTTTCTAAACTTTAATAAGGGGACTAGGTAAAAAGAATCTCTGTAAAATGGAGGGGATTTAATCCTCAGTTTGTGAAAAAGGGGAGCAGAAAAGAAGAGACACCACAAGGAAGAAAAAAGAAAAAAGACCATAAAATAGGTCCAGAAGTCATAAAAAGAACAGTAACATTACATACTCTAGATAAAATCAGTGAATTAGGATATCTCAGTACTTTTGCTGATAGTTAGAAAGCTGGTTAGGAAAAGGTTGATTTTGTTGCCTACAGGAGGAGAGGTGATGGGAGAGGGATATCTACATATATCAAGCGTTGAAGGAATTAGAACATGAAGGTATAGGCAACTCGAATTATGCCACTGGATATAAAATTGATGTGGGATCAAGCGAATAAAGAAAGCCTTTGTTATAGATCTTTGGAATATTTCTGTGTATTTCTGTCTTTAGTTTTAGTTCTTTGTAATTATCCCCCAATCACCAGGCTGGATAGCTATAGGAATTTTAGTTATCCTTTCTTACTACAATACCTCCCTCCCTCAGGATATATCTAATTGCTCATCTTATAAAATTAAACAAACCCAAATGATGCCACAAATCTGTATATTCACACATTTATTTTTAAGATCAAAATATGGTCCTCAATTTTTCCCTTGATTATTGATTTTGTTCCAATTTTGGCTTTGTACTTCTCATAGAGGTCATGTCCTCTTTGATTGTGCAGACCAAATGGGGATGTTCTGAAAAATTTTGTATGGTTTCTGAAATGGAGTTTTTGAAGAAGTGTTCTGTTTCTGCTACTTTTTTCCTGCTTTACAATGTTGTACATGCCCCATATCTTTTTTTCTTTTTACATTCTTTACACTTTCTTGAATATGTTCAGAAGGGGCAGGACCTTTCTGTTGTTGAATGTTTCATTCCTAATCCATAGAACAGTTACTGTCTGTGGTAACCATGATATTTGTCTATATATTTGTATAAACATCCATGTCAATGTAGATATGTGTCTGTGTACACACGCATGCATGCACACACACAGAGCAGGTGAATGTGAGGTCAGATTGAACATAGAGAAGGAATAGGAATGAGAGCTTTTAGGGCCTATGGGTTTTAAAAGGAGTGTAGTGATTTGGAGCTATGCACCCCGGAGAAACAGATTTTTTGCCTTGGTCCTTTCCTGTGTGATTAAACTCTTATAATTGGGACCTTGTGGTGAGGTTACATTGGTTAAGGTGTGGTCCAGCTGAGCTGGGATGCATCTTAATCCTATTGCTTATAGGAAAAGGGAGAGACAGCAGTTAGAAGCTGAACATTTACAGAAACCGGAAGAGAAAGGAGAGTCTTCCCTACATGTTGCCATGTGACATAAAAGAACAATGATCACCTGTGACCAGATGCAGACCACCAGTCTTCTGGAAGAAAGCATCACCTTCATGAGGCCTTAGTAGTGGACTTCCCCTAGCCTCAAAACCATGAGCCAATAAATTCCCATTGGAATAAGTCTATCCATTGCATGGTAATTGTTTTAGCTACAGGAAACTGAAAAAGAGTTAGACTTCTTTGTGAGTTAGGAAGCCATTCTCTGTGAGTTTGGCAAAGGAATGATGAAATCCATATACATTTTAAAAAGGAAAATTCTAGCTGCTGGGTTAAGAATTTGTTATATGAAAAAAGCAGTGGAAATTGAATCAAGAAAGAGAGCAAGATAGAAATATCTATCCGATCAGCTTTCCCCTCATTATTTTAACTTTTAGGCTCAATTTTAATTAAATATAGCTAACAAAGTACCATTTATTCTTTAAGAAAAGGAAAAAAGACTCAGATAATATTTACTTAGATTAGATAGTTTTGTCAAAGATACAAGTCCAATATGAAAGAGAACTTTAAAACAGAAGTATAAAATAGAAATTAGAAATTTAGGAATAGTTTCTAACTTTTTTTTTCAGGTACCAGGACTTGGGATTGAACCTGGAACCTTGTATGCGGGAAGCCAGTGCTCAATCACTGAGTCACATTTGCTCCCCTGAGTTGTTTTTATCATTTGTTTTGCTTGTTTGTTTGTTTTTTTAGGAGGTACTGGGAACTGAACTCAGGACCTCCCAGGTGCTCAACCACTTGAGACACATTCATTCCAACTAGCTTTTAAAGACATTAATTAATGTTGTTTGAAATGTTGAAAGAAATTATGTTCACATCTTATGATTTATTGATAGTACAAAGGCATTTAAAATTGGTGCATAAAGCTGCTTCAAAGAGCAAGAATGGATATAAAAGGGCAAATTGAAAGTTTCAATGAAATTCAAATACATTATTCCTTGTTACCAGGTGATATTTTTACTAAACATTGCCTCTCTAAAAAGAGAAAGCAATAAATGGATAGCAAAGGTGATCATTTATGTCACATTCAGAGAGGCATCAATAGGTTCAAATAATTTTCTGGGAATAATGAAAAATCTATTTGGAACTGCCGTAGAAATTCTGATCATGTCATATCTTTTGCACTTTTAAATCAGAAAATGTAAGACATATTACCATGTAACATGTCTTACATATTCAGTTGTTTTGTATTATAAATTTTAAAAGAATTTCAGAACAAAATGATGATCCAAAAATCATAATACACCTATAGGTTTCTAAACCTTTTCTTCAGGTTTCTGTAATGTCTAAGCATTTTATTTTCTGTTTTCTAGCTTAAAAATACTTTTCATCATTATTCTATGGTCTTGTCATAAAAACCTACATATTTTAGGGAGCTGTAATTCAACATTGTCATAAAACCAAAAGTTCATCTTATTTAAAATAATTTAAATATGAAAACAATGGTTGGAATTTATTATAATTTATATGTTTCTCAATTAAAAATAGTGTGCTTTTTCTTTATGTGATTAGCTTAGAAATTTCACAAAATCTAGAAAACCACAAACCTTACAGAAAAACAGTAGCTCTTCAAATCTATCGTTTTTAATACATTAAAGAAGAAAGTACATTAGGGCAGAAAGCTGGTTTAACTTTGTCCATTCCTTGACTTATTATGCTCTTTCCTTAGAAAAAAGACAAATACCTGATTGGTCTCATAGAAGTCATCTCTGAACACTATAACTTAGACACTTATGAAAGGCTGTATTCTCAATTATGGTCCTCTCTCCTCATTTCTAATTCATTTTTACCCAAACTTTGGTCTATGGACAACTATACCAGTCCATAAGCCTGTTGTTACCAAATCACAACAAGATACGTACAGAAATTGAGAGAGTGTTCAGAAACAAGCATGGCAATTTGTCATGATTACAATATACAAGCACATTATCAGTGGGCTTCTTTCCTTAAACAGGAGTAGAGCAGTTCATCAACATTTAGTCAAGCTGCATTTTTGTCATTCGCCATAGGACCATGTAATGAGTGTATGATTTTAATACTTTCATTTTGAAATAAGTTAAAACTTATAGAAAATTACATATATAAAATTATATATATGTATCATGTAAATGTGCATATAGTTCACATTTATATATGTGTACTATATATATACATACAAAATAATATAAATACATACAGAAAAATATATACACGTACAGAATATCATAAAAAGTATAAAGAACCCTCTTAGGTTCTTAGTCCAGAGACCCTATTTATGAGGAGAGTATATTCAGAAGGAAAGGGGGGAGGGAGGAAAGATGAAAGGAAAGTATTAAATTAGTTCAACAACTAGAAAAAAGTATAAAAATGAGAAAATATAAACATTATTTAATTTTATGACTTATTTACAAGAGTTTAAAATAATTTAAATTTTCTTTTAATTTACAGTTTAATGTTACTAGCAAATTAGAGAATAAAATTGGTTTTGTTTATTTTAAAGTATAATTTAGGGGAACAATTGTAGCTCAGTGATTGAGTACCTGCTTCATATGTATGAGGTCCTGGGGTCAATCCTTGGTATCTCCTAAAAAAAAAATCTAATTTATAGATGGCCAAAAACTATTCATTTGATTTTTAGTCAACAACAGATGCACTTTTATGAATGTGTAGGCTGTAGTGGTGGTGGTAGCATTGGTAAATTAAGTTGATGAAGTGATTTTTAGAGAAATGAAGAGCAAAAGAGTTAGTGGTGTTGTAGACATCAAGAGAGGTTCAATTATTTGCATATGAAAAAGCCAGGGCTCGTTATAATTTGGGGAAGGAAAAAGTAATTTATTTATGACCAGCCAGACTTGGGAGCTTTCTGTTGAAAACCTGAGACCCAAACATGATTTTTGAGTTCCTTTTATACAGAGGAAGGGTCAAATGGTTCTTTCAGTGCTCAATAAGCTTGAATTAACATACATCTTTTACATTCTAGGTAAGCTTTTAGCACATTTGGTTTGCATTTTCCCTGAATATTTAAAGTTTATAGAGTTTGCATTGCTAAATCATTTTTCTAGGACTGGAGTCATTGCCATGGTTACCAAGGGCAGGGCTGCAGCTCTTACTGTTCCACACACACAACTCAGGACACATACAGCTCAGGTTATTATAATTTTGGGAAGGAAAAAGTAATTTATTTAAGTTACTGGCTCCATCAGCTACCATGACTAGGCCAGTTTTAAGAAACTTGGGTGTGTGGCACAGACATGCACACAGACAATCCCGAGTTCCAGCAAATGGGGTGGACCCAGAGAGGCAAGACAGCAGAGCATTCACACACATATTCAAACACTGAAGTTTTTCTTTATAAACTACAGTCACTTTGCCAATGGCAAGGGAGGTTTCCAGCTTAACCAAACTTTACCACTTTATATAATTAAATGATCTTAACACCAGCATCTAGCAGACAGACAGATGCACAAATCCTATCAATCTGACTCAAAATTTTTATATATATTTTCTTTGGCATGGCAGCCCTCACAGCCATTACAAACTTTAGAAAGAGAGAACACTTAACATTAACACCTGAACAGGATCTCCTGCCTATGCTTGCTATCTATAAAGCAAATTCATTTGCAATTCAGCACCATAACAAAAGATTCCAGCTAGACCTTTTCACTGTTTAACTTTACACCCAGACCTAGCTTCACTAGAAAGCCAATTTGTTTTCCTGTAACCAAGTTTTTCAAATTCCAGACCAATTTCCAGGATGTTAGGACTTGAACCTATAAATATCCTTTCTTATTATAATCAAGCCTTCACTACCTCAGTGGAGACAAGACTAGACCCAGATACTAACATGCAGTTAGACAAACCCGAGCTAGGGTTTTTTCTGACTATGCTCCACGGGGAGTCTTACCTTCTTCTGTGTTTGGAGTCCTTTTTGTTCCCAGAATTTTTTTCCAGACCTTCCAATTGCCCTCACTTTTTGTTGAGGAGATTTTCAGTGGAGCCAACATATTTTCTGGGTTAAATGTAATCTAGGGGTACCCAGATTGAGGTTTACCTGAGTCCTCCTGGCTTCCTTGGGCATCTGGAAGGGGTAGTGAAATGCTACCTTCTCTGACCTTCATTTGCAAATCCTGGACAAGCCCCCAAATGTCGTAGACATCAAGAGAGGTTCAATTATTTGCATATGAAAAAGCCAGGACTCATTATAATTTTGGGAAGGAAAAAGTAATTTATTTATGACTGGCCAGACTCAGGAGCTTTCTGTTCAAAACCCAAGACCTAAACAAGATTTTGAGTTCCTTTTATACAGAGGAAGGGCCAAATGGTTCTTTATTTCAGTGCTCAATAAGCTTGAATTAACATACATCTTTTACATTCTAGGTAAGCTTTTAGCACATTTGGTTTGCATTTTCCCTGAATATTTAAAGTTTATAGAGTTTGCATTGATAAATCATTTTTCTAGGACTGGAGTCATTGCCATGGTTACCAAAGGCATGGTTGCAGCTCTTATTGTCCCACATGCACAGCTCAGGACATGTACAGCTCAGGTTATCTATGAAGAAATGGACTCCCACATCAGTGGTAGTTTCCCTTAGAAGTATTTTGGCTTAGATGACTTTGTATTTTCTCTCTCTTCCAGTTCTTTCATACTCCAGTCACAGTAACATTTCATTTCTAATTTGTTAAAAGGCAGACCTCAGGAAAAGATTGTTTGCTGACTTGTGATTGATCAGTAAACCTTGTATTATAAATGCTTGGCCTCTTCTCCTAGAAACTTGTAAGAATATCTGTTTCATTGAGTATATTTATATCAATAGATTTCCCACATAATTACTGTAACTATGTAAATTCTGCCATACTGAAAAACATTGTAAAGGTTATCTGCCAGAACACATTCTTTAGAACTCCTGCTGCCCCTCACTGTGCCTTCCCCATCTTCATGTGGACATGGATTATAAAAGACACCTCTCTGGAAGCAGATGTGGCTCAACTGAGAGCATCCATCTACCATATGGAGGGTCCAGGGTTTGATCCCCAGGGCCTCCTGACCTGTGTGGTGAGTTGGCCCATACGCAGTGCTGCCACATGCAAAGAGTGCCATGCTGTGCAGGAGTGCCCCCATGTATGGGTGCCCCATGCACAAGGAGTGCACCCCGTAAGGACAGCTGTCCAGCATGAAAAAAGCACAGCCTGCCCAGCTGCTGCAGCATGATGACAGCAACAGGGGGGAAAGAGAGAGAAATAAATAAAACAAATCTTTTTTCAAAATTAAAAAAAAATAAAAGACACTTCTCATTTGCAATGAGATGTGGATTATTGAGCTCAGAACTGTCTGGAATTGTCATCTCTCCTCCCACCACTGAGGATAAGGACTCCACATAACTCCTCTAAAAAGTGTCCTTTTATTCACCAAGTTGGATTTGTCTGAATTATTCTTTGATCTGATGTATCCCTCTCAGTTTCTCGAGAAACTATTGTTTTATACAGCTCCTCTCTGTACTCAGACTGTTGTGGAATTTAAGAGAAGTTCAATTATTTGAGTATAGAGAGGCCAGGACTCAGGAATGATTTTGAGAAGGAAAAATGGTTTATTGACGGCCGGCCGGACTCGGGAGCTTTCAGTTTGAATCCCGAGCCCCAAACAAGATTTTCAAACGTCTTTTATACAGAGAGGAAAGGCCAAATGGTCCCTTTGTTTCAGTTCTCAATAGGCTTCAATTAGCATATATCTTCCACATCTTAGGTAAGCTTTTAGCATGGACTCCAGACATTCTAGATAAGCCTTTAGCATATTTGGTTTTTGCATTTCCCCTAAATACTTAAAGTTTATAGCCCCCATTGTTAAACATTTCCTGGGACTGGAGCTGCTGCTAGTCCCCAAGGGCAGGACTGCAGCCCCCCACCGTTCCACACCCACAAGTCAAACAACTTAGTTATCTCTGAAGAGACAAAGAGCCTTCCACCCATAGCCCACATCATTCCCCCCTTTTGTCAAAGTTTACTTGCTAAGCTTTGGCATAATTATTGTTGGAGCTATGAGGTGGATGGCTGTTTGTTGTCTTGACTGATTATTTATCAGTCTTTAGTACAGCATCCAGGACCGTTTTTAGAAGTTTAGAACTTTTCATTCTGGACAGCAGAATCTTGGGCAGGGGCCTCCCGCAGTTATTCTGCTGCCACTGGCACTCACGTGGATTTCCAGTCAGGTTCCAGATCCATCTATTACTTTTATTTTACTTTTAAAGAGTTTACACCTTTAATTTAAAAGGGGTGCTGAAGGGAGACGATCTCTTTTCTATAACTGCTTCCTGCTGGCCATGGGCTGTAGTCATTGCCTAATAAGGTGTAAAACTCTTTAATTTATTCTAACTGGAGGAAGATGGATCTGGCATTCTGTACGAAGTTGGATGAAGTTTTCATATGGTTAATAAGATGTTCACTCTGAAAGAAACAAACTTAATTAAAATTTTGGAATACCTGTTTTTAAAAGAGGACACATTGGATTACAGAGGTAGACAAGGTTAGGTGCCTATAAAGATGGCATTCCTTAAAAGCTGGTGGGAACAGCATATATATTCTTTTTTAAGTTATCCATCTTTAGAGAGAAATTGCAACAGACACTTAGCTTTGTCTGAAGACACATTCCAAGCTGTTCAATGATTGACACTCATTCGCTCTGTCAGATGCTCCTGGTGAACTGGTACTCCTTGGGCAACTGGCTTCACTCAGGATTAGAACACTAATTTGGAAATACTCTTAGTTTTCACCTGTGGGAGTGATCAGAACTACAGAATAAAGATTTTTACACCTTGGTTTTCATTGTACAATTTCTAGCAATTTTGACTTGTTCAATAGGTGACTCACCATCAGCAAGCAAGCCTCACTTTTGCTAACTGAGACTGGCTGAGACTGCCACCTTATTCTATAGACATGTTATTAACTGTTTAGAAAATGATTTTACCAGGAATTTAACATGTCTAATAATATACTTCTGCACTTGATCCAAAATAGAAAAGATAACATTACAATTATTAGGCATATATTTAGTACAGGATAAAAGTACAGCACTTAATATTAACTAATGTATTACTTAATGCATAAGGATTCAGAGTTGCCATTATTAGTTTTGAGTTTCAGGTTTGTAATACTTTACATGTTATCTCTCCATGAGAGCAGGCCATAATGCCAATTGTGTTTAAGTTTTACTTACAGTCTCCTGGTATCATGGCTCCACTTAGCATGTTCTTCAACGCAGTGAGCAAGTTGCAGCATCCTTCCAGTATTCCAGAGATTTTCCAGTATTCTACTAGCCTGGTGCATAGTGCTCTCTGGCACCATGGAACAGTGCCAGTCTGGAGGCGATGTCCATTGTACACTTGGCTGTACCGAGTCATTATTGGCTGCAGGAGCTTGAAACTGCAATATAGTTTCCATCGACTTCAGGAGCAGAACCAGAGACTGATATAGCACATATTTTTAATTGAGGGGTCAGTGACCAGCCTAGCCAATAACTCACATGGAGAGGCCACCTGTAATGTATACAAGGCCTGGTTCGAATGCACAAGAGTTTGACAATGTTCAAGTTTATTCCTTGTTTTATATATATTTTAAACAACTTAACGCAATACATATATCAAATGACTATTTACTTACACAATTTTACTATGAAGATAACAGTAGGTACTTTACTTTAGTAATAGAGGAAAAATATTATTTTTCATTGTTAGAATGAAAACAGAATATTTCCAATAGAATCAAGACAACTTTTTATTACCATTTACTTAAATGTGTATTTTGCAGTGGCCTTCAGACAGGTTTATTATCATGAAGTTATTTCTGCTACCAATACCAATCTAAGTTTCTTTAGTTAACAATGACTTCTACAATTAGAACTATTTAAACATTTTCAGTTTGGAAGATGTTTTACAAACTCCTTATAATTGACTATAACCGCATTGACTAGAACACCTCATGTTTAAATAAACTTACTAAATTACAATTACCAATGAAAGAAATTTACTCTTTATTTAAGAGAGCATATCTACAATCTTTTTCCTTTAGCCTAATTTCACCAATGTGAACTTACAATTTTCATTACTGTAAAGATTTTATACATATGTTAATTTAGTTTATAAATTAACTATGGGAGATTACACTCAAGTTAAATAAAATTGAAACCATAATAGTTTATGCAAGGAATGTTCTCTTTTTCCCTTACAGGAAGCTAAAAACTTCTTTTCTTTAAGTTATGAAAATTATTAATTTAAAAGCATAACTGACTACCAGGTTTTAAAACACATGCATACTGACTACCAGGTTTTAAAACACATTACACAATTACTTAATTTTTTTAAAAATCATAACCCAGGAAAGATCTCTCCATAATTTTTATGGACTTTCCTTTACTTACTGAAATTTGTTAATAGAGCCACTAATTACCTTATTTTGTTGGAAAGAAATCTTCTGGAAGAAAATAAGGCTCACCAGATTGTGGAGAAGAAAATAATTTATTCTCAATCTTGCAAGAAGGGGCACAGAGCCAGATATGGCTGGTGCCCCGAACAAAGAAAAATGACACAATTTATACCCCTAAGCCTAGCATGCAAGCTCTTCCTCTGTTTTTCCATAGATTGGATACTTCAGAAGTTACAGCTTATCTGAGATTTAACTTTCCCATGCAAAAGTTTGATTTAACTGCTTCCTCTATCACATTCCAACCATTTTAGTTTTTACCTGCTCCCCCCTTTTTCAAATAAGGAATAGAATTTAGTGCTGAAATGGCACCGACTTAGTTAGCTCCTTCTTGGGCATCCTTCCACTGCCCATAGGACTGGCCTAAACTGGTCTCCTCCACTGCTGTCCAACCCGGGAGTGGGAGACTGAGGCAGCAGGCCGCCAGGTTACATCAACATTTTTCTTATGTGAAAATTAACCTAATCTTTGTGTGTTTTTTTTTTTTTTTTTTTTGCAATTTATGGCTGACAAAGGTTTAAACTGGGAGATTACCAGGCAAACTGATTCTTAATTCCCTAGCCTAGTAGATAGGTTTAATCTGCCACACCTAGTCTTGCCTTAAAAGCTCTTGCAAAGAGGAGGCCCTTTCCCAATTGTTTCCATAATCAGATTTCTATGACTTTTTCATCCTGCTTAGTTCAATTTGGGCTTTAAGAATATTTATAAATATAACTGCATATTTAATTTTTAACAATTTGAATAGACCTCTTTTAAGAATTTTTATTTGTTAATTTGATATTATCCTGATGTATGAAGACATACATTGAGCATTTTTTTTTAAAAATGGGCAGACACAAAGAGTTAGACACAAACACAATTCATTGATATTACTTGTAATTTGCATTATTTTATATACTGTTTAGCTTAATTAATTAGGGGTCCAGAAATACATATTACTTATATAACTGCATATTTAACCTCAACAATTTGAGCAAATAGGCAGACATGAATAGTTTGACACAACAACATGACTTTAGTTACTTTAAACTTTTCAAAGACTTTTGAAACTCTTCTTAATTTGCACTATGACCATGCAGTTTACCACAAGAATTTTCTTTCTTACTTAATGGATTGTAATAACCAAAATGTTCTCAATGCCTTAGCACCATTTTGTTTTAGAACTTTATATTTTACCTTGAAATTAGCAGAATTTTGGATAAGCAACAAGATTAATTTTATATATATTTACTGAGGCTATTTGAAGCCTCAGGGAGACAGACTGCTTTCTCTCATGAATTGCCACTCTTAGGAACACTGACCGTCAAGGCAGGAGACTTCTCCCCCCTCCACCCCCCTTTTGGTTTTGGAGATAATAAAACTCCAGTGGCCATTTAACCTTATTCTATCAGGCAGCAATTTATTTAGTTTACACTTGAATTCATGAGAGAAAGGGTTACTAATACCAGAAGAGGAGACAGTGATGTCCCAGCTCTTCTCAATTATGAAATAACCATAGGCAAAGGCAAAGGGTGAGGTTAGGCTTGAAGTAACCATAAACAAAGGAAAGGTTAGTGTAGAATTTACACTTAAATAATAGTTTCAGGCTAAATTCACCCAGCTATAATCTCAGTTATTGTCTTTCCACTGTTTTATAATATAAATGCATTTATAAATGATTTTAACTCTTAGTTACAGTTTTTATTAATTTTTTAAAACCTATTAATTTTATAACACCTTTAAATACCTTTCATTCAACTTATAACATATTAAATGAACTTAACCATTACTTTAATTTTTCCTTTAAAGTAAAAGAATAAATCTCTTGCAGTTAGTTTGAAATAAAAGGCTACTTTTCAGGATTTGATTTCTAGAACATAAAATGTTCTTTTAAAAGAGGTAAGAAGACTCTTCTTCAAACATTGAGGATATGATGAGGTTAAAGCACGAGAAGCTATTGATAAAATATTTTCTTTGTATATTGATCTTACTCAATTTAATCATAAAAATTTCCCTTCCACAAACCTTCTACACTTTCAGTATTCATTCAGGTTCTGTCCCACACTCTACTCTTTCCAATAATCAATCATTTTATCTTAGGACAAAATCATCTTCTGTTGCCTTAACAATAAAAACACACTCCATATATCCCACATGCTAAGTTACCAGGCAAACTTCTTACAACATATAATTACCATTAATACTAAACAAGTTTGTTAAAATAATGAACTTTTCTTCTCTTTAAATACTTAGTAGCATGTAATACCAGAAACAGTTTTTTTGGAAGCAAGTTGGCAGGGGAGATTGGCTGCCGAATAAGTTTGTTATAAAATTGCCTTTTATTATTATTATTATCAATTCAGTTTTGTTAAATAATGACTTTCTGCAATTAGCCACTTAAATACCTTAAACAATGCTTTGTAAAACTTTTATAATTATTTATACCCTTAAGACAGATTTTACCTTCACAGAACACATTCTCTCACTTAAGGTTACTACAATACCTTCTAAGAACCAGAGCAGAATGCAAACGTATTTTGGCTTTGACACCCTAAGGAGGGAAATTTACTGCATTTATTCTGATTCTGCTTTTCACCTCCTTCAATCCCCCCCCCCCCTTTCAGGCAGTCGGGTGCACAACAAACAGGAATGCGGCTTATGAATAGAAGGGTGGACTCACTGGAAAGGGGCAAGCCGCTCCCCGATTTCCAGCTTTCAGCCAAAATGGGCAGACAGAACCTACTCAAATTTGGCAACTCTCCCAGGAACCCAGCCGCCCTGACTGGGACATTCCCAACAAACTTGGGTGCTTGGCGCAGACACAGATGGCCTCCAAGCCCCGGCAAAGGGCCAGACCAGAGACAAGACAGCAGAACATGCACAAACATCTAGACTCCTCAGCTTTTGCCCCAGAATCATTTCACCCCCTTGCCAATGGCAAGGGAGGGCTCCAGCTCAGCTGTAATTCTACTTTATGTAAGGACACAACTCCAACACTAACATTGAGCTGACACAGACAGAAGCACAAAGGTCACTAATCTGACTCACAAGTTTATATATTTATTTTCACCACGGCTGCCCCCACAGCCATCACAAACCTCAGAACACTTAACATTTGGTATAAAGCGAATTCATTCACAAATTAGCACCATAACAAAAGATTTCAGCTAGACTTTTCCACTGGTTAAACTTTACATCCAGACCAAGCTCCACCAGAAAAGCCGATCCATTTTCCTGTAACCAAGTTTTGTTTTCCTTAATCTAGACCAATTTCCAGGATATTAGGACTTGAACCTATAAATACCCTTCCTATTAAAATCGAGACTCCACTCCTTTAGTGGATATAAGACCAGTACCAGATTCTAACATGCAGTTAGACAAACCCAAAACACCAGGGCTTTTCCCCGGTTTTCCTCCTTTTCCCAAGCCTAGAGAGAACGGCTTCCCCCCAGCCTTCTGGGGCTACTAGGGTTCTCTCGGGAGGTGATCAGCCTCCCCTTCCTAGCAATTAAACTAGGGCCTTCCAGACTGTGCTCACCCGGGGAGTCTTACCTTCTTCCATGTTCGGAGTTCTTTTTCGTTCCCAGAATCTTTCTCTTCAGACCTTCCATTGCCCTCGATTTTTGTCGGGAAGATTCTGGTGGAGCCCACATCTTTTCTGGATTAAATTTAATCCAGGGGCGCCCAGATTTGGGGTTCACCCGAGTCCTCCTGGCTTCCTCGGGGATTTGGAAGGGGCAGCAAAATGCTACCGTCTCTGGCCTTCATTTATTATCCCACCAGAGTCACCAAAAATGTTGTGGAATTTAAGAGAAGTTCAATTATTTGAGTATAGAGAGGCCAGGACTCAGGAATGATTTTGAGAAGGAAAAATGGTTTATTGACGGCCGGCCGGACTCGGGAGCTTTCAGTTTGAATCCCGAGCCCCAAACAAGATTTTCAAACGTCTTTTATACAGAGAGGAAAGGCCAAATGGTCCCTTTGTTTCAGTTCTCAATAGGCTTCAATTAGCATATATCTTCCACATCTTAGGTAAGCTTTTAGCATGGACTCCAGACATTCTAGATAAGCCTTTAGCATATTTGGTTTTTGCATTTCCCCTAAATACTTAAAGTTTATAGCCCCCATTGTTAAACATTTCCTGGGACTGGAGCTGCTGCTAGTCCCCAAGGGCAGGACTGCAGCCCCCCACCGTTCCACACCCACAAGTCAAACAACTTAGTTATCTCTGAAGAGACAAAGAGCCTTCCACCCATAGCCCACATCAAGACCAAGTAGAGTTGCTCATTTGTAGCTACAGTTGATGACTGTATTAGTCAGCCAAAGGAGTGCTGTTGCAAAATAGCAGAAATTGGTTGGTTTTTATAAAGGGTATTTATTTGGGGTAAGAGCTTACAGATACCAGGCCATAAGCATTAGTTAAAGTCTATTTTCATGTGTTGGAGCAAGATGACTGCTGATATCTGTGAGGGTTCAGACTTCCTGGGTTCCTCTCTTCTAGGTTCTTGCTTCTTCCTCAGCTCAGAGTTCCTCTCTTCCAGGGTCCTGCTTCTCTTTCCTCTGTGTGCTTACTTCCTGGGACTCCAGCTTAAGACTTCAGCATCAAACTCCAACATCAAAACTCCAATATCAATAACCCTCTACTCTGTCCTTTGCCATGCCTTTTATCTGTGAGTCCCTAACAACTAAGGCGTGGGGACTCAACACCCTAATGACATGGCTCAATCAAATCCTAATCATAACTTAATCATACCCAGGTTCAGACCAGATTGCAAACATAATCCAATATCTATTTTTGGAATTCATAACCGTATCAAACTGCTACAATAATATAGCCTGTGCATGAATTCAAACTTACCTAATTCTGTGTCCAAGTGTGCTTAAAAGCTAATTAAGTTATATAGGCCCTATAGGCTTTGATTATTCAAAAAGGAGGTAGACTGAATGTGTATTAAAATTTACATCCAGACAGCATGTGTACGATATGTTAATTCAAGCTTACCTAGAGGGTGGGCGATATGTTAATTCAAGTTTACCTGGAGGGTGGGTGACATGTTAGTTTAAGTTCACCTGGAATGTGGGTGATATGTTAATTCAAGCTTACCTGGAATGTGGATGACATTCAAGTTTAGCTGGTATTCAAACAAATGGCTAAACCCTAACAAATTAACAAAGTTTTTTTGACCCCTAAACCTCTCCTGGCCCCACCACATGTGTCTCTTGTATAAAAATAACCTAAAAGCTCTACTCACGGCTCAGTTTTTTGGACAGGAGTCTGCCAGGTCTGGCCAGTCATAATAAATCTTCCTTCTCAGAGATTCCTGAGTCCTAGCCTTCAATACGTGATCATTGAGTCCTCTCTGCTTCCACAACAACAATGATGGATCATTAAAACTACACTGTGCTATTTCTGTATATACTAGAGTAATGAAGAATTGAAACCTAGGACACTTACATAGCATGTATGGCTACTTGACAGTTAGCTTAACTGGATATATTATCCTTGGTTCAAGATTTCTTAATTTCTTGAAAATGCTGCTCCACTGTTACTTTGTTTTCTATGTTGGCTTTTAGAAGTCTGTGTCAGTGTAATTCTCTTACCCTTGTTAATTATTTCATCATTTTTTCTGGAGACTCTGTATATTTTTCCTAATATTTAAAGTCCAGTAGTTTAACCAGGATATGGCTTGGATTTGACCATTCTGAAGCAAGCTAGTAAGATAGGGAATCAATAGATGGGTCTGGAACCTGTCAAGAAGTACACATGGACATCAGTAACCCCCAAAATGACTGCTAGACAACCCCCACCCCCAAGATTCTGCTATTCAGAACAAAGACTTCTTCTGGAAGCCAGAAGAAATCCCAGATATTCCCCAAGGACTTTATCCTTGGGTCCTCACTGGGGGATTGATAAGTGGGGTAATCAATCAAAACAGCAAACAGCTGAAAATCATTCCCTGCCATTAGCAAAGAAGTGGAATAATTAACAGTTCAAAAAGGCAGGCACAGAGTCTAAGCACACTCTCACTCTCCTCTCTCTTGCCTTTGAACCCATTCCCGCCCTCTGTGAACCGTTCTCCCCATTTATCCTCTGCCATGTGGCCATGCAAGTAAACCTGGGCATTTATAATCTATAACGGGAAATTGTAGCTTATAAATTAGCACTCTTTATCACTTTTCATGCCCTTCCTCTCTACCTAGGACCCCTGATCTATTATTTCTCCCATTTCTCGTCTCTCCCTGCCTGAATAAATTACTGGCCTAATTCACCTGGCATGCTCTTAAAATTCATTTCTGCAATATAGCAGAACCTGGTAACAATTCTGTTCAAATTCCTAGGTTACTTGTTGGGATGCTTTAACGTAATATTCAGACCTTTTTACATTTGTGAAAATTTATGGGCTACAGTTTTAAATATTAGTTCTGATCAATTGATTTGAGATCATTCTGAGACTTCAGTATAGGAATGTTAGATCATTGTTTCCTTTCTTCCATATCTATTATTTTTTTCCTCTGAACATTTTTATTTCATTCTTTACCTTATTCTCTTAGTAACTTTACTGCTTTTCCTTTATTAAATTTTAATTTGAATAATTTCCTTCTTGGGTACTTTGTAAATTAGGCTTCATATCTGATGTGATTTTGTCTTTTTCTTTTAATTCTTTCCTGATTTTAAAAAACCTCTTATTTTCTTATTTTTGTCCATTATATTCTTATCCTTGTATTTATAATTCAAAGTGAGGGTTTGTTTTTTTTTTTTAATTTCTTCACATCCTTGCCCAAGGATATGCAATTTTGCTTGGAGTGTCTCATTATATTTTCTCCGCCTTGTTTAGTGGAAGGAGAATTTTCACTAGCAAAAGATGTGTTTGTATGTTCCCACATACTTACTTGAAGACTTTAAATTCAGTTTAGAATGATGTGCTATAGTTCTCTTCAGTTTCATAGCTTTACAGCTCACCTATCTAATCGCTACCATTATTCATTTAACATATTAATTTTGCACAAGAAAAAAGCATGAACTTTCACATTAAAATATTATAGTCAAAACACCACACTCAGCTAAGATGGAGTTGAAGAAGGACAACCACCACACCATGGAGCCTAGAGTGATTACAACTGAAAGTGGGAGGATTGCATCCAGCATCCATGTGGAATCTGAGCCTCCTCTTGACATAGAGGTGCAATGGACACAACCAATCCAGTGTCCACATAGAAAAGGTGGCATTGGATTGGGAAAAGTGGACATGGTGGCTGATGGGTATGGGGAAAGGCAGGAAGAGATGAGAGGTGGAGGCGTCTTTGGGACATAGAGCTGCCCTGGATGGTGCATCAGGGGCAATCACCGGACACTGTAAATCCTCACAGGGCCCACTGGATGGAATGGGTGAGAGTATGGGCCATGATGTGGACCATTGACCATGAGGTGCAGAGGTGCCCAAAGATGTACTTACCAAATGCAATGGATGTGTCATGATGATGGGAATGAGTGTTGCTGGGGGGGGGAGAGGTGGGGTGGGGGTGGTGGGGTTGAATGGGACCTCATATATATATTTTTTTAATGTAATATTATTACAAAGTCAATAATAAATAAATAAATACTAATTGTACCTTATAAGAAGAATCTGTTGATAGATCTTAACTACTGAGGAAAATAAAGAGTAGGCATTTAGCCATACAGTTTAAAAAATATATATATATATTATAGTCAAAACATATATCAATGGTATTTATATAACTAAAAAAAGTCATAAAAATACACACTATTTTCTCTGTGTACACATCTTTGAACTTATTATACTCTTCCTTTCATCATTATGAAAGTGATTCATGATTTTTTTTCATTCAAAATTTTCTCATTCAAAGAAAACCTTCACACTAAGAAAACTTGAAAATTTGAGGAGACAATAATAATCACTATTTTTAATCACTTTCGTTTCTAACTTATAGAAAAAAATTTATCAAATAACATTAATTTGGAAAAAGCATTGTAAAGTGGAACAAACATCTAAAGAATAAGACCAATTAAGAGGAGGTGGGTGAAAGAAATAGAAATTTTCTCTGTGCTTTTTATCAATACTTCCACTTTGGTAAGCCTGGAGGACAATGATTAATGAAGAATATATAATATGCTAGTAAAAAGCAAAAACAGTCCAAATATAATCATTTGTAATAAACCATCTTTCAAGACCAAAATAAATAAATATTGGGCAAATTTAAATTTAGAATGGAAACCAAGTGCATTTTATAGTAGCACAACCCTTCTTATTATGGAAATTTCTTCAAAATTCAAGTTTATTGTGGCTATGATCTCTTTCTCACCTGACTTATGGGGCCTGAAATATCACTTGACTATAAACTTTTTGGCTGATAAGATAATATACAGATGTTTTATGTAATTGTGACTTTTTGAAAGTAATGAAGCTATTTTAATGTTGAAAATATCATCTGGGCAAAAGATAATTAAAGATAAACAAGTCCTTTATCCACATCTTCAGTGTAAATCCTGTTGCCATGCTGATTTCTTCCTATTCAGAATTTTTTATTTGTCCCTCGTAAAACATGGCACATAAAACCAAGCAGTAATGCCTTCCACCAAATTTTAGTGGTAATGATGGAGTATAAGCATAGAAAAAAAGAAGGGGAAGAAGAGATAAATGAAAGGAGGTATAAGAGAATTTGAAGGGAATTTTTAATATTGATATTAAATTTTGGCAAAAATGTTATATGTTATGGATATATTATAATTCATAATATATATATTTCTTATCCTGCTAGAGACAAATACGTTTTTTAAAAAGATGCCTGTTTAATATATCCAAGATTAGCCGAATTATTATCTCTAAAATATGTATTTATATATTAGAATCTGTTGATGAATATTTCAATAAAAGACTTCAGAAATCCAGGTGTATTACTCATTCAACTAAATTTGTAGGTCTGAAAGAGCTTTGAGTTTTCTGATATGCTTCCATCTATGATTTCTAAAAAAATAAACACGTCATTTTTTCATAGATTAATTTCACCGTTTATCTATTTTGTAGAAGTGAAATGCTTACAGACTAAAAGGTTTTAGTAAACAATAAGGAAAAATCTCACTGCAGCTTTTTGCTATTTGCTTTAGTTGCAACCCACAATTGCAAATTCCATTCGTTATAGGCAGTTAGAATGCCCTTTCTTGCCACTGTGCCTCGTCTGCTCAATTAAAGCATTGGCTGATAGCGGTAGGAAGCAACGCTGTCTGGGCTTAGGTTGATACCAATAAAATGAAATGAAGTATTTGTGGCAATTACCAGAACAAAATGGGATTAGAAAAAATACTGCCAGAATGAAAAGAAAAATATTGTTTTGATTTGAAATACCTTGACAATTAAAGCTAAAATGAGGGTGGTGTTCGCTTGTCTCTTTGTTTTATTTTTGCTATGAAATATTTAAAATGCTGCTTCAGTATTCAAGCCCACATTATTAGTGAAACTGAATACTTGAAAAAGAAAATGATAGCAAATAAAATTTTGTGTACTTTTGAGTTTACAGAAAGCTTACAATGCAATAAAAAAGGGACGTGTTCACCAAATAATAGTTTAATAAAGCATGGGGAAGTAGAAAGTGTTCAAAAGTTGAAGGAAGGAGTCTTGGATTCTGGTTCCAGACCTGCCAGTTACAAAACTTGTATGACCACTGATATGAGGTTATTTTCAGGCAGTTTCTATATTTTGAAAATAAAAATTAAAAATAACTGTTGCCTTATCTACCTTACACATTGCTGTGCAGATGGAATCATAAAATGTGGTTGAAAGAGACTAATAAAAGTTGCACATGTATTATTGCAGTTAATCTATAGTAAACTCTAAGAACTCTAAGTAACATACTCAAAATTATGAGAGCCTATCAGGTAGAAATCCATTTTTATGCCATCTTTACTCTCCTAAAATGAAATTCATAGAAAAGTAATTTTCCTACATACACATTTTGAACAAAAGCATTGCAATTACCTGTCATAAAATTTGAAAAAAAGTAAAATGATTTATAATTAAAAAATACATATTTCAGTATGTAAATGTCAAGACATAACCCTTCTGAAAGACATAACAAATGAGCCATATGGTCATATATGTAGGATTACTGAGAAAATCATATCTACAAATATAGACTGTAGCTAGGTTGTACAGGAAATTCAACACCACAAACTGTGCTGTGTTCATTGATGTAACTTCCTGAAACTATAAACAATTCTTGTGAGTATACGAACCAAGAAAACATACCCACCTTTCTATTCCCGGAAAATTCTGCATATATTAAAATGATGCATAAATACATTAGCTTTATTTGAAAAATGAATTGAGTCGAAGGTTTTTGACAGGCTTTCCAATGACATGAATGTCTAGTGGAACATTAAAAAATTTTGCAGGATATGAGATAAGTCTCAATTACACAAGAATATATTGTAAATATTGCCGATTTTCTAATATCTCTGACTAGTAGATAGTAGAAACTGAAGGCCAATAATATGCTTAAAATCATTTTGATAATCAATAATACATACATTTTGCAAAATATCCACCTATGAATCTTTAGACCAATAATGTCCAAGTTATTTTTTCCCACAATATTAAGTCTAGTGCACAAAAAATGACTATGTTTTGATAATGATGATTGGTTGATTTGGTCCATATTTTATTTTAATGCTAGTCAAATGCATGTGGAGGTTTTCTTCAATCTTATTTTTAATTTTGACTGTCAGTCTTTGTAAAGTCCCAATTTTAGTAAAATCATTCAACTGCTTATTACTCTAGATTTTTTCAGATTCAACCTGTCTATGTACAGCTTATGATCTTTCACAAACTTAGCTTGTTATTATGATATGGTTTATGCCAGTGAATAGTTTTTCTCTGAATCTAGATTCTCTTGTATCCCTGTATCAAATTAATATCTGCTAATTCAAGATCTTCACTACTGTTCACATTAGGAACATCCTACCCAAGTTCATTTAGGATGCACATGTTCAGGTTTTCACCATTCCTCAAATGAACTTTTGCAATAATTTCTTAAATGGTGTCAGATTTAAACATATGTCTGGGAATGGTATTTTCTTGTTTATACCTTTCAGATTACAAGATAAAGCCCATTTTCCTTGCTAAGGCACTCAAGACACTTTAAGATTAAGTAGTTCACCCAGGATACGGATTCTATGCTTTTCAGGTTTTTGCAGGTTTCTTCTTGATCCTTATTCCTTTTATATTAAAATAATAATAATGATAAATATTTGTAGTTCTTGGTATAGCCTGGGCTGATTTATATATTTGTGGCTTTGCTCACAACCATTCTGCTTGAAAATACTTATCTCCAATCTCACTCCCACTGTATTCTCATTTCACCTCCCTTAAAAATGAAATCACCTTTCATTACTAGTTTAATAGTCATGGTCACCTTTCCTAGGAATCTTTCTTATCTTCTAATTCTCTGAAGAAATAAATGCCTAAATTTTAAGCATATTATTATCAAACAAACTGATATCCAACATTTGACAATTAATTTTAGTACTTTTATAATACTGCCTTCTCCTTCTTGATTGTAAGTTGCTAACAGACATTTGATGATTATTTCTTATTCATCTAAACCAAGTATTAAGTATAATATCATAAGTAATTAATATTTTCTAAATGTAAAATTGATTTAAAACTAGTACTGGGTAAATTGATAGGCTTTAAGACTAATGGGCAAGTTAAAACAAACCAAAAAAAAAATTAGTTTATTTTTTCTAGAAATAGCGAGTGAGCCCAACAAGAAATCATTCTGGTTTCCAGAGCACATTTAACATCTTCAGGTTTACAATTTGGCGAGTATTAAATGAAAAATCTTAACAGTTTTTAAGAGTGATCTGACAACACTAAAATCTCTAGAGTGAAACCAGATGACATTCCAATGAGATGATGTCTGTCATTTTTGCCTTTTAAGTAGTTGCTTCTTGTTTTAGTGTGTGTGTGTTTTGTTTTTTTTTTTTGCCTAAGTAAATTAAATTAGGCCTTGGTAGTTTCACTGGACATATTTTGCCTGTGTGTTTTTAAAAATCCATATAATTAATGTGTGTATATACCGGTTCAAGAAAGAAAGGCCATTTCATTCCTGAGAGGAAATATTAACTTCATATTAAAGCTACTTGGAAATAAAATGGACTGCTAGGATTTGCTGAGGACATTGCCAAAGGGCAACGAGTTCAACAAGTCAAGATTTCCTTAATTCTTAGTGAATTAAAATTGGATTTCAACTTATTTTGTATGAAATTCATGATGGTACTTTATGAACATCAAAGAACTGTTTTAGCTGCAGTAGATAACTGATGTCAGACACATTTTCTTTAAAAATAATTACATTTATTATAAATATGAAATTAATTCAATATACTGTCATCACCTTACAGAGATCAGTGATCAGTCTTTATAATAAGCTTCAGAATTTGAATTCTGACTAATTTTTTAATTCCCATTAGGAAATTAGGTCTTAAAAATTGAAAAAGCATGTCAAATTCTTAATTGCATTGGCATAAATGTTTAATTACAACCAAGATTTTGATTAATATATATTTATATATCTTTTATATCATTATATATTACAATAACACATAATATATGAATATTTCATATGTAAATATTTACATTATATATTTATAAAATTATATACATTTATGTGCTATCTATCTGTCCTTTTTGGTAATGTTTTGTTGCTGCCAAGTTTATTGCTTCTGTAAATGCTACCTATCATAATAAAGAAATTTTAATATTTTCGTATGCTGATATTTAAAACCCTATTAGGCTGGAGAACTTCTCTACTTTGTTCAGTTCTGAATTTTCAATATCTTCAAGATGATACATGCCTAATGAATATTTACTGAATAAAAGATAAATCAGCAATGGATATCTCTGTGACAATTTAGAGGGAGGATTATTATTTCAGTTTTATTTTAGTGGGAACTCTGCTATTTGATCTTTTTAAATACTTGGTGCATGCCCTAATTTAATAACAATAATAATAATCACAAGAAGGAGAAAACAAACAAGAAGGAGAAGAAAGGACAAGAGAAATAGAAAGAGATTGTACAGGAATGGCCTTGAACTTGAAAGAGAAAGGAAACATAAAAGAGAAGGAAAAAGAGGAGTAATTTGTAGATGATCTAGTCAATAAATGGTCTTTTAATAGTTAACTATCCATGTAGAAAAATAAAATTAGACTGCTTTTTCACACCTCATATACAAAAAATAAATTCCAGATGGATTAAATATTGAAAGAATATTATAAGAATTTTTAAAACCTTTAAAAATATGGAAGAATATTTTATAGCTTTAGGATAGGAAAAAATTATTTAAAAAACAAACACACAAATACACTCCTAAACAAAAAAATTATTTCATCAGAGTCAAGTAAAAAATAAATACCTTTGTATAGCAAAACATCCTGAAAAAATTTAAAATACAAGTGGCAGATTGAGAAAGCATATGTGCTATGTATGTAATAAACCTAAAAATTAAATTCCTGACTAGCTCTAATATCTACACATCCATATGGTAAAGACAAATAATTTAAAAATATGAACAAAGGACAGGAGAAAAATCACAGAAGAGAAAAAGAGTTTGGGAAGTAAAGATATGAAAAGATTACTCTACCAGTACTCAGAAAAAAGAAAATTAAAAGAAAAATGAGGTACTATTTCATATCCTTCAAGTCTGAAAAATATAGGATATAATAAAGATATAGAATAACTGGAACTCTTATCCACCACTGCTTGAGGCATTAACTGGAGAGCAATCTTAAAAACTCAAAATGTATGCATCATGCCAGAAAATAATTTCATGTCACTGAAATTCTTGTGTATATGTATGTGTGCACAAGTACACATCTGCAAGATATTTAATAAAGCATTGTTTTTAATAAAAAACTGAAAATTAAAATGACCTAAATATCTATTAATAAGTCAATGGATAAGTTGATAGTGATAGAGCCTTTGCTTCAGTTAAAATAAATGAACCAGACATGTGCAACACACAGAGAAATCTCAAAAACAGCAGCCCTCTGAAGCTGGAAAAGAGTTCAAAAGGAATTTCAGATTTATTTATACTTTTATATTTTAAAACTATTTCAGTGATAGTTGATAAGATTAAATTTAAGTAGAATAAGACCATTGTCATTGTTCTTAGTGGTAGGTATGTGAATGCTTACTGCGTAGGTCTGTGTATTTTTTTAACAAAAAATTAATACTGTCAAAAAAAAAAAAATGCCCCAAGATTACACTGGTTAAGCTAGAATCCAAAACAAAATTTGTTTGATTCTAAAATCCATTAGGAAAATTGGTCTCACACCAGATTTTTTTGCTACTTTGAAACCAAAAAAGCTTTAAAATCTGGAAATGTCTCCTATCCCCATGTCTTGGTTAGGAGTGAAAGCTGACATTTACAAGTGCTTCTAATTTCGGCATCAGTTCTTTTAGGTGGAAATAAACATGAGGCTGTAGTTTTTTAAAACTTCAATGAAAAATACCTTAGCCATTCCCAAGAGCTTCTGTTTATAACAAGGAATTAAATAATTATTTTATTAATGAAAATACCTGGGCATTTAATGAACCATTTCTCTGTGCTTTGTATCCAGTCTCTGTTTGGACATTACTTTCTGTAATCCTCCCAGTAAGTGCATATAATAATGGCAGGGTCTATTCACTGTTCCACAATTTGCAATCTGTACTTTTTTCCTTTATAAGGAGATCCCTCCAAGTTTTAACTGGGTGCATTACCTCCTAGCTGAACACTATGTCTCAGGCTCCTTTGCTGCCAAGCTGACCTTGAGAACAAGCCCCAGCCAATGGGAAGAAAGCTGGAATGCTGACTAGCTATTCCTTTCGACATCCTTAACATGGAAACTACTCGGCCTTTTCCCTCCCTTTGCCTCCCAGTGGCTGGGAAGAGATGAAACCAGCCTTGATCCCAGAGAGAAAAGACATATATTGAGGATGACAAAGTTACCTTGTCAGCCCTTGGCTGCTTAACTCTGTTGTTTCCATGAGAGAGAACTAAAATTTCTCACTTCTTTAAATGACTGTATTTTTGCATGCCTTTGTGACAACAGGCTAAATTTAGCTAGTTCTCTACCTAAAATAATTAGTATTAACACTTGTGTGTCAAAGAATAGTAAACTGATTCTCAGAGAAATTAAGAAACTTGCCCCTGATGGCACAAATGGACGTGTGGTGTGGGGTTTCTGAATCTAAAACCCAATCTAAGATTCTCAAATATAACTGTAAAGGCCAGCCTCAAAGTGACTACTAACAAAATAAAGCCTGGGCACACGGAAACACTAATTAGAAAACATTTGGCTCCATTACATTTGTTTTAAAAGGTTTCAGACATTGCGCTAGTAACAACTCTAGGGGCACATTGGCGGATTTAATCTGGCTTTCATGTGACGAGATCACAAAATAGGTTTCTGAGTCATTCTATCCCTCTACCCTGACAGAAAACATGAACCATTTTGCTACCCTAAAGGGACACAGTTAAATTTCCTCATTCTGAGCCTATAGCACATAAAGTATAACCAGTATATTAGGAAAGAGACTGACAGAATCAGTTTAATTTCCTCAGTGGCCTGATAAGGAAAGTGCCAGACATGGAAAGAGTTCACCAGATAATGCCCCAAACAACAATGACTGCAAAATTTCCCCACATGGAGGTACAAATAGAATAAATCTAGGCCAAGAAGAGCTATTTGGTTACCAGGCAGTGACTTGGAACCTAAGCAGCAATTCTCTGTCAATTTAAATAGGAAAAGTATTTTATTCTAGCAACTGGTTCAATTAAAATAAAATACAAGAAAACATTAAATTCTCTTTTCCTTGGTGCCAGAGTTCCAGGAAGACTAAATAGGCACTTCACATGGGCAATATTTCAGTCATATGAACAAATTTGCTTTGTTAGTGATGTATTCAGGGGAAAATTCAAACCCATCCAGTTCGTTAGAGGCTGAAATGCACAGCAGATTCGAGTAGCAAAACAGCAAGAGGAGCTTTCATTAGAAGCAAATATCCTTGCTGTCAGAACCACTATTATCGAATAAGGACAGATTCTTTGAGGAGGAACTGGAGAATTAAGAAGGAAAATTGAATAGTTCTGTTTGCTAAAAAATACATGCAAATATCCCTGAGCAAAATGAAAACTAAATAAAAATTAAATTAAGTTAAAAATTGTAATTTGTTTTTGAAAATTAGACTTGAATAGTAAAATGCACACATGTACACACTTGCTCACATTTAAGGAAATTGGAAGTTAAAGGAAGCTGGGTTTTTGGTCTTTAATTATAATGTTGAGGAAATGTTATGGTCACCTGCAGAGGCTGGCAGACTCCAAACCCTGAAGGTGGTTTGGAAGCCGAGACTGATGGCATCATACACAAACCAAAAGGGTAAGAACAGTTTTCTTACTTAAATAGTTGAGGTCTTTGGAGAAAGCCAGGAAAGTAGACTGGCCTAGCATTTTCAGTGTGGTTGGGCAGAGGATGGTGGGGATGAGCTGTCTAGCATGGTGGCAGGGGCTTATGTGAATTGAATCTTCTGCTGGCAATGAAGGAAGGAGCACCCAGGCTTTCTTTTCAGCTTATTCAGATATGGGATACAAAGAAAAGAGGTAAGGGTGAGGTTTAAAAGCGGTCAGCAGTTAAACTTAAAAAAAAAAAAAAATGGAATCAGACTTCTCATCACAGGGATATTTCCCAGATTTTTATTTCAAGTAGAACAATAAATTCTTTCTCTGGTATCTTTCCATAGTAAAGTTTTTGACTCCCAATGGACCATTGAACAACCTGAACATAGGTAGTAGAGGAACTCTATATCAGAGAACAAATTTACAATTTGCTTTATGAAATGGGATGTAGTAGTATTAGCCAAAGGGATGCTGATACAAAGTACCAGAAATCTGTTGGGTTTTATAAAGGGTATTTATGTGGGATAGAAGCTTACAGTCACAAGGTCATAAGTATAAGTTATTTCCCTCACCAAAGTCTGTTGCCACATATTGGAGCAACATGGCTCTCAGTCTCTGCAAGGGTTCAGCCTTCCTCTTCCTCCTAAGACTCTGTGGTCCCAGCTCTTTCCAGTCTCAGCTGCCATACGGTTTGTCTCTCTCCCTGGGGCTTGATTCTTTCCAGGCTCAGCAGCTCTATTCTCTCCATAAGGTCAGCTGTAGACTCTCAGGCTCTCTCTCTTTCTGGGGCCTCTGCTGTGTCTATGGAACCATCTCTATTCCTCTGTGTTCTTCTCTTGTGTGCTTACTTCCCAGGGCTCCAGCATCAAAACTCAAACTCTCTCTTCAGCCATGTTGTTTTCTTTGTGAGTCCCTGCCCCCTTGGTTGGCTGGGACTCAATATTTTACTGAAATGGCTGAATCAAAGCCTTAATCATACTTAAATCAAGTAAAAGTGAAACCTTTGAATCTAGTGCAATCTAATATGTCCAGAGGAACAGACCAGTTTACAAACATAATCCAATATCTATTTTTGGAGTTCATAAATAATACCAAACTGCTACAAGTAGTCTAAACATTTCTATAAGATGCAGTTTTGATGTTGAGGATGAAAGAAATACAGGAAATAAAGACTGTGAACTCTTTTTTTTAACAGCTATATTGAGGTATAATTGGCATACAACAAACTGCGCATATTTAAAATTTACAATTTGATAAAATATGATGCATGTATGGACCTGTGAAACCATCCGCACAATTAAGATATTGAACATATCCATAACAACAGAGTTTTCTTGTACCACTTTGGAATCTCTCCTTCCTGCCTAATCTTCAGATTACTGTTTGTCTGCTGTCTGTCAATATAAATCAATATCCTTATTCTAGAATTTTATATAAACAGAATTATAGTATTTTTTTTAATCAGGTTTCTTTTACTTTGCTTATTTATTTTGAGATAAATCCATAGTATTGTATATATCAATAATTTATCATTTTTTAAAATCCTGAGGCATGGACACACTCTATTTGCTTATCCATTAATCTTTAATGGACATTTGGATTGATTTCAGGTTCTGCTATTACAAATGCTAGGCTTCGTTTTGCATAGTTCCCATTCCTATGTCTTCAAATTTATTAATCTTTTCTCCTTCAATGCCTAATCTGCCATTAATCCCATTCAGTCTATTTTCATTTTAGACAATGCAAACTTCATTTCTGAGTTCAAATTGAATTTTTTATACTTTCCATTTCTTTTTGAACTTATATAATGAAGTTATATATACTTGTTTTAATATACTTCTTTGTTATTCTATCGTTTGTGTCAGTTCTCATTCAGTTTCAATTATTAATAATTCACCTCTTTCTGGATTGTGTTTCATGCTTCTTTGTATGCCAGACAATCATTAATTGGGTGCCAAGCATTGTGAATTTTACCTTGTTGGGTGCTAGATATTGTTGTGCTTCTGTAAATATTCTTTAGCTTTATTTTGACCTGTGGATTATGCTTGGATACAGTTTTATACTTCAGGATCTGTTTTTTATTATTTTTTCGGTAAATAAGGAAAAGTCTTCAATTAGGGCTGGATATTCCTCATGACTGAGGCAAGGCATTCCTGAGCACTCTCACAGTCCTGGTTGAAACAAGCACTGTTCTTGGCATTGGTATGTGCACTGGGCACTATTCCTTTCAGATACTTCTTTTCCTATCCTTGTGTAGTTTTCTCACATATACACACTGGTCAGTACTTTGTTGTATACTTTAGGGAGAACATCTGTAGATTGCCTGAGATTTCTGTCTTTGTAGCTCTCACCTTTTTGGTACTTTGTCCTGCAAAATCTAAACGCCTTGTTTCTCCTGCACTTTCAGTTCTGTCCCCTTAACTTAGGGAGTTCGCTGGTACCTACAAAGGCTCTCTCTCCTTGCACAGCAACTTGAAAATTCTCTAAGACATGAAGCTGGGGCTATCATGAACCTTCTCTCATTCATTTCCCATCTCTCAGTTACATATATATTTTTTATCCCCTGAAGTCCAGTGTAAGTCTTTATTTCATATATTTTTCCAACTTTTAAGTTATTTCAGATGGTAAAGTATATCTATTTCTCCTTATTCTATTTTGGCCAGAAGCCTGTGTATGTTCCAACATTAACTAATGTTGTTAGAGTATTGAAAGAATTTGACCAAGGAAGAGCTCACTTCTGGTAAGTTCTTAAAGTACAGAAACTAATTTAATGGATTTTATTGTTCTCAGTGTCCAAAAGTTAAATGAGTTTCTATAAATGTGTATTTGAATGAATGAGAAAGATGGAGATGGAGGGTGTTGGAAAAGGAGCACTTTTATTTGAATATCTACTGCAGGATAAAAGAAAAACAGATGTTACTAAGTTCTAATATATAAGTTGAAAACTTGAATAATTTAAGAGACCTCAGTTCTAGTCCAAGTTCTGCAATTTACTTATTGTGTGAGTTCACAAAATTACTTTTCCTTTCTGGAGTCTTATTTTATCATCTGATAATGAGCCTTCTAGGTCAATAATTCTAATACAGTCCTTAACTTTTCATAAAGGTTGAGAATGGGAAAAAAGCCAACTAGTCTAATAACTCATCTGATACCTGCAACACTTCTCAGGCTTATAAGTCTTTCACTGCTTCTTATTGATTTGCTATTTCATTTTCTTCAGGTTTTCCTTTTAAACTTATTCTTTTGGTATCATTCATATGATATCAGCCTTTTCCTGAATTGTGGACTTTTAGTAGTAATGTATAGAATTTAACTTTAATCTGTAGCTCAGGTCTCATTACTGTCTGTATAGGAGCTAGAAGAACAAAATACTTAGCACAGGATTTGGCCTACATTGGCAGAATGTTTAATCCTTCTTCCATGTGACAGCACTTGAAATATCTGAAGATAGGTATCAAGTTCCTAAAGATTTCACTTATTAAATCTTTATATTCCCAGTTTTCTTAAATGCAACTCATAAGAGAGAGTTTCCAAATAATTTAACATTCTGGTCTGTCATTTCTAGATTTACTACAATTTGGCAAAGTTTTTGTTGTTGGTGATGTTTGTTATTGTTTGCTTTTTTGTTTTGTTTTGTTTGTTTAACATAAATCTGATAACAATACAATACATGTCATTGGTAAAGTGACCTAAATAAAAGTACCAGAGCAAAACAAATAGATCAAATTTGTTTATTTAGCCCTGACTCACTCTAAATTTGTTAAGAATATTAACATCAATCATGGTTTAGCTGAGTTTTCCAATTATTTAAACTCATAATATATTATAAGAATAATTTTCTTCTTATGTAACTTTTTATCAGCTCTCAAAAAAATGGATACTCCTTGGTAGGTGAAAGAAAAAATGTGATCCTTTTTCTGACCTCATAAATCTATTAATTGTCACAGTATACATGCTAAATTTTGTCCATAGGTTTCTACCAAAGATTCTAGATTAGATACAGCTTCTGTGGACAGACAGAAATGGGTCCATGCATTGAGACTTATTTTGTTATCTAATGAGAAGTTTGTTTCCAATCAGGGTTTCAGACTTGTTTCAATCCTGCTGTAGACTTCTTGGTAAAAGGTCAATCTGTAGTAGTTCTGGCTAAGTATACAGGATTTTTATATTGAACCCATTTGGATTGTCTTTTAATGACTTCAGTAAAAGGTTTTCAGCAAAATAACTCCATAGAGTATAAAAGAATATGTTTAGGATACATGTTCAGACTTAGTGCAGCTACTCAGGATGTTTCTACATCACACATTCACTCTGCCTAGCAAAAGCAGGGGCAGAAACAGCAAAATCTGACTGTAGAAGGGGTGAGGATAGTTTTTAAAAGTGTTTTGTTTTGGATAAAACAAACCCACCTAAATAGGGAATATTTAGAAGATATAGCGCAAAAGTGAATTCTTAAAGAAATGAAAGACAATATGAAAATGATAAATATATATGTATTATATACCAATATGAAATTTCAACAAACATTTTATATGATTCAATAGCAATACTAAGAAGAAAACTTCAATGGAAGGGATCAAATAAAATGAATAAAAATGGCATTTTTTTCCTTGGTTGGTAAGTACAGCATTACATAATTCATCATGAGAGTCACTTTTACTATCCACATAAATGAGTTTTATGTTGATAGCAAATCAAAGGTATGTGAGAAATATTACAATCTGAGTCAAAATAAATTTACCACTAAAAGTCTGGTTTAGTTTATGGATAACTTAAATTTATTTGTACTTTAGGCTCCTATAGATAAGGAACATATGCCAGTCAATAAACATTACAAAGAGTAAAGGAAAACTAAAGTGGAAGACATTGGAAAATAGTTCTTTAACTTTTTGATTAGAGTAGGTATAAAACTCAGTGTAGGAGAGCAGATGTAGCTCAAGTGATTGAGTGCCTGCTTTCCACATACAAAGTCCAGGATTCAATCCCTGACCCCAGTACCTCAAAAAACAAAAAACAAAACAAAAACAAAAACATGAAATCCTCACTGTACTGAAATTTATAAGTATAGAGAGAAAACATGAAAAAGAGAATGCATCATACTTTACCAAATTGCTCCTGGATAAGATCCAACATGAGCTTTTTTTGGACAATAATACCATTATTATTGCTTTGAAAGACTACAGTTTAGGTCTAGCCAGATGATACTGAATGATGAGAGGAAACTGATGAGAAATAGCTAAGGAAACCAGAATAGTAACAATAGCAATTGGATTGTTCCCATTAGCTATAAAATTAGAAAATACTTTAAAAGGGTAATAAACATATGAATTATGATTTGAGAGATTCAGGCTAGAAGTTATAAAATGAACAGTGTCAGAAAAAAAGACCTTGGGGTTGAAATTAATCAAAATTGATCAAAGTTCTCTAGCATGGTTTTCCTTTTCTGTTATCAAAAATTTTTCATTTATACCTTAATACTAAACTTGTTTAGTTTTAATCAAGACAAATTATATCAATCCTTAGTTCTGGTGCCTCCTATTAGTTTCTTGAATGAGAAGAAATAGAAAAAACCGATCAACCAAAAGCCATGCTTCATACATTAAACTTCTAATGTTAGTAATTATTTTGTGAAAACTAAGGCAATAGAATCAATAATTGCACAGGTTTGAGCCCAGATTTGGTATATATTAGTTTGTCAAATAAAACAAGATAGTAATCTGTTTGGTCTTCACTTTTCTCCAACTCTGAAAATGTGTTCAATTAATACCTACTAAATTTTTTTTTCTTTCTCTGAATAGGTTATGACAAAAGAAATTTTCTGCCTTCTCTTGACACCATTCTTCTGTTCCTTATCCGTGTCTTCCTTCCTCCCTTGCTCTCAGAAAGTCATAAAGGTATCGTGTGCCACTGTGTTAGGCTAGGATCACAAAGCAATACAATAGTTTGCTGAGATGCTGGGTCTGAAAATCTCTACATGAAGAGTTAGCACTGGCCTGGAGACCTGTAATGCGAAACCTAGCACTCATTTATGGCCCAGACATGTTCAAATCCTAAATCTGAGGTGCTCACACTAATAAAAACCAAAGATTTGTAAGTCTTCTTCCTACAGACTTCTCACATTCCCTGTGATGAGGAGAAATAAAGGAAGAGTTTCACGACACTTTAAGTACAGACTTATCCATGTTAATCTCCTTCTTAATGGAAGTAATAAAATGTTACCTGACAAATAAGCCTAAGCAAGGGTATTTAGCAGGACTTTTTCTATTTGGGCCCAGAGAAATAGAATCAGAAAACTATTACATAACTGGCTCATTATGAATGGCCCCCATAGTAGTAGCTGAGTGAACCCACATCTGATTCACCCAGTTCTAGCTTTCCATGGTTGATATTTTACATATGGCACAAGCCACATCCTCAGTTACTGAAGGATTCCTTAGCACTGCTTCAGTATTGTGTAAATGCCCAAGTTACCAAAATGACCTAAGGAGATCTCCTCACAGATTAGGGGATCCTCAACCATAAACACTTGTTTCCACAATAAATATAATCCTGAGAGTAACCTACATTTTATTAACCTTTATTTCCCTAGAGTCTAACATAACACCTCATTGCTCTGCAGTAATGAAAATCATGTCTAGAAAGAAGGGACAAGAGCAAGTGGAGGAGAGAGAGACTTAAAATATATCTGTATTTTTGCAATACATTGTCAGCCTATACATCCAAATTTTGAACCAGCATTGTGACCCCTCAGAGACATTAAAAAATATATTAACTAGAAAAGAGATTAAGTCAGTTTGATGAGCTATGGCTTTGTGAAAATTGAGTAACATATTCAGCATCACTTCTTAAATTGAAAGTAATGGCAGGGATATAAGAATGACATTGGTTTCTTATTGGCAATGGATGCTAATTATTTTTCTGAAGTTAATCAACTGACCCTTTTGAAGGAACAGCTATTTTAACCATTTTTCTAGGGTAAACAGGTAAAAAAAAAAAGCAAAACCATAACTTCTTGAAAGAGGCTTGCATCACCATCTTTATAGAAAACTAACTAGTTCCTAACTTGAAGGTAGGGGCCAAGTCCTTCATTAAATTATTCAACAAATAAGCATTCTTGTAAGTGATAGGAATATAGGAATAAAATCCCCAAATCCCTACACTCATAAGGTTTGTATTATACTTTTCTGCAGATATATATTGAACACAAGTAATTTTAAAAATACATAATGATTTTGGTAAAAATAAATGCTGAGGAGAAAAAAAAATAGTTGAGAGGAGGGATGGAATTTTTGAGGTGAGGATGCAGGTTCAAATTTAAATAACGTGGGCAAGGGAGGTCTCACTGAGAATATATTTTTATAAGTAAAATTAGTAAGGGAATAAACCATGCAGATATTGGGGAAAAGCTTCCAAGAGACAATGGAACATGCAAAGGTCCTGAGACAGGAAGGTGCTTGGTATATTTTTGGAGGAGTACTGAGGCCAATGTGGCTGAAATGGAATAAACAAGAGAAAGAGTAACAGAGATTAAATTTGTAATAAAGATATCAGCTATATAGAGTTATACAGATCACTGTGGACTATCACTATCTGTGAGATATCAGAAGCCATTGGCACATTTTTAGCAGATGTTTGACATGACCTGAAATATATTTCAATGTGGTTACTCTGGCTGCTGAATTGAAAATAGATTGTAGAAGACATGGCAAAAGCAAGGATAATTGTTAGAAGCAGATTGTCAAAACCCAGGAAAGAGATTACAATATTTTGTACTCCATAGCAACAGGAAAAGCAATGTAAAATTGGGATATATTTTGAAGGTAGAAGCAATGTGATTTGCTGAAGACCTGGGCATGCAGTGTGAAGAAAAGAAAGGAGTCAAGAATGGTTTCAAGTTTATTGGCCAACAAACATAGAAAGAAGAACAGAACTATTATAAATTGAGATTGGGTAGATTGGGAAAGAAGCAGATTATGGAGGGGGAAATCAGACAGTCTTTTACAAGAACAGTTTTTATATATGGGGGCAAGTGAAAGGAAGAATGAGAGAAATAAAAAGAAAGGAAAGAAAGAGAGAGAGAGATGGAGGGAGTCGTTAAACTGAAGACAGTGAAACAAACTATTTCTTCAAGAAGTTTTGCTTTAAAATGAAGGAGAAAGATGAGGCTGCAGGGGGATTATGGGAAGACAGTGTTGGATTAGACAGACCAGTCTCAACTCTCACAAAAACAACAAAGAAAGAGTCAAAAGCTGCCTGATGAACACGCTTTGGGGGTCAGCAGAATGGGATAGGGTGAGGGATAGAGAGATGAAGAAACTGAAACAACAAACTGAGTAACTAAACCTCCTGGCCACCAGGAAGGGCTCCCCTCCCACGCTGCTGACATATTAAGTGGGGATAAAACTCCTGGCTCTTACAGCTGACTGAGAAAGGAGGAGAGATCTTCCTCACTATGAGCTGTTACATGTGAAAAGGAAGGGGAAGTCAGGGGACTTTTCTTCAGTGAATTCAGCCAGTGGAGTCCACTTTGAGTCTTAGCTCTGGCCAGACCAAAACAAAGGAAAACTGAGAGATAAACTTTCATGGAAAGGGGGTCAATGAACACCATCTGCTGACTCTTATGGAAATTGTGTGGACAAAACTGCAATTGGGTGTCTCTATTCTCTAACTTCTTAGAGAAAATCTATGCCCCATTACTTTGTCCCTGACATGATTTTGATAACTTAAGCTGGCAACTTTAAAGATTAGGATAGGTTGAAGAAAATATCAAAGAACTGTGAAAAAAAATATTAAATTAAGGAAGATAGACAAATTGGCCATAGAGTAAATTCACCAATATATTCAAATGCCTAGACATCAACAAAAAATTATAAGCAATATTAGGAAACAAGAAGACATGACCCACCCAAAGGAAAAAAACAAATATTCTAAAGATATATAGGATTTCAGATAATTAATCAATGATAATCATGAAACTCTCCTAAATCAATTCAAGAAATGAAAGAAAATATGGCTGTATATTAAGAAGACACTAGGTGAGCATAAATAAATGATCTGAAAGTCTGCAAAGAAATATAACAGACCTTATGGTACTGAGAGACATGATGGATAAGAATAAAAATACATTAGAAGCACATAAAAGAAGATTTGAATTGCTCAAAGACAGAATCAGTGATTTCAAAGACAGAACATCTAAACTGGAAATGACAGGCAAACAGAGAGAGAAGTGAGTGGAAAAATGGAACTAGGTTTCAGGGAATTGAATGGCATCACAAAATGCAAAAGCATATGTGTTATTAGTGTCCCAGAAGGAAAAGATAAGGAAAAAAGGAGCAAGAAGAATACTCGAAGAAATAATGACTAAAAACTTCCCCACCCTAATGGAAGACATAAATATCAATATCCTAGAAGGACAATGTACCACAAACAGAATACATCTGAATAAACCTGCTCTAATACACCTACTATTAAAAATGACAAATACTAGACATAAAGAGAAGATTCTGAAAGCAGCAAGAGGAAAGCAAATCATTACATATATACAAGGGAACCTTAATAAGTTTAAGTGCCAACCTCCCATCAGAAACCATGAAGGAGAGAAGGAAGTGGTATGATGTATTTGAAGTTCTGAAAGAGAAGAACTACTAGCCAAGAATTTTGTATCCAGCAAAGCTATTCTTCAAAAATGAAGGGGGGTTCAAAGTCTTCACAGACAAACAAAAACTGATACAATATGCTACCAATAGACCATACTTACAAGAGATACTAAAGGGAGTGCTGCAGCCTGAAAGGAAAAAACAAGAGTGAGAGACTAGAAAAAGAGTATACAAATGAAGATTATTAGAAAGGGTAAATTAAAGGGTAAAAATGTAGGTAGTAGTACGATATGACAACGAAAAGCAAAACTCAAAGTGGATGTGATGGGCAGTAGATGTGGCTAAAGAAGTTGGGTGCCTGCCTACCACATGGGAGGTCCTGGGTTCACTTTCCGTTTGCCTACTAAAGAAAATGAGCAAGACAGAGAGCTAAGGTAATGGGCTGGCACAGAAAGCTGACACAAAAAGATGATGCAATGAAGAGCCACAACAAGAAAACACAATGAAAGACATAACAAGCTGGAGTGGAGGTGGCTCAAGCCATTGGGTGCCACCTTCCCACATGGGAGATAATGAGCACAAACAAAGGGGGGCAGGCTAGAAATAAATAAATGAAAATAAAATTTGAAAAATGGATGAAGTAAGTAATAATTTTACAGTAATAACATTAAATGTTAATGGCTTGAACTCCCCAATCAAAAGATATAGATTGACAGAATGGATAAAAAAATATGAACTATCTATGTGTTGTGTACAAGAGACTCAGCTCAGAAGTAAGGACATAAGGACACAACCAGGTTAAAAGTGAAAGGCTAGAAGAAGATACTCTAAGCAAATAGTAACCCAAAAAGAACTATAGTAGTAATACTAATATTGGACAAAATAGATTTTAAATGCAAAACTGTTATAAGGAATGAAGAATGTCATTATATATTTACAAAAGGGACAATTCAGCAAGAATAAATAACTATACTAAATATTTATGCATCTAACCTCAGTGCCCCAAGATACATGAGGCACACACTAGCAAAGCTGGAGGGAGAAATAGATGTCTCTACAATAATAGTGGGAGACTCAAATACACCACTCTGAATATTGAATAGATTATCTGGACAGAGGATAAATAAAGAAACAGAGAGCCTGGATAATATCATACATGAACTAGATATGACAGACATCTGTAGATGTATCCCTAACAGCAGGATATACATTTTTTTTCCAAGTGCCCATGGATCTTTCTCCAAGACAGACCACGGTGGGTCACAAAACAAGTCTCAATAAATTTAAAAAGACTGATATTATACAAAGCACTTTCTCTAATCATAACGGAATGAAGCTACAAATCAGCAATGGACAGGTAAAGGGAAAATTCATAAATATGTGGATATTAAACAACACACTCTTAAATAATCAGTGTCAAAAAGAAATTGCAAGAGAATTCAGCAAATATCTTGAGATGAATGAAAATGAGAACAAAACGTATCAAAACTTATGAGATACTGCAAAGGCAGTGCCGAGAGGGAAATTTATAGCCTTCAATGCTTACATCAAAAAAGAAGAAAGAGCTAAAATTGAAGACCTAACTGCACACTTGTAGGAATAAGAAAAAGAACAGCAAACTAATCCTGAAACAAGCCAAAGGAAAGACATAGTAAAGAGGAGAGGAGAAATAAATGAAATCGATGACAAACAAAAAACAAAAAACAATAGAATCAACAAAACCCAAAATTTGGTTCTTTGAGAAAATAGCAAAATTGACCAACCCTTAGCTTAGACTGACACAGAGAAAAGAGAGAAGATGCAAATAAATAAAATCAGAATTGACAGGGGTACACTACCACTGACTGCAGAAATAAGAGAACTACTATGAACAACTGTATGCCAAAAAAACTAGAATATGTAGATGAGATGGACAAATTTCTAGAAATACACAAACCAACTACACTGACCCTAAAAGAAAAAGACCTCAACAAATCCATCACAAGTGAAGAGATTGAAAAGTCATAAAAAAACTCCCAAAGATGAAAAGCCCAGGGCCCAATGGCTTCACAGTTGAATTCTACCCTCTTTCAAAGATGACCTGATACCGATCTTGCTCAGGCTCTTACATGAAAAATTGTAAAACAGGAAAGAATGCTACCAAACTCATTCCATGAAGTTAATATCACCCTTATACCAAAACCAGATAAAGATACTATAAAAAAAGAAAATAACAGACCAATATCTCTAATGAATGTAGATGTAAAAATCCTCAACAAAATACAAACAGAATCCAAAAGCACATTAAAAGAATAATACACCATGACCTAGTGGGTAATTCAACATAAGAAAATCAATTACTGTAATAAACCACATTGATAAATTGAAGAAGAAAAATCACATGACCCTGTTGATTGATGCAGAAAAGATGTTTGACAAAATACAGCACCCTTTCTTTATAAAAACACTCCAAAAGATAGGAATAGAAGGATGCTTTCTCAGTATGATAAAATGCATATATGAAAAACCTGCAGACAGCATTGTACTCAATGGTGAACTATTGAAAGCTTTCAAGCTAAAATCAGGAAAAAGACAAAGATGCCCACTGTCACCATTATTACTCAATATTGTAATAGACTTTCTAGCTAGAGCAAAAAGGCTAGACAAAGAAAAAAGGCATCCAAATAGGAAAGGAAGAACTAAAACTTTCACTATTCACTGATGACATGATCTTATATCTAGAAAATCCTGGAAAATCCATAAAAAAGCTACTAGAATTAATAGATGAGTTCAGTATAGTGGAGCGATACAAGACTAAAATGCAATAATCAATAGCGTTTCTATACACTACTGATTTGCATAATGAGGAGAAAATCAGAAAAAAAAATTCAATGTATAATAGAGAATAAAACAATAAAATATTTAGGAACAAACTTAACCAAGGACATAAAACACCTGTTTTCAGAAAACTATAGTATATTGCTAAAAGAAACTGAAGAAGCCTTAAATGAAGGACATTCTGTGTTCATCGATTGGAAGACTAAATATCTTTAAGATGTAAATTCTACCCAACTTAATTTACAGATTCAACACAATCCCAATAAAAAACCCAACAACTTTTTTTGCAGAAACTGAAAGTCAACAACCATATTTATTTGGAAGGTAAGGGGCCCCAGATAGCCAAAAATGTCTTAAAAAAGAAGAATGAAGTTGGAGGACTCTCACTTTCTGACTTATACTTAGCTACAGTGGTAAAAATAACGTGGTACTGGCACAAAGACAGACAGATTGACCAATGGAACCGAACTGAGAACACAGAAATGGACTCTCACACCTACAGTCAAGTGGTTTTTGAGAGGGCTGTTAAGCCCAACATTTGTCTAATTTAAATTGAAATGTATCGGTGAACTCAGAGGAGCTAGTAAATTTTCAAATACTGCTCATTCTAAAATTTCAAATACTGCTCATTTCAAATACTGCTCATATTAGCTTCTAGAAAGCACCTTTAGACAAGAAAACTTTGAATGGCCATTCATCTACCCAAAGTGTTTTCTGAGTAAAAAGGCAAAAACGAAAACAAAAAATAAGTTTTTGAAAAAATATGTCTCCAGAATTTGGACTCACAGAACCACTTAAACCCCAAATGAATCCGTCAAGTTAAGCCTCATTATGCTGCAGTAACAGCACAAAATCTGAGCCCTTTATCACAAAATTCTTTGATGTTTTGCTTTCACAATACAGCATTGTAACTTAAAAATGTCTGTTACTGAGAGATTCAGGTTGTCAGAGGCTCCATCTCAAACATGTTTTCTCCATCTCTGGCAGATTGAAGAAAACACAGTGTTACACACTGCAATTAACTTATTTCTTCCAATAAGCAACAACTATTTAATTGATCAAAATGAATGTATAATGTTTTAGTTTCCTATGCTGCTAAACAGATATCATGAAATGGTTCACCTTCAGGAATGGGAATGTATTTGTTTGCAGTCAGACCCAGGAAATTGTACAAATCAAGGCATCATCAAGGAAATGCTTTCTTCCCAAAGACCACCTGCCAATGATTCTTGGCTCTTCTGCCACATGACAAGGCATACGGCAGCATCAGCTGGTCTCTCCCTTCTCTTCCTGGTTTCATTGATCTCAGCTTCTTGCTTCCTGAATTTCCATCTATCTCTCTGTATTCATTCTGTTAATAAAGGACTATAGTCAGAGTATTAAGACCCCTCCTGAATGAGGTGGGCCACAACTTAACTGAAGTAATCTTTTCAAAGAAAGAAAATAGTTTAATGTACATAAATGGATTATAATTAAGAACATGATTTTCTGGGGGTACAAACAGATTCAAACCACCACACTGCACCCTCTGGACCTCAAAAAGACATTTTTTTTTTTCCTCATACAAACTACATTCATTCCATCACAACATCCCAAAGACTTAAGTCATTTCAGTAACAATACTAAATACAAAGTCTAATCAAAATCAGTTGTAGATATGGTCTGTTCTGGAACACAATTCTCCCTCTCTTGGGCCTGTGAAACCTAGAGAACAGGTTATCAACTTCTAATATACAATGGAAGGAAAAGCATAGGATAAACATTCCCATTCTTATAGGGGAGATTAGAAGGAAAGCAGCAGTCATGGGTCCCAAACAATTCCAAAACAATGCAGGGCATACTCCACTATATTTCAAGGTCTGAGAGCCATCTATAAAATCATATATTGTCCTCTGGGCCTGATGGACCAGCAGCCCCAAACTTTCCAAGTGCTTGTTCAACAGTCATGTTCTCTTTGAAAACTGGGGTGGAGGTTCCACCCTCTGAGAACACTAGGGTGATGGCCAAACTCTCCATAATCTACCAGGCACACAATCAACCATCACAGAACACTGTGGTGAAAACCAAATCCTCTGTAATATCCAGTGAATATGTTCCACCCCCTCTGGAGACAAAGATGGTAGCACTCTTCCTGAACAATAGGACAGAAGGTCTGCCCTCTTCAAGTCCTGGGGCATACTTACCCTTTCCACACACATAGGTGGGTCTGCTCTCTTAGGCCAAGAAAATGTTTTTGATCCAGTCCTCAGCTTCCATGATTCTGCCCTTGAAATGATTTTCCCATCAATCTGTCCCTTTTCTGTTCCTTTTAGTCCAGGCTGGCAGTGGTTCCGTTCATATAGTTCTTGCAAAAAGCTTGTTGGTTTTGTATGTAGTACACAGGACTCCAGCCCATCAGAGTGTAGGACTTTCCACAGATCCTTCCTGGATAGCTGTGTGTCTGATCATGACTTGTACTGAAATGGCTGACTGAATCCATGTTCAGCACTATTCACTGGAGCACTATTCTCCAGAAACAAATTTTTACCTACAATTTCTGTGAATCAAGAATCCAGAACAAGCCCTTTGCTCCAGAGTCTCACAAGGCTGGAAGCACAATATTCGAAGACTCAGTGTGGGTAGGATCCATTTCTAAGCTCACTCATGTAGTTTTTATTATGACTCAGTTCCCTGAGAACCATTGGATTGAGGCCTCAATTCCTTGCTGGCAATTGGCCAGAGGCTGCACTCTTTGGATCTTTCCAGATTGTTCTATCAGAGCAGGTACATGGGAAGAGCCAGAGAGACAGACAGAGACAGAGAAAGAGGCAGCAATAGAGAAATCACAGTCATTTATAAGATAATCTTGAAAGTGGCATCACATCACTTTTACCATATTCTATTTGTTAGAAGCAATTTACTAGCTCCAGCCTATAGTCAATGGAAAGGATTACAGCAGGCCATAAACACTAGAAAGTGGGAGTCATTCAGAACCATTTTACAAGTTCGCATACCACAACAACCGGTAAAATCTTCAAAAATTTTGTTATTCAAAAGGTTTTCTCCTAATTTAGAATATTCCAGGAAGCCATGATTACTGGGAAGTGGAGGTAGTTCCTGTATAATTAAAATACAAAAAGCCAGAAACAAAAATTTTAATTTATTTATTTTAAATTATTTTTAAAGGAGTTCTATTTATTTACTTTATTTTTATTTTTTATTTTTTTACATTTATTTTTATTTTTTTAGGAAGTACCAGGGATTGAACCCAGGATCTTGTGCATGGAAAGCAGGCACTCAACCACTGAGCTACACCCATTCCCTTTTAATTTATTTTAAAATATTATTCATTTTATAAATTAGAATGCCATGCTAGTTTTTTAATGCCTTCGTTTATCATTTTTAAAAATATATTTTTATAGAAGTCTATCATTTATACATGAACATATGTAAATAATAAGTGTATAACAAAGATTGTGAACTTACAAAATAATCATACATAACACCATATAAGGGTCTTATACATCCTCCCTCCAACAACACTTTGTATTTTTATGAAACATTTGTTACAAACTATGCAAGAGCATCATCAAACTATGCCTACCAACTATAGTCCCCATCTTACATTTGGTGTATTTTTCCCTCAAACCCCCCTTTTTGTTAATAAATATGTTTTTATTATAGAGGTTGTGAACTTGCCAATCATAGACATGTGCAGACTTCCTATACAACACCCCTTCACCAACGTACCATGCTGGGGTGGAATATTTGTTACAGATTATAAGATAATATCATCAGGTCATTACCACCAACCATGGTCCATAGCATACATTTGGCACACTTTTTCCATACACCTCCATTATTAACACAGTACATCTTTGGTATTGATACAAGGATATTATAGTATTGCTGTTAAGTACAGTCTATAGATTGCACCAATTGTAGTTTTCCCATGCTTCTCCACATTCATACCACCTGCAATAATGATGAACATCTATTCTAGCTCACAGTTTAAAAACTGTGGGTGGAATTTTTATTGGGATTGCATTGAATCTGTATATCAGTTTGGCTAGAATTGACATCTTAATGATATTAGTCTTCCAATACATGAGCATGGAATGTTCTTCTAATTATGTAGGTCTTTTTAAAATTTCTTTGTCAGTGCATTATAGTTCTCTGAATGTAAGTGTTTTACATCCTTGGCTATGCTATTCTTAAATTTTTGATTCTTGTAGTTCCTATTGAAAATAGAATTTTGTTCTTGACTCCCTTCTCAGATTGTGCATTCCTAGTGTATAGAAACATCACTGATTTTTGATCTTGTATCCTGATATTCTATTGAAATCATTTATTAGCTTTAGCATCTTTGTTGTAGGTTTTTTGTGACTTTCTAGATATACATAATATCATCTCTGAATAGTGAAAGTTTTAATTTTTCCTTTCTGATTTGGATGGCCTTTATTTCTTTTTCTTGACTGTTTACTTTAGCTAGAACCTCTAGCACTATATTGAACAATGGTGGCAATGGGCATCCTTGTCTTGTCCCTGATCTCAACAGGATAGTTCTCAGTCTTTCACCATTGAATACAGTGTTAGCTGTGGGTTTTTCATATATGGCCTTTACCATGTTGAGAAAGTTTCCTTCAATTCCTATTTCTTGTAGTATTTTTATCAATAAAGGATACTGTATTTTGTCAAATACCTTTTCTGCATCAATCAATAAGACCATGTGATTTTTATTCTTTAATTTACTAACATGGTAATAACTCTCTCAGTTTCTATTTGTCTGTGAGTATTCTAATCTCACCCTCATTTTTGAAAGATAATCTTGTCAGATATAAAATTCTTGGCTGGCAGTTTTTCTCTTGCAGTATCTTAAATATATCATACCACTGCCTTCTTGCCTACATGGTTTCTTAATCTTACTGGGTATTTCTTACATGTTATGCATTGATTTTCTCTTTCTGCTCTCACAATTCTCTCTTTGTCTTAGGCCTTTGACATTCTGATTAATATGTGTCTTGGAGTTGGTCTATTTGGATTTTTTTGGATGGGAGTATGTTGTGCTTCTTGGACAGGGATATCTATGTCCTTCAATAGGGTTGAAAATTTTCTACCATTATTCCTTTAAATATTCCTTCTGCTCCTTTTCCCTTCTCTTCTCCTTCTGGGACACCCATGACATGTATGTTTGCACATCTCTTGCTTTCATTTAGTTTCCTGAGACCCTGTTCAATTTTTTCCATTCTTATCTTCATCTGTTCTTTTGTATGCTTACTCTTGGAGGCCATGTCTCTGAGTTTACCAATCCTTTCTTCTGTTTCCTCAAATCTCTTGTTATATGCCTCCAGTGTATTTTTAATTTCATTTATTGCACCTTTCATTACCATAAGGTCTGCTGTTTTTCTATGTATGCTTTCAAACTCTTCTTTGTGCTCATCCAATGTCTTCTTAATATACTTAATCTCATTAGTCATCTCAATGAATTTATTAAGGAGATTTGTTTGAACACATAAGATTAGTTGTCTCAACTCCTTTATATCATCTGCAGGCTTATCTTGTTCCTTTAACTGGGCCGTGTCTTCCTGTTTCTAGGTATGGATTGTAATTTTTTGTCGGTGTTTTTGCACCCGGCTTGCTAGATGTATATATTCTGGTGTAGGTTTTCCCTTTAGTTTAGGGCTTTCTTGTCTTTTCTTCCTTACTGGTTGTGTAATAGGAGCCAAGGATGTAGTTGATGCTGTAAGGTATTAAAGCTGAAGTTGCCTATATTGCCACAGGAATTGATGAAGCTTCTCCACCTATCCTCTGACAGGAGTAGGGACAGAGTGAAACTGTGTATAATAATCAAAGTCATGCAGGGCAAGACAGTCTGTAGTTTCCTGGAGAGACTGATGAAACTTCACACCCCTTCCTTCCTTACCTTGGGAAGGGTTGGTAAGGGATGGAGCTATATTTGTGGGCAACAATCTATGCCATATGGGTCCAAAATGACCACAGTTGCTCAGGTAACCTGACATAGCACCGGATCCTCTCCCTTCCAGGGGTGGGAACGGACCCTCTGGTGTTCCCAAAAATCTAATCTTTGTGAGACAAATTCACCTGCAGTTGCTCTGAGAGGCTGAGGGAGTATTGTCCTTTATGCCCTTTAGGGGTGGTAATGGAACTCCCAATGCTGAACAGTTCAGTCCCTGTAGGCTGGTAGTACCCACCATTGCCCAGAGTGGCTGAGAAAGCACCAGCCACTTCCTATCCTATTAAGGTGTGGGATTGGATCCATAGGCATCCAACAGTTCAGTCCCTGTAGGCCAAAATTACCTGCTGCTGTCTGGTGAGGCTGTGGAGACAGCATACCCCTCCTATTCTTTTGGAGTGAGGGTAGATCCACAGGCATCCAACAGCCAGTCCAAGCAGCCCAAAGGTCTGCTGTTGCCCAGAAAGGCTGTGTAAACACAAGCCCCCTCCTCTTCTACTGGGGATGAGGGTGGATCCACAAGTATCCACCAGTCCAGGCTGTGTGGGCCAAAAACACCTGCAATTACCCGGAGAGGCTGGGCAAACACAGCCCATCTCTTGTCCTATTGGGGATAGACATGGAGCCACAGGTGCCTGAAGGTCAGGTTTGTGCAGGCCAAAAGCATCTGCAGTTGCCCTGAGAGACAGAGAGGGAAGACCAGCGCCCTGCTGTCTTACAGGGGTCAGAGGTGGAGATGGGCTTGAAGACACTGAACCAACCAGTTTGTGTGGGCTGAAAACTCCTGCCATTGCCAAGAGAGGCTAAGGATAAGCAGCATGTCTCCCTAGTAGGCCAGGGATACCGTCTGATCTTGGTGGAAAGAAGCCACTGCCACTGGATTTTCAGTCAGCCTGGCTCCCCCAGCAGCAGAGAGTAAGTCAAAATGGTGGCTACCAGACTTGGACAGGCTCAGATCCTAGATGTTTCTAGGATTATATTTTAGCCAACCAAGTTCACTAATCAGTAGGTGAGGTCAGTGGACAACTGTGTCTTCCTCCACTGTTTACAGGAAATGGAGATTCTAACTCCATCCATGGAATAGCTCCTGAGGTGGCTTGCACCAGTACCTTAGGATGGGCACTGGCCTCTGTGGCATGGCTTGTAGCTTCCCAGAGAGGTGGTACAGGTCCCCCCACATTCCTCCCTGCTAGACAGGGGGGCTGGGGTTTAGGCTAGACCTGGGTGGAAAGAAGCCAGTCCTTACCAGTAGTGTGACTTTCAATCAGCCCCGCTTCCCCGCATGCCAAGAGTGGAGTCAAAATGGCAGCCACCGGTCTCCTTCCAACATAGACAGACTCAAAGTTTAGCTCTTCCTAGATTATACTTCAGTCCACTGAATCCACTAATCAGTAGCTGAAGTTGTTGCCACACCTTGTCTTCCTCCTACCTCTCTACCCACATTTTTTTGGGAAATGGAGCTTCCAACTCCAGCCACAGAATAGCTCCCAAGGCAGCTTGTGCCATAGGCACTGACCTCTACAGCATGGAGGGCTCTACTCACGAATCCTCTCTGCAGTTGGGCAGTCTCCTCCTTCCACACTCTCAAGGATGTTACAGGATACTCCTCTGTTCTACTAGGGCCCCCAAACAGTGGCTCTGGGTGATCACAAACTGCCCTGCATCACGAGCTGACTCCAGGAGCTCCTTACTCTGCTGCCATCTTGGTTTCGTCCCCATGTTAGTTTTTGATCCAGTAAAAAATGAAAACCCAATATCATATTGCATCCCAAAACAAAAATTTTCTAACTGCTAAGGAAAATCTCAGATTAATTTTTGAAAGAGTAACCAGCTCTCTTTCCCAAATTCTACACTTTAAAGAGACAGTATGGCAATCTCAATTCAAGGCAAATTTATTCCTGACGTAATAAAACAAGGCATAAAGACCCAGCATGCTTCCAAATGATCAGGTATTATAGAAATTATAGAAAGGTGAGGGAAAAGGAGGTATTTCCATAAAGTAAAATACCATTTGACTGAAGACCAGGTTCACACCACCTAATAATTTTATGTATGGAGAAAATGATTCAGTGCACAATGATGAAGTCCTATTTGATAACTATTGTGTTATTTAGTCAGATATTCATTAATCTAGAATATGTTTATTGAATATTTACTATGAAAAGACATTATACTTGGCTAGGGATTATAGCAGTAATAAGATTAAGTGTCAATTAATAGTAATTGTTCTTATTTAGAGAAGAAAATACAGAAACCATTAACTGTAATGAAATTTAATGAATGTTATGCTACTGAAAGTTGACATGCTTTTGTAATAAAAAGCAGAATCACCTCATATCCTAACCTAGTTACAAGGTTAGTATAGCTCAAATGACTGGACCAGAAAATATAAGGCAAAACAATGTGATGGAGGACAGTAAAGAAATAAACATTTCCCAGCTCAACATTCCCTAATAAGTTTATTTAGTCCTTAAATAAATCTATAGACTCATTTATAGTACTTAATATCAAAATGAAGTACTAACATCTCACTCATCACAAAGGGTTTTCCTTGGACTCCAGTGACTAATACTTAGGAATATTACATTAATGCTTGGGTTAATCTCCATTTACATGTTTGAGATTAAGCAGCAATAAGAGCAGGGTATGAGGTCTTTTTTTAAAGGTGTAAGAATGTTTAGACAAACATTCAAACCTCTGAGTTCTAACATCTGTTCTAACTTCAAACATTTTTGAATTTATGAGTTGCCAGTACCAAAAGGTGTTTTGTTCTTCTGAACTTGAGCAACATCCATGATCATTTATCCTTTCTTGGAAAAACACCCAGAGAAGCATAATTAGCAGTTGGCAATTGATTTCTTTCTTTCCTCCATGAGAACATGGGTCAACAGTTCACTCCCTGTGAAGTATATCGTTTTTTCAAGCAATAGTCCATAACTGTTTCTGCTCTTTCTTTAGAATCAGCATATTGCTTAACCTTGAGGTTAGCTGCTGTGAGAGTCAGCACCAATGTGTGAATGCTCTATTTTGCAATGCAGAGGCTATACAAAAATGTCTTGCTCTGAAAAGTAAGTTTCAGTGCAAGTGACAGTATTGTTTTATACCTTTCCTTTTGAGCTTTATGAAGGATCTTACTGGATTGTTTAGTTTCTTGCTAAAATCAGGAGATCATGAATGCAGATGTTGTGGCTTTTAAACAAAGGGACACAATACCATAAAAAAAATTGGCCAACATATATGTATTTTCATGTCATCTGCAGATTGGGAGAAGTAGTATCTCTGAAGTGCCTGGCCCTAATGTAGAGATCAATAAATATTGAAGTAATATTTAGTGAAATGAGTTAATTTAAGTAATTAATATCATAGGCAATTGCGGTATCAGTTATTTTAAGAATCCTCTAAATAAAAAGATTATGTTTTTGAACTAATCCATTTCTGTGGATGTGGGGCCATTTTTTGTGGACTACATCAGTGAGGCATGACACAGGTAGGTTTCTACCCTCTTGCTGGGCCTTATATACACAGAGACACAGAGGGAGAGACACACAGAAAAAGGAAGCTGCTGTTTTGATCCTGCTATGTGAGAGAGAGAAGGAGAGAGAGAATGGACTCCAGGTTCGCCTACAGCTGGAGAGAGGCAGAGAAGCCCTGAGAGGTTGCGAGAGGTTCTGGAGTCTGGAATGACCAGAGCACAGAGGCACTGAAAGAGGCCCTCAAAAGGGCTGGGCCCAATGAGCAGTTCAAGACTGAGAAGAGGAGCCCTGCCATGTGACTGATAGCCATGTGGCAGAATGCTAGTATCAGCAGCAGCTGACTTGGGTGAGAAAGCATCTCTCATGGTGCCTTGATATGGATATTTCTCAACCTCAGAAGTGTGAGCTTTTACCCTAATACATTTCTCATTATAAAAGTCAACTCATTTCCAGTACTTTTTCAGTGGCAGCCCTGTGGCGAACTAAGACAGCACTGGTCTTCACATTAGGAAAAAAAAGGTATATATGTGTCATTGGAGGTAAAAATAAAAACCACTATTTCCTCAAAAGAGGTAGGAAAATCTAAAGTCTAAAAATCCAATTTGTCTCAAGGGAAATTTTCTAAATGTTTTCCTTTGAATTCCTTACATCTCTTTGGGAAGAACAATAGAGACAAAGACAAATATAGCAGAAGAAAATCCTGCTGTACAGAACTGACCCAGAGATATTCTGAACTGAGCACAGAAATTCTTAGAGTAAAAATTAGAAATAAATAAATAAATAATGCTATTTATCACCTGGTTTGGGCAAAATCCAGGAGCTGTATATGTGAGAAGTGTTGAAATTTTCTGTTGTAGCAGCATCTATATTGTCGAGTGCCTTGAGAGTTGTGGAAGAAAGTGGAGTTAGATAGTCAGGCTTTTAAGTAGTAGGAAAGAAGTTCTTGTGGAGCTCTTAGAAAGAAAGGAAGAAAGAGAGAAAAGGTGTTCATCTGTCTCCCTATCTTTTGTCACTCTTTCCTTTTCATATCTGGTATTCTTTGACTATCTCAGAATTCTTGTCTATTTACTTTCTTCTTATTTCATGTTCTTTTCTCCTTTTTCTATCTTTTCTCATGTTTTTAATCTTTTTTATTTTTTTTTTCTGTGCAACCAGTCATTAACTGGAAAGGTATGTTTGTTGCAATTAGTGATTAAAATTTTGTATTAATGGCTCTCAATTCCAAGATCAAGTATTGGTATTTCTTCCACTCACTACCCCCTAAAATTAGTTGCATTTTATTTTTTAATGTTTGTGTGGTTTCCCAAAGATTTTCCTCTGAGGTCAACAGTCGTAGTTACACAAGATAATCTTTTCCCCTCAGGAGAAAGTTTAGGCAAAAATTCAAAGATTTAACATAATCTTTGCGACTAGACTTTTGAAAATGGTTACTGTCTCTATGACATTTAAACCCCCTTCTTTCCTTTAGAGAATAAATAAATCTATACTCAAAGAAAAAAATAAAAAGAAACATGAATTAGAAGGTCTTTGGAATACTTGCTAGCTGACCCATTGAACTATAAAGGCCTTTTTCTAGCCCTATCTGTGTTTTCAACAGACATACACCACAGCAAATAAGATGGGGAGGATATGCCTTTTGCGTACAAGGAGCATAGTTCTTACTGTCTTTTTCAATCCTCCCTGTTAGACTTTGGAATCCATGAAAATAGTTTATAATAAACTCTTCTATCTAAACTAGATACTTTTTTCTTCACTTTTTAAGTTTATTTGAGTAAACTGTAATGTTTTCAGGATCAAAAATATTTGCATCAGCCTTTGATGAGTTATAAATATTTCTTTACATGTTGTCTCCACCAACTGAATTGACTTTTCCTTGATATGACAGATATTATTCCTCATATACCCAAAGCAATCAAAAATTGTTTAAAGAAAATTAGGAAGAGACGGGGAAAGCAGAGGAGAGTTAAAACAAGTAAGAGAGGAATAAGACAGAAAAGGAGGAAAGAAAGAATAAGGAAGAAATATTTTATTATGAGAACTTTAATGTTGGTACCATTTGACTTGGAACTTGTCAGAACCACTTGGAAATTTTAAGGAATGTATGGAGGAGTAGTCACACAAGGAAATAATTAGAATAAAGAATAACAGTATGTAGAAAAATGGAAGTATATTAACAAGAATAAATATCATTGAGTACTTATGTCCTAGGTACTGTATTAAGCACTAGCCATGAATTATTGAGCTTCAACCTTGCAACAAATTTCTGAGGCAAGGGTAGCTGATCCAAATGTGTCTAAATTCTCAAACCTAGAAAGTGGCAAGATTGGGATTTAAACCCAGTACAGCCAAAACTCACAGTAATTTTTCTTAAGCCTTGTATTACATTTCCTACTGTGGGCCCAGGAATAATTCCATCAGTATGCACTTTATTTGTTTCTGTGGTGCCTTTATTTGTTTCTATAGATTCTTTGGCATGCTAAATCCCTGTTTCCCTGCAATATTTTTTATTGTGAAACTTTGCTCCCAACTTTTCAACCTACTTGGTCCCATTATCACGGTCAGTAGGACACTACCCTTCTCCTTAGTATCAAATATAAACTTGGATTTGATGGTATCCTGAGTCAGCTATGTCTGTAAATATATTGCCCTTTTTCCTTCCTAGTTCTTGTGTTTGGACCTGACATGGACACCCACCAATGTCTAAACAAGAAGCCTTCCAGCCAAGCAACAACATCAAAGAAATTACCTGAAATTATTTACCCTATCATGATTCCTCTGTAAAGAAATCTTCTAATACGTTTAAAAACTAGAAGTTCATTCTTTGTACAATTAACCGTCCTTCTGAAGACTACAGAAATTACCCTTCTCAAAAACATGATCAGTGTTGAAATAAAAATGCAAACTAGATTGTAAACTTTAAGCATATGCTAACAAAATACTATAATATTCTTTTGATGACATTTTAATTGTATATTCACCACATCGTCTTGGGGGAAAATGATAGTGACACCTATATTCAGACTGAAACCTTATGGAATAACACAATCCTTTGAGGAGAAAACAACACAATCTATGAGGCAAAAAGCAATAATGCTAAAAGATGAAAAAAATGTTTTTAGGAGATTATATACAATCTCATTTACTTGAATAAATTGTTTTTGTTCTATTATATAATGTCTTAACTTATGGAGTATGATGACATATTGTTTATAACATGTAGTAACCACTATTATCTCTGAATGTGTTTTCAGGAACAACTCCAAGTTTTCCAAGCAGTAGTTATAAAACCAATTTACATTTCAAAAATGACTAAACACTCTGGAAGGAGTGACATCATTTTTCAGCGTTATTGGACACAAGTCCAGCAGTTTCCAAGAAGTTTAAGATGATGACCCTTTCTTTTTAAGCAGTTCCTTATGGTTATTCAGTACATCAAGAATGATTTCAATTCTACTTAAAATTTAGCTAGTATATAGCATAATGGATAGGGGTCAGACATTCATACTATCGCATTAAATTAAAAAATATAAGTAAATTAGAAAAAAGTGTTTATTATTTATTCACATTTTCAGAGGGCAGCTACAGAAGTTTTGGCTACATCATTTATTATGAAGCTTAATAATTAGCTCCAGTATAATTAACTGTTGAGTCAAGAAAATATATTCAGCTTTGCTGATGAGAAGTATAAACAATGCTGTGTTATCAAGTATGAAATAAATTTTTACTCAAAGTAGACCAATAATCTATTTTCCTCCTTTCATGTAATTTCAATAGTGCCTATTTTTCCCAAAACTGATATTTTACAATTAAATAAAGATCTTGAAAGTGTCGAGTATTCATAACAGTAACTCTATGGAATGATATATTTCCTTGTTAAAGCTTTTTTATTTATAAAACTTTTTAATTGATAAACCTTTAAGGTTAGACATTTGGTAAGGACCCTTTCAAAACTTTACATATTGACAAAATGTGGGGCACCTTGTTTGTAGCTATTTTAAGAGAAAGCTACTTAGTGCCATCTACTATTAATAGCTTAGAATAAAATTAAAGGTAAAGGGATAGAAATGTTTCTTAAATAGTGCACAAAAAGAAAAAAATAGACTACATTAAAATGAAAGACTTCTGTTTATCAAAGGATACCATTAACTCTTGGAAAAGGAAATCACAGAGTAAGAGAAGATGTATGTAAGATACCTATTCTATAAAGTATCTGCACTTGAACATAAAAAGAAATCCTGTACATCAACAAGAAAAAAGACAATAGAAAAAAGGGCACAAGATTTGAATAGGTAATTCATAAAAGAGAATATCCAAATGGCTAATAAACATAGGAGAAGATGCTTTTTAGCTACAAAGGAAATGTGTATTAAAATTGCAATACTGTATACAGTCACCAAAAGACAGACAATTCATGTATATGTGGGCAACTAGAACACATACAATGCTAATGGGAATACAAATTGGTACAGCCACTTTGGAGAAAAGATTGTCAGTTTCTCCTAAAGCATACCATATGACTCATCAGTTACAATCAGATACACACACACACACACACACACGCCTAAAATAAATGTACTAATGGAGACAAAAAATTATGTTAAAAAATGTATATAATAATGTTCTTGATGATAACCTCAAATTTCTAGTGAGTTAAATGTTTACCAATAATGAAATGGATAAATTAATTGTGATGTATAAAAGAATTAATGTTATAAAGTTAAGAGAATGAATAAAGCTATTGCTATATGTAAAATATGAATTAATTTTTCAATTTGAGCAAAAGTTGCCAGAAATTGAACAAAACTTGCCAGACACAAAATAAAACATATTGTTATATGTGCTAATGATGTTCTATTTCTTGTTCTGGGTGCCGGTTACATGCAGGTATTTATAATGTGAAAATTCATTGAATTTATTTATAATTCATACACATTCGTGCATATAACTTATACATCAATAAAAATTCAATGTAAAAGTAAAAACAAATTGAAAGGAGGATATATTTCCTACAACAAAAATCAAGTAGTAGTGCTTGAACATTATTCAGGGAGAATAATAAGCATAGTGAAATAGTTCATTTGAAGGTAGATGTTAAGAAACACTGGAATTATTCATAAAAATGAAGTCAAATCCATTCTTGAGAGAAAAACACTTCCCTTAATGTAGTCTTTATTTTGATGGGTAATAAAGAGGCAGAGCAACTTAATGGAAGGTCACAGTTTGGGAGTTGAACATACCTAGGACAGAATCCTAATTCTAAAATGTATCTGTATGACTTCAAGCAAAGAGTCATTTAGATATTAATATAAAATGGGGACATTAACAGCTACCTTGAAAGGCTGGTAAGGATTACAGATGATATATGAAAAGTGTAGTTTATAAAGTCTGCTACACTGTATATGCTAAAAATGGATACTTTAAAGAAACCATCACATGAATGCAACCAAGGTCCATGTTCAATGATACGAGTGTATAAAATGGGTCCCAAGAGCAGATGGTTTAAGGAAATATGGGAGTAACAAAGGAGAGATTATTATTGCACAAAAAAACTCATATGAGGCTTTTCTTTGTAGTGTTCAGAAAATGTTGACTACCTCAAGTGTCAATGAATTCTGAGAAAAAAATCCTGGAAATTTTAATGCAATAGTTCATAATATTTAGTTGCTTACTTTACCACAAATAAATTTTCTTGTTATATTTAAATTCCAGACCACAATAGAAAAATAAATAAGTGCTAAAATATCATTGATTAGTTTCATGGCCTCTTACAATGTTTGTTATCATTTTATGTGATTTCATTTTGGACTCATCATTAAAAGTCTATTTATTTTATTCACAATTAGAGTGAGTTGAGCTGAAATAAGCAGTGGTCCACTACAGGCAAGTATACTATGTTATAAATGAATTCCTGGAAAATCATATAATGTCTATCAAAGCAAAAATTTTAATAAGAAAGTAAATTAATATGTTAGAAATGTCACTTGTAATGGTAGGTAAGTTTCATCATATTCCTCTAAACTAAATTAACTTGAACAATTATGAACTATGATAAATTTATGAAAAGAAATAATGGTAAATAATAGAAATTCCATGTAGTGAAAAATCTAAGAAAAACCCTAATAGTGCAGTATTTATATCAATGATAACAATTCTTCTGTTTTAGTGTAAAAGCAGCCATAGACAATATGACAATATGTAAAAAAATAAAAAACAAAATGCTGTGTTCCAGTGAAAATTTATTTAGAAATACAGCAGAAAAAAACAGATTTGGCCCATGGGCCATAATTTACTGATCTGTTCCCTAGAGCATTATGGTCATAGATTTGAAGCTGGGTTGCTACCACTTTTGGGTTCCAGCCAATTGCAACGGGGAATTCAGTAAATAGAAGGGATAAACTTCACTAGCTTAAGTGTCATTTCCAGCAGTGGGGCACATCACTTTTGCCCATATTTCGTTGGTGAGATTTTAGTTATAGATAGGAGGAATGAGAACTAGGAAATATAATGTGGGATGCAGATATGTAACTGCTACAATTTTTTTTTAATATGGGAAAAGAGTAGAATGAATTTTCATGGGTATCTAATAGTCTTTGTCACCAGAAGAAAGTCTGATTTTCTCCAATATGCTTGAGTTCCAACAGCAGCTTTGTAAGCTCTTTAATGTGTGTCTTTGGTATCCTCAACCATAAAATGAGGATAGCAAAACCCACCTCATTGATTTATGGTTAACATTGCTTGTTACTGCATAAAGCACTTTGAATACCTTACCCTCAATTGTCTTCAGATCCTTAGAAGTAATGTTATTTTCTATTTAATAGTTTAAAAAACAGTGGTTCAAAGTTTGAGTGTCTTGTTTAAGATCACATTATTATTAGGTAGCAGAGCAAAAATTAGATCAGGTCTTTCTGATTTTATACTTTTACTACACCACACACTGAGCATAGAAGAGGGACATCGGTGGAAGAAGAATGTGTGTGTGGGGGGGGTACCACATGCACTTTTAAAAGATAGACAATATTATAGCATATTTGCATGCTGATCCAATAAGAAGAAATGAAGAAAGACAACACTGGTTAGTGGTCAAGAATTTTAAGAGTAAAGCTTCAGAATAGTTTTGTTTTTTTCTCCATCCAAGGCTGTCACCAAAATGCAGATGTGCAATAGGCAGATAATTGGAATTAAGCAGGCTTGGAATTTAACCAAGTGGATATGCCAGGAGAGAAGAACAAAGAGAGCTGAGAGTGTATGCAAGGGAATTAGTCCAAGGTTGGACTACAGACATTAAGCTGGCTAGGAAAGGATGGGAGGACATTAGGGAGTGGGGAACAGTGACGAGTCAGTAGAATCAAAGGACATTTTGTTTAAATCCTGATAAGGTAAAAGAATTGTAGTAGATGGGGCAATAGAAAGAGTGAATTGGAAAGTTAAGGAATGGTCTTCTGAGGTTGGGATTTTGATGATGGAGGAAGTACGTAATTGATATTCACAGCATCTGTGGTATGTGTAAGACAGTGGGGATTGAGGAAATATGGCAGATGAGATCAGGTGAAGAGGAAGTGCAGAAACTGGGAGGTGGTCAAAAAGAAAAAAAAAACTATTAAGAAGAAGGTTTATGTGGATACAGAAATTACCAAGAATTATGACAGGAGTGGCATTGGAAAGTTTAATAGTAAATAAAGTGCTAAAACTTTCAAGGAATTGAAAGCAGTAATCTGGGAATTTGTAGGGGACTATGATAAGAACGGATTGCAAAGACAGACTGATGGGATGGCAAAGTTTACATTCCAGTTCTAATTGTGAGACTTGGACTTTCTCTTTTCATTTTTCAAGTATTTTCTGAGTACAAATAATTTAGTGTGGATAATAGACTTTCATAATTGAAACAATAGGTAAGAAGCCCTTTGGGTTCAAGATTTCCTGTTCTTTTTAAGAGTCAAAAGAGAAATAATTAAATTATCTAATGAGCATTTAAAATTAAACTAACCAGTTGAACTTCCTGTAAGAAATGTTTTGATAATTATAATTAAAATGCTTAAAAATTGTATTTGCCTCAACTAATTTTAGTGACTGTAAAATTGGCATACAATCACTGAGGATAGCTAGAAAGAGATGTGAAAGATTGAGGGGAAGTCATATATGCAATTGGACCTTGCATCTGCAAACATCAGTTCTTTGTAATCATAGCTAAGAAATCTAGCAATTTAATGGTTACATAGCTTGATATAAATCTAACAGGCACAACTACGTAAACATTGAACAATATTTCACAAAGAATAAATTTGGTGGTCAGCAAAATCAGGCAAGAGTTAGCAAAAGTTAAACCATCACTTGGATGATATAGATTCTTTTATAATGCCTTTGCTTAATGTCTCAACATGCTTAAGCTCTGTTTATATATCACTAAAAGGTTAGGCCATTTTAATTGACCAAATATCTGGTTTGACTATATTTTGAATTGAATTAGCTAAGTTTTTAAATTTATCTAGTCAACGGTTTACCAAAAACATAAATTGCGAAAGGATTGTTATTTGTGTCACTGTGCACTTAAGGAGCAGAAAGGCTTAGGAAATCATGTTAATATAATAAAGAAAGCAGAAACTCTTCAAAGAGAGAAAATGTGAGTAAGACCTATAGGCTTCAGGTCAGGCATACAGTAAAGCCTGACATAACTAAGACAGGGTGGAAATTACTACACCATCCATGTAAATTGGTACATGGCCACGGTCAGAAATGAATCCTCTAGAGTCACGGGAAATCAGGAATCTGGTTTTGCTGCTCTGTCACATTCTATGAAGCTGGTATGGAATATATTATTAAAAATAGATGCCATTTTATCAAGCTAGGAATAATTTAGGACTATGTTTACAAATTCCATTCTTACTGTATGCAGCCTTTCTTCCAAAACATTCTGAGGTTCCTGTCATGCTTGAGAGTATTAGCCTAGCCTCCAAAGTTTGCGTCTCTTTTATTAAGAGAGTAGAATAGCAATTCAGAGAAAAGTGTTTGCACAGCTTTGATCTTTCACTTTTATTTTTTTATACAGCTTTACTGACATATGCTAACTTACCATACATTTCATCCAACTTAAAGTGTATAGTTAGATGGCATTAAATACATACACAGAGATGTGCAAGGACTGCCACAGTCTAATTTTAGAATAATGTCACCCCCCAAAGAAACTTTATGCCCGTTAGTAGTCATTCCCCATCCCCCAACTCTCAGCCCTAGGAAACCACCAATCTAATTTCTGTGTCTATAAATTTGCCTATTCTGGCCATTTCATTAAAATGGAATCATACATTATGCGGTCTTTATGACTGGCTTCTTTCACTTAGAATAATGTTTTCAAGGTTCATACAAGTTCTGGCATGTGTTAGAACTTCAATTTTTATTGCTAAATAAGATTTGATTATATGGAGATTCCACATTTTAGTCATTCATTCATCAATTGATGGACATTTGGCTTGTTTTCACTTTTTGTCTAGTGTGAACAATGCTGCTATGAACATTCTTATACAACTTTTGCAAGGATGCGTGTTTTCATTTTGCTTGGAAACATACCTAGGAGTGGAATTGATGGGGCCTATGTTTTACCTGTTGAAGAACTGCTGGCTGTTTCCAAATGACTACAACGTTTTACATTCTTCCACATTCTCACCAACACATTTTTATTGTATATCATTTTGATTATAGCCACCCTAGAGTGTGTGAAATGGTATCTTGCTGTGAAATTGATTTGAATTTCACTAATAAATAATGATGTTGAGCATGTTTACATGTGCTTATTGCTACTTGTATAACATCTTTGGAGAAATGTCTTTTCAGATTATTTGCCCAGTTTTTAATAGGGTTGTTTTTTATCGTTGCACTGTAAGAGTCCTTTACATATTCTGTATACAAGTTCCTTGTTACATATGATTTGCAAACATTTTCTCCCATTCTGTTGGTTGTATTTTCACTTTCTTGATAGTGTCCTTTAAGGCACTAAAGTTTTAATTTTGATTAAGTCCAATTCATATGTTTTTCTTGTGTCGTTTATGCTTTTGTTGTTACATCTAACCTAGTTTGGTGTCCTTAATCCAAGGACACAAAGATTCACTCCTAGGTTTTCTTCTAAGAGTTTTATAGTATTAGATCTTACATTCAGGTCTTTGATCCATTTTGAGTTAGTTTTTAAATATGGAGTGAGGTAGAGATCTGATTTCATTCTTTTTGAATATGAATATCTAGAGAGAATGATTTATTGGAAAGACTGTTCTTTCCCCATTGTAGTCTTGGCACCCTTGTTGAAAATCAATTGCGTATAATTGTTTGGGTTTATTTCTGGAACCTCAGTTCTGTTCTATTGTATATGTCTATCCTCATGCCAGTAACACAATATCTTGAGTAGTGCAGGTTTGTAGTAAGTATTGAAATAGAAGAGTGTGAATTCTCCAGTTTTGTTATTCTTTTTCAAGATTGTTTTGACTATTCTGGGTCCTTTACATTTCTATATGAATTTTAGGATTAGCTGGTTGTGACAGTTTGAAGCTGGTAGACCCCAGAAGATCATATCCTTAAAGCTAATCCATTCCTGTGCCTGTAAACTTATTGTAGGTGGGAATTTTGATTAAATTACTTCAGTTAAGGGATTTTAATTGATTGCATGACAACCTATTGGGCGGTGGGCGGGGGTCTTAATCTTCTTACTAGAGTATTTATAAACAAGAGAAACATGAAGCGACACAAAAAGAAACACCCAAAAGTTGAAAGAGAAAGACCCTGGGGTCAGAAGCTGATCAATGCAACACAGAACCTGAGAGGAGCTTCTGAAGCCAGAAGCTGAAAGCAGTGAAGCCCAGGTGATGGGAGGGAGGAGCAGATGCCACTGTGCCCTGTCATGAACCTGATCATCCACAGCGGCAGCTCGGGAGGAAAGCACCTCCTGATGAAGTCTTGATTTGGACATTTTTGTCAGCCTCAAAATTGTAAGATTTTAAACAAATAAATTCCCATTGTAAAAGCCAACCCATGTCTGGTATATTGCCTTGGCAGCTTTTAACAGACTAAAACACTGGTCATTTTCTCCAAACCCATCAGCTGATATTTTGATACACAGATTGCGATGAATTTGGAGATTTACTTGGGCCTTCTTTATTTAGGTCTTTAATTTCTTTCAGCAATGTTTTGTAATTTTCAATGTACAAACTTTGCAATTTTTTATTAAATTTATTCATAAGTATTTCATTCATTTTCATGCTATTGTAAATGGAGTTTTCTTAAATTCATTTGCAAATTATTCATTACCAATGTACAGATATACAGAAGATTTTTGTATATTAATGTTGTATCCTGCAAAGCTGTTGAATGCATTTATTAGTTCTAATAATTTTTTAGTGGCTTTCTTAGGATTTTCTGTATATAAATATGATTGAGTTGCTGTATGGTGTGTCATAGGAAAACAGACTCCAGCACAAAAGAAACTTTCAGTAAATGATTGCTTTATTAGATCCTTTAGTTCAAAGGATTCAAAACATCAGGGGAGGAGCTCCCGTAGTGGTCAGTCTCCCATGGAGGTCAACTGCTCAGGTCAGGGTCAGTAGATAGCAGCTGCACATGTCCCATTTTCATCAGAGGGGAGAGACAATTCTGTGATGCCATAGAGTGGGCTATTTATACAACCCCAGTGGGAGGAGGCCCTGATACTGACAGTTCTTGATCTGATGAACAGCTGATATGGCTTGCTCTTGGTTTCTGGGTTTAAAGAATGGTTACAGGAGTGGTTGTGGCTCAAGCAGTTAGGTGCCCACCTCCCACATGGGAGGTTCTGGATTCGGTTCCTGATGCCTCCTAAAAGAAGATGAGCAGAGACAACAAGCAGAGATGATGAGCAGACAACAAACAGACACAGTGAGCAAACAACAAGCAGACAGAAGAGGGATCCATCTCAAGGGCAGTGGGGGAAACGGGATAAATTATTTAAAAAAAAAAGAATAATAGGCAGGCCATTTCATCACACTTAATATCTCCTTTAGGCTACCAAATGGATATATATTGAAACATCTGCACACAAAGAAAAGGAAGGGAGTATAGGTGGGGGTTGGGAGATGGCCACTAGGCATGCTTGTTACTTCCCCAGTAATATTATTAGGCCATCTGCAAAAAGAAGTCATTTTATTTCTTTGCCAATCTAGATGGCTTTTATTGATTTTCTATCCTAATTATTCTGGTTAGGGGTAGGTTGTTCTATTGATATCTATTAGGTCTAGTGGTTCAAGTCTTTTGTTTCCTTATTGATATTCTGTCTAGTTTTTCTAATCATCCTTAAAAGTGAGGTATTGAAGTCTTCACCTATTACTGTTAAATTATCTGTTTTTCCCTCAATTCTATTAGTTTTTGATTCTAGTAATTTACAATTCTTAAATATTCCTGATGGATTAACTCTTTTATCATTTATAAAATGTATCTCTTACTTCTAATGACAGGTTTTCTTTGAAAGTATTTTGTCTAATATTATTAAAGTCACTCCAGCTCTTTTATAGTTTTTGTTTGTATTTTATGACTATTTTCTTCTATCTTTTATTTCCAATCTATTTGTTTCTTTGAATCTTAAGTGAATTTCCTTCAGATATCTACTTGAACTTTTAATTTTTAATTCAGTGTGACAATCTGTCTTTTGATATCTTAATCCATTCATATTGAATGCTTCCTTTTCCTTTTCTATTTCTCCCATACTTATCTCTGCCTTTGTTCCTTCTTTCCTGCCTTCTTTTTCATGTTAATACTTTCTAGTGTAATTTATTAATTCCTTTAATGATTTGTTTTTATATTTAGCTATTGTGGAGATTTTTTTTTTATTTTAACAAAACTATTTTTACAAGAGTTTTAGATTTACAGAAAAATAGCTTATAGAGCTAGCACAGATTTCCCATGTACTCATCACTAGTTCTCCCCATTATTAGCATTGTTTATTAGCATAGCACATTTGTCACAATTAATGGACCTATTCTCATATGCTCTTATTAACTAAAGTTCACATTTTATTCAAATTTTCTTAATTTTTATATAGTAACCTTTTTGTTGCTGTTGTTCCTGGATCCCATCTATGTTCTCCATTATATTTGTCATATTTTCTTGGACTACTCCTGGGTTTGACAGTTCTCAGACTTTCCTAATTTTTTATGAGTTTAACGGTTTTGAGGAATGCTGGTCAGGTATTTTGCACAATGTTCCTCTATTGGTATTAGTTTGTTTTTTTCCTTCATGATCAGACTGAGGTTATGTGGTTTGGGGAGGAACTCTGTGGAAATGAATTGCCATTTTCATCACCTCATATAAAGCATACAGGCTATTAACAAGAATAATCATTATTGATATGTTGACCCTGATCACTGGCTGAGTGAGTGATTGTCAGGTGTCTCCACTATAAAGTTACTCTTTTTCCCCCTTTTTCATAACGTACTCTTTGGACAAAAGTCACTACAAGTAGCCAACACTTGCTTGAGTGAGGAGATATACTCCTCCTTGTGACTGAAATACCATGTAGAAATTATTTGGAATTCTACATGAAAGATTTGTCTCTTCTTTCCCATGTATTTATTTATTAAATCATTTTATTTATATCAATATAAATTCATGAAAATCTATTTTATACTTTGTATCAAAATTCAGTACCACTGTATTGATTTTATTGCTCAAATTTTTCCAGTTTTGGCAATTGGCAGCTTCTTCAGGTGACACATGAGTTCCTTTGACATACCTTCATCATTGTAGTGTTTTCTTTTTGGGGGTATTTCCTTACTTTATGGCACTACAAGTTTGCTTTGCTCCAGACATCTCACATATATGCTACCTAGATAGAAAAATAAGTCATTTTCCCAAGAGGCTCTGCTTCCTTTTATTGGAAAATGGTATTAGAAAAGATCATCTGTTGCTGAGTGTGCTCATTGCTACTGGTGTGCCATTGCTTCTATGCCCTCTCAGCTGACAAAGCAAGGAAATATGCAAGTGTATACTAATCTGAGTATATGCAGATATCTATAAATATTTCTATGTGTAAACATCTGTATCTGTATTAAGCTAAACATAAGAGTCCATATTAATGTTTTTAACTGTAATGCATTGCCACATGGATCATTCTCAAATCCTCCCCTTGTTTATCTGTAAACACCTACTCCAACAGTTAGAAACCTGGTACCTATCATCCACCATTCACTTAATAATTTAATTCCAACATACAGGTATGAGAATGTAAGATTGTCAAACCATATTGCCATAAGAAAGTGTTACACTTTTTCAATTGAAGTACAATATTATATAAAGCTTCTTTTGCCTTTTTTAGAAAGTGTTAATGATTTTTAAACTATTTTCTTTTTTGTTATATTCTTAATGTTTTCCATAAGGCTCACAGTATATTCCCTGATTTATCACAATCTACTTCAGATTTATACTAAATTTCAGTGAGACACAGAAACTTCATACTCTACCCCATCCTCCCTCTATTATTATTGTTATACATATTACATCTATATATCTTAGAAATCCTCCAATATGTTGTTATAATTATTACTTCATATAATTTTATGTCTTTTATAGAAGCTGATAAAAAGAAAGAATGTAAGTAAGTATTTTTTTATATTTATAGAGTTTGCTATATTAACCTTCCTATTTGCTGTTTATGGTTATCTTCATTTCTTGCTGTGGAATTGAGTTACTATCTGATAATATTTTCTTATCTACCACAGCTTTATAGCTATCTTCCTTCTTTGTGCTGTTATTGTCAAAAATATTATATATATACATGTTTTAGGCCCAGACAAAACAATTATAGTCATATTGTTTTCTGTAATTGCTTTTTTATATTATTTTTTATTATAGAATTTGTAGGTTTACAGAAAAATCAAGCTTAAAACAAAGAGTAGGAGAAGAGATGAGACATGAACTTATACTGTCTTTTAAAAATTTTAATCAGTTTTATTGATACACGTTAATAAAGCATGCAAGCTATCCTACACGTACAATCAATGGTATTTGGTATAATCACGTAGTTGTGCATTCAATTCAATCAACATTAGAGTATTTTCATTATTTCATTATTAATAGTAATAATAAACAAAAAAACCCAGATAAACAAATAACTGTACCCATTAATATTTACTTTCAATCTCTCTATACTGTCTTTCACAGTTACCTACATAATTAAATTTACTGGAACTCTGTTTTTTTGTAGTTATTGTTGTGAATTTGAATGGTTGTATGATTTATTTGCTTTCAGCCTGAACTTCTTTACAATTTCTTGCATGAGAAGTCAACAGAACCCAGAAGAAAAGAAAAATATTTTCCATGTGCTTTGACATGTGACAGAAAAAGCAAGGACCCAAGGCTCACCAGCAGCAGTTTCAGAACATCATATCTTTGGGAAGGAGCATCACCTTGCTGATGCTTCAATTTTGGACATTTCCAAACCTAAAAACTATGAGCTAATAAATTCCCCTTAATCCAGCCAGTAGGGTGGTAGGAAACTAAGATAACATGGATCTCCAAGTTCTAGAGATAAAGTGGTGATAGGGATGATGTAGGTATATGCATACATTACTCTCTATTCCATAATTATAAAGTGTATGGCTAATAAAGACAGCTTTTCTTACAAAGCCTTTTCCTAAGTAAGTAGATCACCAATAGCTTCCTTTTAATGAAACTTCTGGGACCCTTGAAAGCCACAGCCATTTCCTAATTCACCATAATAAATTCCAAGTCATCCCTTGGTTCTTCTATGAATGGTTCTTTCCACACTCTGGTGAGAAGGTAAAAATAATAGAGACATCTCAGAAAGAGGGATTGATGGGAACACACTTCTAACCCAAATGAGAGGCAACATGTTTGGATAGGAAAAGATTAATCAGATATTTTCCACCACACAATTAAGGATAAAGAAAAAGCTGTCCACAATGGTCTTGTAAGGAAAGTGCTTGTTCAATGAGCACTTTACCATGTATAAATCACAATTATGTTTTAGAGAATCTAACAATGTATGAAATATGGTTGTCTAGGTTTTCATAAACCATTTAAATGAGAAAACATATAATCTAAAATTATAAGAGTTTAGGAGAACAAGGGTTTGATTGCTGAATAAGTGGCATAATATGATGGTGCTGTAGGATTCTGATGATCACCCAGTTTGTTAACTGCTGATAATGATGAAGAGCTAAGAAAGCATTTTTTTTTTAGTTATTAAAGATTTTTATTACTAGAAACTTGCAATTTGTTACTTATTTAAAAAATATAGTTGTAACATTTATTATAAGTTAAAAATGGGATTCTTTAAAAATCTCAACTTTACCAAATATGAAACAATTTAAGAAACCTCCACAGGTGTATTGAAAAAAGAGGAATTTTAAAAAACGCATTTGTCATTACTGAAAAGAGACACCCTTAGGTAAAAATTATAAAAACCCCATGCTGCATGGATAATTCAGATAATTCTAGTTATCCAATAACAAAGCATTTTAAACAGAAGAGTACTGTGCTCAAATACACATATTAGAAATATTAATTACAGTCATTCGAAGGATGGCTTATAAAGGAATGAAATTTGGGTAATTCCATCTGCCAAGTTTTTATCTTATGCTCATTTTTTAAAAACACTCCAGCATTCTTTAGCATGAATTAATCACATTTTTAAGAATAAAACTGTGACTTTAATTTTCCTCTGCCAAACTGGGTGAGTCTTTTACTCTACCTAGGCCTTACCAACTTCATCTATAAAATAAAATGACTAATCTCAGTAATCACAATAATACCTTTCAGGTTTCAAATTCTTTGAAATAAATTCAAATTCACTGGTTATATAAACTACAAAAAGTTGGTTTTTACAGAAAACCTGTCTCCTGATTCATGAGAAAAAATAATTGCCATTTCTACTTAGACATATACTAAAAACATATTTAAAGATGTGTGTTTTTTTTTGTGGTTTGTAATAATATAAAAACTGTATTTAACAAATGGAAGAGGAGGAAATAACAATTTGAGACTCCTCTTCAGTATGAGGATACTCAACACCTTTGTTGCCATGAAAGTTAATGAGGATGTCAAGTTTCTTTGAGGTTCAACCCCCAAAGGAAATTCTCAATTCTGCCAAAAAGCAAAAGCTATGCATGATAATGAGCATCTCTGAGGAAGATAAAACAATTATGATGGTATAAGATGCATGGCTCAATTATGTGTGGACTAATGATAAGCTTTGCATCCTGTACACTTTCCTAATTGGATAGCAGTGCAATCCTGTGTACTACAAATAGTCCAGAGCACTCATTAAGGCAGAAAGAAAACAAAAGTACCCACCTTAGTTATAACCCAAATGCTGTAAATTTAGAAATAAGAAATGGCATGCCTAATATGAATAGCTTTACATGTATTTTTCATAAAGGTTCCTCTCATCTTGACGAGGTACTGGACGTGAGGTGAGTTTAAGTAGTTTAATGCATCATCCTAATCAGCAAAAATGGAGTAAAACTAGGGAACAAGTGTTTTTCTGAATTTAATCATGGATAGAAGAAACAGCAGAAATCCTAACTTTGTCCAGAACCCTAGAAGTCTATCTGCATATGAATTTGCTGGAAGGAATCACCCAAGTTTTCTTTCAAATATATCCTTTCCCATATCATCTCATTTGCTGTCATCAAATCTATTGACAGCAGTAACTTTTCCAGCCCTCCAACAATGGTTAAAAGGGAACATTTACTTACATATTTCTATTTTTTCCTCCTTTAATTTTTTTTAATTTTTTACACTTTTTTATTAAAGTTAATAGATCACAAAGAATGTTACATTAAAAAACATTTTAAAAAATACAGTTCCTATATACCCCACTCTCCAATCCCCCACTTCATCATTTTTGTAGATTGTATTTTTTGAAGATATATACGTCACACAAAAAAATGTTACATTAAAATATATGAGGTTCCCGTATACCTCACACCCCCACACCCTACTCCTCCCACACAAACAACCTCCTCCGTCATTGTGGCACACTCATTGCACTCGGTGAACACAGTTTGGAGCACTGCTGCACCACACAGATAATAGTTTACATTGTAGTTCACACTCTCCCCTAGTACACTCAGTGGGTTATGACAGGATATATAAAGTCAAGCATCTGACCCTGCAATATAATTTAGGACAACTCAAAGTCCCAAAAAGGGCCCCACATCACATTTCTTCTTCCCTTTCCCTACCCTCAACAACTTCTGTGGCCACTTTCTCCACCTCAATGCTATAATTTCTTCTATTAGTAGTCACAATAGTTTTATAGAATATCAGTAAATCCACTCTAATTTATATTTTATTCCTCCATTCTGTGGACCCTGGGATGGTGATGTCCCCTCCACCTCTAGATCAAGAGGGGACTTGGATTCCACATGGATGATGGATGCAATTCCTCTGTTTGCAGTTGTAGGCACTCTTGAGTCCCTGGTGTGGTGGTTGACCATCTCCACCTCCCTGTTATTTACATATTTCTTGACAAAGTGTGAAATATGGTTGTAGGAGAACTGGAACAATAAATCTTCACACTCTATCCATACTAGAAAGTTCTTGAGCATTTTCTGGAAATGAAAAGGAAATGAATGGAAAGGGAAAGAAAGGGAAAAGAAAAAAAAAAAGAAGTAAATGAAGGAAAGAGAAGAAAAGGGAGGGGAGGGAACTAAGGCCCAGTCACACTCAGAGGAGGCAATAACTGTCATAGGTTTAGGCACATGAAAAAAAAGATTAAAAAGTAGTAAATAGTTCAAAATTTTGAGGCAACTATACAGGGATCTATTACTAGGTATTCCCAAGAGAAATCTTAGAGAAATAGTAAAAGCCAATGCTCAACTATCACCAAACAAAAGATTATGTCTAGTGAATATATATGCCTATTTAGCATCTAGGATTTAAGAGAATATAGCCCTTTCTCATTGATGTATCTATCCAATTATTCAAACATAGATAGGATTGATACAAGTATCTTGCAAGTGTGTGCACAGTCTTTGTTAAATCCAAATCCACGCACACAAATTATAAGTTATACCTTAATTCTGAGCTATATGGTACAGTTGAGTGTCCCTTAAACCCAGGTCTACCTGACATTTGCTTCCATTTGCTCAAGCAAAAAAAGAGATACATAACCATTTGCTCTTCAGTTTTTTTGACCTGAATTTTATCAGATCATTGCATTAATACTTCCAAACATAAGATGCGCATTGCCTCACAGAGCCTTGCTGTTCTCTAGTACAATCTAGACCAATTTTTGTGGGGTTGTTTTTCAAATGTCTGAAAATTATTTAGGACTCAAAAAATAACTTGATAATGTTAAACTTACATGCAGAGAGGGGCCACAATCATTCTAATTGAAATTGTATCATCACCTTAATTTATAAATGGTTTTCATGATGATTATTGATTTCTTCTTCTAGAAATAGATTTACATCAAAGCTACAATGCCTTAAATTATAATCTATTGTCTGAGAGTTGGGTGAGATTTCATACACTGTCAAGTTGCTTCAGAATTGTATAAGCATCCCTAACAAATCATAGTATGAAATATGGGATCTTGGCTGAAAACCACTATTACAGTTACTCTCTTGCTGAGAAATAATCATTTGCTTCTCTAATTTAAGCACACTACCAGCTTTCTCCCTCTCTTGTCCTTCTGCATAATTAGTCACTTCTAGATACATTCCATGCTAGAGCCTTACTCTCAGGAAGAACTGGGCCCTATTGAAGTGATTGATTTGCTTTGATCATAACACTATAGTCTTGTTTCCACCGAAGTAGTAACATCAAGAAAATAAAAACCAAATTTGTCAGCTGCTTTAACAAAGTATATAGATTCTTGTGGCTTTTTTTCTGAACTAACATTACCTGAGGCCATATTACTTTCTCCATAATATTAATCTATAACTTTATATACTCTTGAATCTCTTCTGCATAAGGGGCTAATGTGTCACTTGGGATTACATTTAAGTGTAGGTTATAAAAAAACCTATTATTTCCTTATCCTACTTAGGGTGTAATTTTTCATATAAAAGAATTCTGGAGGTGGAGAATACTGGGCTAGAATTGAGGCCCTATGGCTTCATTGGGATCCCAGGTCTTTCTGCTTGGTGTATGGCTTGATTCTAATAAAGGCAAGATGACTGCTGCTTCTCTAGGTGGCAAGAAAAAGGGGAATGAAGAAAGGCTTGTATTGGCTGAATTAAACTTTTTAAAAATTCGTTTCAGACATAATGCTTATGCATTCATCTACTTTGTTGGAAAAAATTTGCATAGTGATCATAAACTGCAAGGCAGTCTGATAATGTCTTTTTTTTCCCTGGGCAATTTTTAACTTTAAAAGAATTTAATATTTAGTTGAAGAAGATGGGTAGATAGATATAGGGTAAGTAACCAGCAATGTCTGCTCTCATAAGTACGACAAACAAACAAAAGCATATTTATACACATAACATACATATCCATATCCATGTTTAATGTTTGAATTTCTTTTTTTCCCCTCCTTTTCCCCCTCATGAAAAGCTCTTCCCCAGGATCCAAAAAGAACTTAATTCCTCAAGTAAAACCTAAAACCTTTTTTTTCATAGACTTGGTTAGTGTTTATTAAAGAATAAACTAAAGAAAACAAAGAAGTTTCATTCCAATCAAACCAATATTTATCATTGGTTTTCATATTACATGTAAACCAGTATGCTAAGGAGTTCATGTAGCTCAGTGTTTGAACATCTGCTTCACATGCACAAATTCCCAACACCTCCAGACACTTCCAAAAAAAATAAAATACTGCATTAATGATGATTGGATATTTTGAGATTAATTAGAAATCATCCATGCCTGTTAGGGACTAATAATCTAGAGAGGAGATCAGACTCAAAAGTATTTGTTTCATTTGTGATCTTGATAGAATTCTAACTTCTAAAATAGTGTTTTCAATATCACTTTTATTTACTATTTTAAGAAACATAAAATAAGAAAACCTTTCAAATGCATATAGGCAGTAATAGTTCCCAGAGGAATTCCAATAAGTTCCCTAAAAATGATAGAAATATTTTGTTTCTAGAAAAAAGCATGAGGGTCTGTAGCACAGAAAATTACACGTTTTTCCCCATGTACCCTCAACTCTCTTCACACACACTTTTCCTCTTCTCTGAGTGAATTGACTTGTATAAACATATCATTTCAACACACAAGTCAGTGATTGTCACTTTGAGAAAGTGAGTGGAAACTCCAAATGCACTGATTGGGGATACTAACTTGTTAGCATTTTAAATAACTGTGGCTCATATTATAATGTGCTAATCTAACACCATCTCTAAAATAGATCTATTCTGTTTTTTCTCTATTGGAATCCATCAGTTATTTATTTTGATGGTTTTGTGGTCTAATCATTTTTACAGGCATCTCAAATTCATTTTCTAATGAGGCAAGAGAGAGCAAGAATGAACAAGAGAGAGAAAGAAAGACCAAGAGGGAAAGAGAGACTTTGTTAGGTTTAACCTCATCCACAGTATAACAATTTGAAGTTGGATGGATCCCAGAAAACTATGTTCTTAAAGTTAATCCATTCTGTGGCTGTAAACTTACTTTAAGTGAGACCTTTTGATTAGGTTACTTTAGAAAGGCATGGCTCTGGATGGGTATTAATCTTCTCACTGAAGTCCTTTATAAGAGAATGAAATTCAGACAAAGAAAGTAGAACCAAAAAAAAGCTGAAAACAGATTGGCTAGCAGATACCACAGTGTGCATTGCCATGCAAAGAGGAGTCCAGAATCAGCAGCAGCCAGTCTTCAGGGAGAAAACATTGCCTGATGATGCATTTGGACATTTCCTTAGGCTCAAAACTGTAAGCCTGTAAGCTTGAAAGTTAATAAATCCCCATTGTAAAAGCCAACCCATTTCTGGTTTATCGTATTGTGGAAGTCTCACAAACTGAAACACACCACCACTTTAAAAGTGTTCATGATAACATTACTCTGATATCTGACCTTTAAGTACAGAGAACTTCACCTCTGTTATCAAGTAATAATTACATTTTTACTCCAGTATTGTACTTTCAAGAGAGTTTACTGAATTTCCTGATGGGCCCAGGCTCAGGAAAAATCTTCATGCATGACCATAAATATATTTCCCACATATCCTAAAACCTGGCCTGTACTGATTGCTGTCTGAAATTTAAAGTCACTAGCACATTTGTATGCACAGCAATAGAAGGGGCAAAATAGAAATCAGAATTAGTCTACATAGTCATCAAGTCTTCCTATGTATCTGGTAAAACAAACAATATACCTTTCTGGATTTTATGTCCTAATTCTTGCCTGTTGGTAACGTTCCTACATCTACTTTAGAGAAGAGTTTGTGATTGCTTGGAATTATGTACCCTGGTAAAGCATGTTATTAATCTTAATCCATGTATGGACTCTCTGTAACTAGGAGTGTTGATGAGGTTACCTCAGTTAAGATGTGACACAAACTGAATGAAGATGGGCCTTAACTCAATATGTCTGACCTCCTTATAAGCAAAGGAAATTGGATATAGAGATGAAGTCTTGGGAAGGAGCCTGAAGCTGGAAGTCAACAGAAACTAGAAGAGAAAGAAGACATTGTCATGAACATTGCTATGTGACAGAAAAGTCAAGAACCAAGGATTGCCAACAACTACCCCCAGAATGCCACAGTCTTCAAAGAGAAAGCATTGCCTTGCTGACATGTTGATTTTGGACTTCTTCTAGACTCAAAACCCTGATCCAATATATTCCGATTGTATAAACCAACTTATTGTACAGTATTTGTTGTAGCAGACAAAAATTAAAACATTATTTCAAAATGTTTATTACCTCCTGTTATGAGTTGAATTGTACCATGCAACAAGATATTTTAAATTCTTGATACTCAGTACCTCAAAATGTTGCCTTATTTGGAAATAGGGTTGTTACAGATAAAATTAGGCAAGTAAAATGAGGTCATACTGGAGTGGAGTGGGTCCTTAATACAATATGATCAACATTCTTATAAGAAGAGGAAATTTGACCAAAGAGGGGGTGAGCAAACCTCATGGAGAACAAAGACAAAGAATGCCATGAATAGCCAGCAAAGCAGCAGAAACAAGAAAATGCATGGAACAGATTCTTCCCAACAAACTTTAAAGGAAGCTCAGGCTAGTCAAAACTTCTGGGCTTTCTAGTCTCCAAAATTGTGAGACAATAAATTTATCTTGTATTAAGCCACATAGTTTGAGGTATTTTGTTACTGTAGCCCTAGAAAACTAAGACAGGTCCTTAAACTTTATTGTTTAAGGATACAAATAAAAACTACATTCAAACATCAAGCATATTCTATTAGAAGATGAACTTTCAGATATACATTTTAAAAATAAATGGTGGGGTGACATCATCAACAAGGTGATGTAAGTCAACCCGTGGAAATTCTCCCCTCAGATTCAACTAATAAAAAGACAAATTCCACTTGCCTGGAACTCTGGAGGATGATAGAGACTGGAGAAGGACCCCACAAATGCTGAAATGAAGAACAAGGAAAACAATACCCAAGCTCAGGTAGAAGATTTTCTTCTCAGACCTGCCAATTCAGACCTACTCCTCATTCAGTTCCATGAAGCTTGAGAGTTGGACAAAATGGGAGGGTCACTCCTGCCTTGGATGCAGAATAGAGCCACTCACAGCAGTGAATTAGCACACCATGTATATCCAGGCACAGGGACTCAAGTAGACAGAGAAACAAGGTGGAGCACAAGCAGCTGAGGAGTAGCACATACAAATGGGCTCTCAGGAGAAAAAAATGAAAACCATGGCAGAAATTCTGGCAAGAAGTGCATGCACTTAATCCAATCTCTGTTGGTAGGATCACATAAATTCAAAATGGAATTTTCTGAATTGATCCACATTTCTAGAATGACCCATCTAAGTCCTCAAAGCAGGATACCCTAATAGGAAATGAACTGGGGCAGAAAAGCCTCAGAGAAAATAAAAGTGAGGGTGGGGTGCTGAACTAATATAAGACATGATGGGTCCCCAGAACTGAAAATTGTTATGGAGAAGTAGCACTGATTGAGGGAGAGAATTTAAATAAATTATAGGAGCTAGGGAAAAATTCTGCACAAACATAAACAGAACAGGTCAAGATTCCCAGAGAAGGAACAGAGGAAAGGAAGTTTTCTCATGTAGATTAAACAATTGCACAAAAAGTGCAATCTTAAAAAGTGTATACACATCCAGGGCAAGAAATAGATGAAGAAGAGCTGAAAAAAATCTGAACAGTTGAACATGGGCTATTAGAAAGGTACAGAATAAGTTGAGCAAAACATAATCGAAGAGCCTTAACACAAAGCTAATCAATAATAAAATCCTGGACAAGAAAGAGAAACTCTCATTCAGAACTCATCAAAATCATCAGATCACCAGATATCTACAAAACAAATGAGCTAACATAGTTATATTAATATTGGACAAAATAGACTTTAAGCCAAAAGCTGGTACAAGAGAAAAAGAAGGACACTATATCTAAATGAAAGGCTCAATCCACAAAAAAGAAATAAAAACCATAAATATTTAAGCACCTAACCACAGTGGTCCAAAGTACATGTATCAAACACTGGCAAAACTGAAAGGTGAAAGAAACATCTACAATAATAGTTGGAGACTTCAATATAATACTCCCATTAATACATAGAATATCTAGACAAAAGATCAATACAGAAATGGAGAACTTGAATAATATGATAAATGAACTAGACCTAAAAGATATATGTGGAGTATGCATCTCAAAAGAGCAGGATGTACATTCTTCTCAAGTGCATATGGATCATTCTCTAGGATAAACCACAGATTGGATCACAGAACAAGGTTAACAAATTTTAAAATGAAATTATACAAAATATTTTATCTGACCATAATAGAATGAAGCTGCAAATCAACAGCAGGCAGAGAACTGCAAATTCCACAAATAAACAGTTAAATAACCTGCTCTTAAACAATCTGTGGGTCAAAGAAGAAATTAGAAGGAAAATTGGTAAATATATTCAAAGAAAAACAAGAACAAAACATATCAAAACTCGTGGTAGGCAATGAAGGAGGAGCTGAGGGAGAAATTTATAGACCCGAAGACTTACATTAAAAAAGAAGAAAGAGCTAAAATACAAGATATAGTTGCATATGTGGAAGAAATAGAAAAAGAACTGCAAACTAAATGCAAAAAAAAACAAAGGGAAAGAAATAACAAAGATTAGAACAGAAACAAATTAAATTGAGGATTAAAAAAACATAGAAAGTATTATTAAACCAAAATTTTTGTTCTTGGAGAAGATTAATGAAATTGACAAACACTTAGCTAAATTGAAAATTAAGAGAAGAAAGATGCAAATAAATAAAATCAGACCTGAGATGGGGACATTACTACTGACCCCAGAGAAATAAAACTTTCATAATAGGACACTATGAGCATCTGTATGCCAATAAATTACACAACCTAGTTTAATCAATGAATTCCTAGAAAAGCACCCTACACTAACTCTAGAGGAAATAAGAATATCTCAACAGACCAATACATATGAAGAGATTGAATCAGTCATCAAAAACCTCCCAACAAAGAAAAGTACAGGACTAGATGTCTTCACAGGGAAATTTTCCAAACATTGCAAGAAAAACTAATACAAAACTGGCTCAAACTCTTCCAAAACATTGAACAGGAGTGAACACCACCTAACTCACTCTGAGGCCATCATCCTAATACCAAAGCCAGATAAAGATATTGCAAGAAAAGAAAATTATGGATCAATATTTCTTATGAATACAGATGCAAAAATACTCAACAAACTATTTGCAAATCAAACACAATAGCATATTGAAAGTATTATGCATCATGATCAAGTTAGTTTCATCCCAAGTATGCAAGATTTATTCCACATAAGAAAATTAACTAATGTAATACACCACCTAAAAAAAGAATGGTAAAAACCACATGATAAATTCAATTGGTTCAAAAAAGCATGTGACCAGTTCCAGAATTCTTGCTTGAAATTCACTCAGAAGAGTAGGAATAAAAGAAAACTTCCTCAACATGATAAAAGGTATATATGAAAACTCACAGCTAATGTTATACTCAATAGTGAAAGACTGAAAGCTTTCCCTCTGGGATCTAGAAAAAGTTGAGGATGCCCACTGTTACCTCTGTTATTCATTGTACTTGAAGTTCTAGTCAGACCTGTTAAGCAAGAAAAATAAATAAAAAATATCTAATAGCAAAGAAAGAAGTAAGAGTTTCACTATTTGTAGATGACTTGTTCTTGTATATAGAAAGCTTCCCAAAAATATACAACTAATAAAAGAATTCAGCAAAATGGTGGGTTACCAGATAAAAATATAAAAATCAGTAATGCATGTATACACTAGTAATGAGTAATGTGAGGAGGAATCAAGAAAAAAAAAATCCCATGTACAACTGAAAGAATCAGATATCTAGGAATAAATTTAACCAGGGATGTAAAGGACATGCATGGAGAAGTACAAATTTTACTAGAAGATATCAAAGAAGATCAAAATAAATGGAAGGGCAGTTCATACTCATGGATTGGAAGACTAAACATAATTAAGATGCTAATTCTACCCAAAATGATTTATAGATTCAAAACTATCCAAATCAAAATTCCAGTAGCATACTTTGCAGAAATGGAAAAACCAATTATCAAATTTATTTGGAAGGGTGATGGATCTTGAATAGCAAAAACCATCATTAAAAGAATGAAGTTGGAGGTCTCACACTTCCTGAGTTTAAAGTTTATTACAAAACTATAGTGATCCAAACAGCATGATACTGGCACAAGGATATATATATAGAAAAATAAAATTTAATTGAGAGTTCAGAAAGAGGACCTTACATCTGTGACTAATTAAGGCTTCTATGTCCATTCAATTGGGAAAGAATAGTCTCTTCAACAAATGGGGATGGGAGAACTGGATATCCATATGTAAAAGAATAATGGGGAACCCCAACCTCACACCAAATGCAAAAATGAACTCAAAATCAGTCCAAGACCTAAATATAATAATGAGGACAATTAAACTCCTACAAGAAAATAGAGGGAAACATCTTCAGGATCTTGTGTTAGGCAATGGTTTCTTAGATCTTACACTCAAAGCACTAGCAATAAAAGAAAAAAAATAGATTAATGGACTGCAACAAAATTAAAAATGTTTTTCCTCAAAGGACTTTATCGCAAAACTGAAAAAAATAACCTACTCAATGGGAGAAAATATTTGGAAGCCTCATATCTGATAAGGGTTTAATATCCAGAATATATATATATGTAAAAAACATACAATTCAATAATAAAAAGCCAAACAGCCCCATTAAAGAATGGGCAAAAGACTTGAACAGCCATTTCTCCAAAGAAGAAATACAAATGACTAAAAAGCACATGAAAAGATGCTCAGCATCATTAGTTACTACAGAAACACAAATCAAAACCAAAATGAGATACCATTTCACACCTACTATAATGGCTACTATTAAAAAAACAACAGAAAATTACAAGTGTAGGAAAGGATATGGAGAAATAGGAACACTCATTTATTGCTGTTGGCAATTTAAAATGGTGCAACTGCTGTGGAAGACAGCTTGGCAGCTAAGCACAGAATTACCATATGACCTAGCAATCTTCTACTAAGAATACCCCCACAAGAATCAAAAGCAGGGACTTAAAGAGTCATTATACACCTATGTTCATGACAGCATAATTCACAATTGCCAAAAGCTGAAAGCAACTCAAATTTCCATCAATCAAAGGAATGAATAAATGAATGTGGTATATACATACAATAGAATATTATTCAGTCATAAAAAGGACCAAAGTTCTTGTTCATGTGAATCCATGGATGAACAATGAAGGCATTATGTTGAGTGAAATAAGCCAGACACAAAAGGACAAATATTGTATGATCTAACTGATAAGAAATAATTAGAATAAGCAAATTCATAGGGTTAGAATCTACATTATAGGTTACCAGGGGCTGGGTTGTGGTTAGGGAATGGGGAGTCTATGCTTAATTTGTATAAAAGTTCTATTTATGTTGATTGTAAAGTTTTGGAAATGGATAGACTTATGGTAGCATAACATCGTGAGTGTAATTAGCAGTACTGAAATATATATGTGAATGTGGTTAAAAAGGGGAAATTTTAGTTTATATATATGTTTACGAATTAACAATTAAAAGATAAAACATGATTGTACAACATAGTGAACCCTATTGCCAATGATGGGCTATAGTTAATAGTACAATGATAAAAATATTCTTTCATGATATAGCAAATATATCACAGTAATACAAGGTGTTAATAATAGGGTGGCATACGGGATAAACAAACCCTAATGTAAACTATGGGGTATAGTTAATAGTACACTTATAATATTCTTTCTTCAATTGTAACAATGTATCACACTAAAAAAAAATAATAGCTGCATAAAAATCCTAATGTTTCTCATTAGAACGAACTTTAACCATAGGGAATTCCTTGACTTTGTGAAGTTATCAGAAGCAAGTGTTGTATTTTTATGTGATGGAACACAGTGGATTTTATTCAATAGCCAATCTGACATTTATCAAAATGTTATTGATCATATTAAAACAAATAAGAGATCTTCACCTTATTGCTGGTTATGTGACAGTAAACTTTTTCCAAGAACTGGTAAGAAAGAATTTTAAAATTTGTTTTTCATTTGAGCCATTTTACAAGTTTTTTTGTTGTTATTCTTGTTCTTTTTAAATTATTTCAGCATTAAAAAATAACTGAGGCAACATTTGAAAAATTAGTCAAGTGCTTTAATGCTCTTATAGATATGATTGACAACACCTTTAAGGGGATAAATATACGCAGTATTGAATACTATAATCTTATTTTGACCAGAAATTTCTTTCTGAATATAAAGTAAAAAACAATTAATAATGAGCATGAAGAAATTTTTCATCCCCTTGACTTTGGCTAACTATAGTCAATTTTAGTTTTTTAAAAAATTATGATGATGAAGGTATAGAAACAAGATTATCCATTACCTGGTTTTAAATTCACTATTTTGACACCCATTATCACTTTATTTCTATATTTCACAAGTGACTGTACTATTATAGTGGTAGTATTAGCAATAACTTTCAATTAACACTCACACTGTGATGCAAAATTATACTTCACTAACACCTAACTCTACCTTCTGCTTTCTTGCTAAATGATTGCTAATGTAACAGCTAACATGTTTTTTTTCCCTTAGTAATACTCCTAAATTGAAATAAAATTCACATCTATAAAATAAACGTGGGATATGTTTCAGAGAATCATAGTATGAAAGGCAAATTAATCTCTCAGCTAACAAGGATTTATTGATCATCAACATTTGAATGAGATTATATGAGGCAGGCCAGTGAAAGATGAAAGAAGCATAAAATAATTTTTTTTCTGTCCTCAAGAACTCCACAACCAAGTAAGATAGACATGATAAATACATATTAAAACACTGGGGAATGGAAAAGTGAGAAAATAAGTTTTGTGTAAATATTGCACATGTATTTTCCTATCGAAATTTTATAGTTTTTATATTTTATCTTTGGATTTTTTATGCAATTTGAATTAATTTTTGTCAAGGTGTGATGTATGTATAGGTTTTTAAAAATTGGGGTGTGTAATTGCCTGTCCCCTGCTCCCACCCTGCCTTTCGCTTCCTTATACTTTGCCCGCCTGTTCCTCGTAACCTCCCTGTATTATGGCCCTTCTCAAGCAGCAGTTTGTGCTGCTGCCTCCCTCCGCCCCTCCTCCCAGCCACTGTTATCTTCCCCCTCCCAGCCGATTGCTGTTCTCCCCGCCTCATTCCAATCACCCTCATCCCGTATCCGCCCCGGCACAACCTCGGAAACAACCCCCTCTGCCATCAATGGCTTACGTCATAAACCGCAGGTCCGCCCTTGCCTCTGCAGCCAATCCTCAGCTGCCCCGCGGACATGCCCCTCCCACAACCTCCCCGCCTCCATGACACTATAAAACCCCATGTACTTCCCGAATAAAATCAGACCTGCGCATAGACCTCGTCTCCGTGGTTTTTCCTCCATCAAACCGCGCGTCCCCACCAAGCCTTGAGCCGCCCGCTGCCGCCCCGGTCAGGCCGTGGCGTAGGCCCGATCCCCGGCAGCGACTCGCCTGCAGTGACCCGCCTGCAGTGCCGCAGCGGAGGCCAACAATTGCCTTATTACCTTTTCTTTAAAAGATTTTTCTTCAAGTTGTTTTTGCAACTTCGTAAAATATCAGTTGACTATAGAAGTGTGATGTTTCTGAACCCAACCCTGTTTTCTTTTTCTATAAAGATTTTTTAAATTTTAAATTTATTTTTCTTCCCTTCTCTCACTCCACCCCCCCCCCCCCCGCATTGTCTGCTCTCTGTATCCATTCTCTGTGTATTCTTTTGTGTTCATTTGCATTCTTGTCAGTGGCACTGGGAATTTGTTTCTTTTTGTTGCATCATCTTGCTGAGTCAGCTCTCCATGTGTGCGGTGCCACTCCTGGGCAGCCTGCTCTTTTTTTTCACATGGGGGGACTCTGCTTGCAGGGGAGCACTCCTTGTGCACGGGGCTTCCCTAGACAGGGGACACCCCTGTGTGACAGGGCATTCCTTGCATGCATCAGCACTGTGCTTGGGCCAGCTCACCACATGGTTCAGGAGTCCCTGGGTTTGAACCCTGGATCTCCCCACATGGTAGGTGGAAACTCTATCAGTTGAGCCAAATCCACATCCCCCAACCCTGTTTTCTTGATCTTTGTGTATATCCTATTCTTTCACTAATAACAGAGTCTTATTTCATAGCTTTTAAAAATATCTTTATATGGTATAGCATGAGTCTTCCAACTTCTTCCTTCCTTTCAAAATCATTTTAGTTTTTTTAGTTTGTCTTTACATTTAAATTCTAGAGTCAGCTTGATGCTTTTTCAAAAATAATTTCTGCTGGTATTTGATTGAGATTACATTGCAACTATAGATCAATTTTCAAAGAATTGTCATGTTAATAACATTGAGTCTTGCAAACCATGAGCATAGATTAACTCTCCACTTAAAAATGAACCAACAGACAAACAAAACTCTAATTTCTTTAATTTGTTTTTTTTGTAGTTTCAAAATATTTTTGTTTGGTACTTTTTGATATGATAATTTATGAAGTTTGAATCCAAATATTTCATTACTAGTGCAAATAAATATAATTGATTTTTGAATATTTGCCTTCAATCTTGTGATCTTGTTAAATTTTCTAGTAGTTCTATGATTTTTTTATGTAGTCTTTTGGATTATCTACATAGGCTATCATGTTTTCCCTTAATGAAGACAGATAATTTTCCTTTTCAAGTTGAATTCCTTTTATTTATTTATTTTGTCTTACTGCACTAGCTAGGACTTCCAGGATGATTTTGAATAGGAATATTGATGAAAGGCATCCTTGTCTTGTTACAAACTTAGAAGCAAAGTATTCAGTCATTTATAATTAACTATAATATCAGTTGTAGGTTTGTGTAGATGAAATTTGTTAATTTTCTTTCCATATCACATGATTTCTCTTTTTTTACGTTAGTATGGCAAATTAAATTGAGTTTCAAATGTTGAACCAGGTTTGCATTCCTGATATAAGCCATAGATGGTTGCAATATATTATCCTTAAGGTAGAATTCCTGTAATGATTTACCTAAAACTGGGTGGCTTAAAATAACAGTAATTTATTCTCTCAGTTCTGGGAAAAAGAAGTCTGAAATCAAAGGGTTGGTGGGACCATACTGCTTGTGAAGAATTTAGGGGGAAGTACTTCCTTGTTTCTTCCATCTTCTGGTCAGTCCATATGTTTTTTGACTTATGAAGCATATCTCCAATACCTGCCTTCTTCTTTGACAAAGACATGGCAAATCCTTATCATGTCTTTCTGTAGTCACTGTCTACTTCTCTCTGATAAGGGTTCTGTGACTGCATCATGAAATCATTCTGAAAAACTCCTCCTCTCAAGATCTTTAACTTCATCACGTCTTTTACCATATAATTTAATATTTATAAATTCTGGTGAACAGATATTTTAGGAGGCTACCTTCGAAAATAATTCACTAATATTTTGTTGTGGATTTTGTTTACTTTGTCTACATTCATGAGGAATAATGGTTTGTAGTTTTCATTATTTGTAATGCCTTTGTCTAGTTTGGGAATTAGGTTATTGCTAGCCTCATAAAATGTCAAGAGGTGTTATCTCCTCTTCTATTTGCTGGAAGAGATTTGATAGAATTAATATTATTTCTCCCTGACATGTTTCATCTTTGAAACAATCTGGGGTTACAGTTTTCTTGTTGGAAGATTTTAAACTATGACTTCAATTTCTTTAATAGATCAAGCATTATTCACGTTATTTCTTTTTAAGTATACTTTGATAACTTGTATCTTTCAAGGAAAGGTTCCATTTCTTTAACATTGTTGATTTTGGAATATAGTATTTTTTGCAGTATTTCCCTTTGATCTTTTGGAACATCTGTGATGTCCGTGCTTTCATTCTTGAAATTCTTAAATTGCATTTACTCTATTTTTTTCTTGGTCAGTCTGTTCAGAAGTTTATTAATCTTATAAATGTTTTTGGAGAAACAGGTTTTGGGTGGATTGATTTGCTCTGGTATTTTTATGCTTTAAAATTCATTGATTTCTATTCTTATATTACTCATTTTCTTATGCTTGTTTTGCTTTATTTACTCTTCTTTTGTTTGTTTCTCTCTGAATGTCAAAGCTTTGATTTCTGCTTTCAGGTCTTTTTTGTTTTCTTCCCTAATGTAAACATTACTTTTGCTGAACCCCACAAATTTTGACATGTTCTTTTTCAAAATTTCCCTGGAGATTTCCTCCTTGGCCTTCGGTTTATTTAGAAGTATATTGCATGATTTCCAAATATTTGTACATTTTCCAAATATCTTTCTGTTAATACTTTCTAACTGAATTCTGTCATGAACCAGGAACCTGTTGAGTATAAGTTATACATTTTTAAATTGGGTAAGGTTTGTTCTTGAGCCCCAAATATGGTCTATTTTGTTGAATGTCCAAGTGCACTTCAAAATAACACATATTATACTTTCTTTGGGTTGAGTGTTCCATAAATGTTGATTAGGTGAAGTTGGCTGACAGAGTTGTTTAAGTTTCTTTATACTTACTGATTTCATATCTGATTTATCAATTACTGTGAATTGTGATGTCTCCATATGTAATTGTCTACAGTTGTGACAATTTGTTCCCCTTTTCTGTTCTATCTCTTCAGCTTCCTCTATTCTTTGTCTTTTTTTTTTAATGTTACATTCAAAAAATATGAGGTCCCCATATACCTCCCACCCCCTCACCCCACTCCTCCCATATCAACAGCCTCTTTTTTCATCATGGGACATTCATTGCATTTGGTGAATACATTTTTGAGCGCCGCTGTACCACGTGGATAACGGTTTACATTACAGTTTACATTTTCCCCCAGTCCACACAGTGGGCCATGGCATAACATACAATGTCCAGCAACTGTCCCTGCAGTACCACCCAGGACAACTCTAAGTCCTGAAAATGCCCTCACATCATATCTCTTCTTTCCTCTCCCTACCCTCAGCAGGTACCATGGTTACTTTCTCCACATTTGAAGATCTCTTCTTAGCTGCATGCATAGTTAGGTTTGCTATGTTTTCTTGGATAATTTACATCTCTATTATTATGAAATGACTCTATGCATCCCCAGTAATATTCTCTGATCTGAGGGCCACTTTCTCTGCTTTTAATACCGCTTACACAGCTTAACATTTGATTATTTTTAGTATGATGTATATTTTCTTATATCATACTTTGAATTACAGTTTTAAATTATCATTTTCAATATTGCTTTGCTGCTATATTTTATTTTTCTCAAAGATGTAAGTATTGCATATGTAGGATTCTCTTTAAATTTCTCCTATAGTTATCATGTCTTTGTCAACCCATTTTCATCATTTTCTTATTGTACTTGGTATAAAACTCTTCACAATATTAACTTTAATAGAACTTTATTGGTATATAATTTACATTTAAACCACATCCATTTTAAGTGTACAGTTTAAGTGTACGTAAATATAAATCTTCATTTAACCACAGCCACAGATAAGATAATTAACACTTCTATCACCTAAAATGTTCTCTTATGCCAATTTATAGTCAATAACCCAACTTCTATCCCTGAATTCATGCAAACAATGTCTTGCTTTCTGCCACTATTGATTATATTTGTTTGCTGTAGAATTTGTTTAGATGAAATCATCTTTCATATTTTCTTATATGTTTGGCCGTTTTTACTAAGCATAATGATTTTCAGATTCATCTACAATGTTTCACAGATGAGTAGTACATCTTTACAATATTGTAGTGGGTTGAGTTGTGGCTCCCAAAATGAGATGTTCAGGTCCTAGATCCTGGGCTCATGAATATCAATTTATTTTGAATTACGTTCATTGTAAATGGAATTGGTTAAGTTAAAATGAGGTCATACTAGAGTAGGGTGACCCCTAATCCAATACAGTTAGTGTCATTAAAATATAGAAAATTTACTCATAGACAGACAGACACAAGGAGGAATATCATGTGATGACTGAGACAGAGATTAAAGAGCTGCCAACTAAGGAATGCCAAGGACTAGTGGCCACTGTCAGAAGTCAGGAGAGAGGCTTGGGTCATATTCTTCCCTAAAGACTCAGAAAGAGCATGGTATTTCTCACACCTAGAGTTTAGAATCTGGTGAATGCCTCCAGAACTGTGAACCAGTAAATTTCTGTTGTTTTAAGCTACCCAGTTTGTCTTACTTGGTTACAGCTGTCCTAGGGCACTAAGACAACTAGGTAGTTTTAATTACATTAATAGTCAACAATTCCTTTGTAAATTTACCTTTAAAAAATAATTTATAAGGTATATCAATCATATGTAAGCATATATAAATAGGAAGTGTATAATAATAGTTGTGAACTTACAAAACAAACATATATAACATCGTACAGGACTTTCATAACTCACCTTACCACCAATAACTTGCATTGTTGTTAAACCTTTTTAACTGATGATTAAAGAGCATTGTCAAAATATTACTACTAACCAAAGTATTTTTCCCCCAACCAACTCTATTATTATTATCTTTATATATTTAAATATGAGCATACATAAACATTTAAGCGTATAGTAAAAGTTGTGAACTTACAAAGCAAACATGCAAAACATCATACAGGGGTCCCATACATCAACCCTCCACCAACACCTTCAATTGTCGTGAGACATTTTTTACAAATTATGAAAGAATACTGTCAAAATCTTACTGGTAATCATAATCCTTATCTTACATTTGGTGTGTTTTCCCCCAACCTACCCTATTATTTTTTAAATATATTTCTTATAACAGAAGTTGTAAACATATAAAACAATCATGCACATGTGCAGAATTCCCAAACACCCCTCCATCTATATACCACATGGTGATGGAACATTTGCTACAGATAGGATAATATCATCTGACTGTTACCATGTCCATAGTGTACATTTGGCTCACATTTTTCATACTGCCTCACTATCAACACAGAACATCTTTCACATAGATGCAAGAATATTATATTATTACTGCTAACCATAATCCATAGGTCACACCAGCTGCATTTTTCCCATGCTTCTCCCAACACCTTGCAGTAGTGTTATACATTTGCTCTAGTGCACAAAGAACACTCTCGATTTGTACCATCAATCACAATTCTCATCCACCTCTTGGTTTGTGCTATTCAGTTCTTAAATTATTCTCTAGCATTCTGTCAATTGGCATTTACATCCCTAGACTACCATTTTTAGCCACTTCCCCATTTATGAACTAGCTATTACTCACTATGTGTTACCATACACTTAATATATATATCCACACTTTTACAGTAAAGCTAATTAAAACTTCTACACACATTAAACATTAGTAGTCCATCTCAGTCTTCCTCTTATCTCCTTTAAGAATCCATCACCTACCACCAGGTCTTGAAGATATTTTCCTACAATTTCTTCTAGAAGCTATGGTTCTTGCTTTTATTTTTAGGGTATTGATCCATTTTAAGCTAATTTTTTGGATAAGGTGTGAGAAAGGGGTCTTCCTTCTTTTTTTTTGGCAATGGATATTCTATTCTTTCAGCACCATTTGCCGAATGGACTGTTCTGCCTGAACTGTGTGGGTTTGCTTAGAAATTCTCTCAGATTTTGTTTAACTCTGAATACTTTAATCTCGCCCTCATTTTTGAAAGACAGTATTGCTGAATATAAAGTTCTTGGCTGGAAGTTTTTCTCTTGTAGTATCTTAAATATATCATACCACTGTCTCTGTGCCTCCATGGTTTCTGATGAGAAATCAGCACTTAATCTTATTGGGTATCCCTTATATGTTATGCATTGCGTTCCTCTTGCTATTCTCAGAATTCTCTTTGTCTTTGGCATTTGACATTCTGATGAGTATGTGTCTCAGACTTGCTCTATTCAGATTTTTTTTGGATGGGAGTACATTGTGCTTCTTGAACATGGGTTTCTATGTCCTTCAGTAGGGTTGGTAAATTTTCTACCATTATTTCTTCCAATATTCCATCTGCCCCTTTTCCCTTCTCTTCTACTTCTGGGACACCCACGATATGCATATTTGCACACCTTTTGCTGTCATTTAATTCCCTGAAACCTTGTTCAATTTTTCCATTCTTTTCTTCATCTGTTCTTTTGGATGTTCACTTTCAGAGGTCATTTCTTCAAGTTCACCAATCCTTTCTTCTGCCTCCTTAAATCTGCTATTATATGATTCCAATGTTTTTTAAATTTCATTTATTGCACCTTTCATTCCATAAGATCTGCTATTTTTTCTAGGTATGCTTTCAAATTCTTCTTTGTGCTCATCCAATGTCTTCTTAATATCCTTAATCTCTTTAGTCATCTCATTGAATTTATTAAGATTTATTTGAACATCTATGATTTAGTTGTCTCAATTCCTGTATGTCATCTGAAGGCTTATCTTGTTCTTTTAACTGGGCCTTATCTTCTTGTTTCTTGGTGTGGATTGTATATTTTGTTGGTGTCTTGGCATCTGGATTATTAGAGTATTTATTCTGGGTGCAGTTTTTCTTTTAGTTTGGGGCTTCCTGCCTTTCCTTTCTTGCTGGTTGTTCAGTAGAATCTAAGGTTGTAATTGGTGCTATAAGCTGCGGAGGCTCAAGCTACCCTCATTGCACCAGGAACCAGTGAAACTTCTCCCAACTTTCTCCTTTGCCAGAGGAAGGGACAGAGTAACAGCTGTGTGGAATAATCCAAGTGCAGGCCTAGACTGTAGTTGCCCAGAGAGATTGAAGAAGCTTCATGCCCTTTTCTTCCCTGCCTGGGGCAGGGATGGAGCTGCAGGTATGGTCAGCAATCTATGCAGTGCAGGTCCAAGATGATTGCAGTTGCCCTGGTAGACTTCCAATATTCAGTCTGTGCCAACCAAAGATACCTGAAGTGACCTGGATAGGTTCATGTACAGCCTGCCAGACTCCTCCCTGCCAGAGGCAGTGCTGAAGCATAGTCTAGGACTGCAGGCCAATCTGGATGAAAGAAACTGGTTCCTACCATCATTGTGATTTTAGGTCAGCTAGACTTCCCCTCAGACTGGGGCAGAGTCAAAATAGCAACCACTGGCCTCTTTCCAACTTGGGCAGATTCACACCCCAGCTGTTCCCAGCGATATATCTTAGCCAGCCAAGTCTACCAATCAGCAGCCGAAATTGACAGCCAACTGTCTCCTCTTCCCTGTTTTTATGAAATGGATCTTCCAATTCCAGCCACAGAATAGCTCCTGGGGAGGCCCATGCCGCCAGAGTAGGATAATCATTGGCCTCTGTGGCTTTGCCAGTAATTTCCCAAAGAGGTTGGCACAGATCCCTGTAGCTTCCCCCCCCTGCTGGATGTGGCACTGGAGCCTAGGCTAAAGGTGCAATCTGATCTGGATGGAAAGAATTCGGTCCCTACAAGCACTGTGATTTTCAGTCTGCCCTGCTTCCCCTTGTGCTTGGTGTGGAGTCAAGATAGCATCTACCAGCCTCTTTCTGACTTGGACAGGTTCAAACTTTAGCTGTTCTTAGGATTATACTTTATTTTATTTATTTATTTTTTTTAAGATTTATTTATTTTATTTTATTTCTCCCCCTCCCCCCCAGTTGTCTGCTCTCCGTGTCCATTCACTGTGTTCTTCTGTGACTGCTTCTATCCTTATCAGCGGCACCAGGAATCTGTGTTTTTGTTGCGTCATCTTGTTGTATCATCTCTTTGTGTGTGCGGTGCCATTCTTGGGCAGGCTGCACTTTCTTTCATGCTGGGCCTTATGGGGCACACTCCTTGCGCATGGGGCTCCCCTATGCAGGGGACACCCTTGCGTGACAGGGCACTCCTTGCATGCATCAGCACTGTGCATGGGCCAGCTCCACATGGGTCAAGGAGGCCCAGGGTTTGAACTGCAGACCTCCCATGTGGTAGGTGGATATGCTATCCTTTGGATCAAGTCCGCTTCCCAGGATTATACTTTGGCCCACTGAATTTACTCATCAGTATTTGAAGTTGGTGCCCAACTGTCTCTTCCTCCCCCATTTTTAGGAAGCGGAGCTTTCAGTTCCAGCCATGGAACAGCTCCCGAGGCAACTTGTGCCTCCAGTGGTGGATGGGCACCAGTCTCTGGGACATGGAGCACTCAACTTATGAATCTTCTTCGCAGATGGGCAGTCTCCTCCTTCCATTCCTTCAAGGATGTTTCAGGATGTTTTCTGGTCCCCTGAAAGCCCCAAACAGGTAAATCAGGTAGCTCCAGATAGCTCTGGGTGTTTACTAACTGTTCTGTAGCAGGAACTGACTCTAGGAGCTCCTTTCTGCCACCATTTTCAGATTTATAAAAATTCAATAAATAAAAATTCAAAACTCATACAGAAACAAAAAGAATTTATATTTCAAAATACAGGATTCCCATACACCACTCCACCACTAACATCATACACCACTCTACCACTAACATTGTGCATTGGTGTGGAACTATTTTTACAACTGATGTAACACATTTTGTTATTGTACTATTAATTAAAGTCCATATTTTAACTTAGGGTTCACTGTGTAGTGTAAAGGATATTTTTTAAAATTTTATTCTGTTATCACATATACAATCTAACATTTATCCTTTTGAGCATATTCCCATACATATTTCAGGGATGTAATTTGCACTCACAATGTTGTGCTGCCATCATCATCATCTATTAGCAAAACAATTCCATCATTCCAAATAGGAATTTAACTTCCATTTTCAATCCCCTATTTTAGATTCTGACTCTATGAGTTTGCTTATTATTATTATTGTTTCATATCAGTAAGATCACAAAATATTTGTTATTTTCCATCTGGGTTTTTCACTCAGTATGATGTCTTCAAGGTTCATCGATGTTATTACATGAACCAGAACTTCATTCCTTTTTAATGATGAATATTATTCCATTCTATGCATCTACCACATTTATTTATCCACTCACAATGATGGACACTTCAGTTACTTCTTTATTTTTGGCAATTATGAACAATAGCTCTCTCTATGAACGTTGGTTTGCAATATCTGTTCGAGTCCCAGCTTTCAATTCTTTTGGGTATATACCTAGTAGTGGGATTGCAAAATCATATGATAATTCTATACTTAGCTTTCTGAGGAACTGCGAAACTGTCTTCCACAGTAGTTGCACCATTTTCTACTGCTACCAACAAAGAATGAGCCTCCCTCTTTCATTAGCATCAAAACACATAATGAAAGAACACTAAAGGTGTGGGTTTTCCTGTGGGAATTTTTGTTGGTTTTGGTTCTGGTTCTGGTTCTGGTTGTTTACCCCTCAAGGAACAGAAAATACAGATGATAATTTCTACTCTTTGTTTATTTCCATCTCTAGAATGTTAGACTATTAACCAAAGAACGTTAAGTTGAATTAACCTAAGGAATTATTTTTGAACAGGAAAATTATGCCAGGTCCAGTTTTTATATCACACTCATTCAAGATAGGCAAATTGTAACATAAATGATTAATTTAGCTATCACTGAACTGCTTTGCTTAAGATATAGAATTCTAAAATTTTATAAAATATTCAAATAGTCCATTGTGCCACTATGGTTAATCAGTTTTGTTGTTTTATTAACAATTTTAATAGAATTTACAATTTCCCAAGTTAAAAATTAATTAATGATTAGTTAATGAAAATTAATGAGTCTCATGAGTGCAGTTTCTAACACATTCCAGAGTAAAGAAAGAAAAGCATGAGATTCATCTCACCTGACTCTGGTAGCATGAAATTATGGAAAGAGCATTCAGTTTAGATAAGAAGATCTTGATTCTTCTTCCGTCACCATTACTGTATATGTGATTTTGTTTGAGCCGTTTAAATTCTGCAAAACTGAGATGTTAATTTCAGCTGCATCAAACCTATCAGGATTTTTGTAATAATGCACTTTAATTTGTATTGTATGTAAAATTTAAATTGTTACTTTTGTGACTGTTTCTAGTTATATACTCAAATTACATTTATGATGTGTTTTAACAACTGATTTTTTATTCCACAAATTAAAATCCAACTAGATATCTGCAGAATATGATCATTACATGGGATTAATTCAGCCACATAAACATACTCTCATAAGTGTCATTTTTATCATCCATTTAAAAATAAGAAATATGCAAGGACTATGATCATACTTGACACATAAGCAACATTTCATATTGCTTTCCTTTCCCATCCTATCATTTATTTAACGCTTATCATTTATTTAACACTTGTCATTATTTGTAAATCCAATATTAATGTTAAATGTAAATATCTCCAATGGTTACTGGAATAGTGATAGGAAAACTCCATATGCTTCATATATAATACAATATTAGTAAAAGAAGACACATTCATATAATAATTTTATAGCTCATAGATAGTACTTGAATTTGATCTTTATAATTAATCTAAGTGAAGAAGTTGAAACTCAGGGAGGTTTTATAAATTACCTAGACTCAAGCAGTTAATTATTTGATAGATATAAATTAATAACCATGGTTTTAGTCCATCTTTGGATTAGTAAAAATCAAAACTTTAATTTATTCCTCCACTATAGCAGTAGGTCTTGGAGTTGTTAACTTGACTGAAAATCACTCAGCATATTGTAATACTAACTGGGTAAACAACATTCACTAAGAATCATGGGTTATTCATAAACAATTGATAACAGCTCATACTCTCATGTCACATGTAGTTCTAAGTCCACTTTCAATAAGAATGTATGGAGAATCTGGCAATTTATGTTTCTTGGTAGGACATAAAGATAATCTATTGTGATCTCAAATAATATAATTTAACTTATTAAAACTCTTCAACTCACAGTGGTATAAGCTGAATATGAAAATAAATGTTCCAGACAAAAATTTCAACAGATGACATAGATAAAAGCGTGCAATATTCTTCTATCAGGCACTGGAAGAAAAATATTTTCATACATCCTCCTATATATTAGTATGACTAGATTTTTAACATGCTATTTCACACATAAGATGTATGGAAATTCCAGAAAGCCATCTGTAATTAATCTCTCTTTTTCTTTCTCCCATAATTTCTCTGATGCATCAGGATTTCACCATTGGAGATCACTACTTTAGGTGTCGAGGTGTAGGATGGATGGTTTCAGAAGGATTAATGCAGTAGATATTTTATATTATATAGGATTTAGATGAATTAGAAATAAAGCATAAGACATTCTGCATACAAGTCCGGCTTATACAAAATTTTATGAGCAGGGAGGGTAAATGCTAATTTGTCCAATGTTGATACCTTACAGTTTGGCCTCATGGAGAAAGTAAAGAATCTTTTGTCAATTGAAAATATCCCATGAAAACTATTCAAGTAGGTATGGGGAGCAATCAATTTCATAAAATATTAATGAACTAGATCGGCACTAGAAAGAGCTCTGAAGCTATGTCATGGCACAAAGCTTAGACCACAGACTATCATCAAGCCAGAAAAATGGTTGTTACCACAGCTTTGGATGATGTACAGATGGAATAATGCTGGAGACCACAGTTTTGAATTGTCATAAGACAATTTCTATCCAGATTACATCAGGGAAGAAGTGGTGCTTCCCCTCACCATGTAAATTATCAGCTCATGGTCCAAGGCTCTGCTACCCTTTCTTGCTGAATTACTGCATGCTGAGCCAGAAGGCGGCAGGCAATGGGAGATCATGTGACTGTGCCTCTTTCCTTGAATAGTTCCCCAATATACATTGTTCCATTGTTACTGGTACTGCCTAGCTGTTCACCCCTGTGTGTGCATTTTTTGGAGCAAGATTTCTTGTTTGATTAGTAAGGGAGAAAATTTTGTGAATGAAGTGGAGGTTCATTTATGTTGACCGTCAATATCAGATGCAGAAGTTTGGATGTCATCCTTTTGTTGAATGACCCCTCAGGCAGTTTTCTAGTATGGGAGAAAATGCAAAGCAATATTTTAGGAAAAATCTTAAATATATGTACTGAATATGTAAAAGGATGTATCAATGCTAATTAATAATGATAATTAGATGCTTATATCAAAAGTGTGATCAGAGAGACAGTGCAAAAACTGACAGACAACCACCACTAAAAACTAACATGGGACATAATACAAAACACCATAGACTCAGAGATAATAACCCAGCATCCCAAGAATAAGATGATGTGAAAAATTATGAGACATAATTATTAAAGGATTCAGAATAAAGTTTAGAAACTTTGTCATCTTTGTTTAGCATAAGAGACATGGCCTCTGTGAATGCAGTTGATAATGCTGAGCCAAGATAACCCCTTCTATAACTTTCTTTCCTATGCGTCCCCCAGCCAAGGAGTCCCTTATAGACAGACTGGGTTAGGTATCTGTCATCTATTTTTATTGGATTTTGTGCTTGTCATTGATAGTTACCATTGTGAATATTTATTTAAAGTTATTTTGCTAATGGTTTACATAGTGTATGTTTTGACCTTTTTCTTCTCTCTCCTACAACTTTCAAGACTATAAATCTGAAACTCAAGTTCACTAAACCTTCCCTTAGCTATCTTCTGCAGCTTCGTCCCTCACTGGGTTTTATTGTAAATTAATATATTTTCCCTTTGAAATTTTTATTTGATAAGTTTTCAATTGTGCTCAGTAAAATTTTATAGTTTCCTGGTTTCTGCCCATATTTTCAAGTTTCTCTTTTAGTTCCCTAATAATATTAAGCATAGATTTGATATAATACTTCTCTGCCATTTCTGCAGGTCTGATTCTGCTATCTTTTTTGAGGTTGGCGGGGGGCTGGTACTAGTTCTCACTTATGGTGACTAGTTTTCTTGGTGCTAAAATTTTTTGACTACCAGCTACTCAATTTTATAGAAAATCATTGGGGGAAATTATTTGTGACTAAGGCCATTGGTAGATTTCTTTAGGAAGATATATTTTGCTTTAGCAAGATATTTATAGGGACATCCAATCAGGGATCATATTAAACTGAATGAACGTTTTGAGGTTTTCAGGACCACACAAATGTTATGAATTTGGGTTGAAAACCCATGTTAAGGCTATCTCTCAGAGACAGGTCTTTTTACTCTTGCTGTCCTCTGCAACAGAGAATATAAAATATATCTCTTATTTACCATAATAGATAAGAAAGACAAACAGGTTTTGGAGAAAAGCACAATGGATACATGGTAAGTGGTTAAGGTATTCTCCTTAGGATTCACAGAGATAATGGAGGGTGTTGTCTAATCCAGCAAATCAGGTACATTTAGATAAGATAATTTCTCCTATATTTCAGGCTGGATGGAATCCAGAGGAATTGAGAAGAAATTTCAGGACCAAGAAATGAAAAGTTGACTTTAAGGACAAACAATAAAATGTCTGAATTGTCAAATTAGGAATTATGGATACTATTGATCTGGTTATGGAAAATCATTAAATCTTGTGTTGCTTTTTGTTTTAGTACTGGAGCAAATAATGACAGCTATTCCTGAAATTATTCTGAGCACAATTGATAAAAATGTTTTAATCATTTATGGAAGTAAGATCAGGATATTTATCTTAGGATAAGGTCATCAATAGGGAGAAAAAAAAAAGAATTTGAACTAAGATAGTCTATCTAAGAATGGGTAGGAGGGGCCAATAAAAATCACTGCAGGTTTGAATGAAAAGTACTTAGTAAATGATTCTAAGTATAGAGGAAAGAGAAGAGTAATCAGAGATAAAAAGCATCTATCATCAGTAACAAACTAAGGTCTTAATCATGAAATGTCATTCACACCACCAAAACCACTGCATTACCAACTCATCGAGATTAAAGCCAACCAAGAGAGACTAATTGATATCCATTTAGCAGTTGTTTTGAAGCAATGAATGATTTTTAAAAGATAAACAGTAATCATGTAGTAAAAGACATCAAAACAGAATCTATTCTCTATTTTCCAATGTCATATTATACTCACACATACATAATGTATATGTATGTATGTGCATTTTTTTCAGCATGAAGACAATTAAGGTATTTTACATTTGATGTTTATTTCTTTTACTTAACACACAATTGCAATCATTTATAAGCCAACACTAAGTGTATATGGAAATAGGGTAGGTGTCTATTTGTTAAAAGTCTAGTCAAAAGTAAATATATTTCTTCCATTGTATTTTTACAAATTTGAATTATTATGATGCTTTCACTTCCACTCTATCAGGGAAGGCAAAATTTAAGACATACCTAAGACTTGAACTTCTTAGTGGTTAAACAGGGAGGAAAAAATAATCTGAGAAGAAAATGACATAAAGTTTTTCCCTACTTAATAAACAGTTGTTGCTCCCAACTATTTCCATTCATGGTTGAATAAAAATTAAATCATGATTCCCTGAAGGAAATTTTTCAGTTGCGTAAAATGAATAAATCATGATGACAGAATGAACTCCCAACAACTTCCTGTACCAGTACACGCAAAAAATAAGTTATTTATATTGTTTTTTTCTCCAAGCTTCATTTTAAGACAGAGCCTACAGTTGTGCAATGTAAGATGCTGAACACTTTTAAATACCAATGTTAATTCTGTGATAGTCAACCTAGTCAATTAAGTGGCAATGAGAATATGTCCTTTATATGACTAGAAGTAAGAGATTGTCTATACAACCTCTCTGCCTATGTTTTCTCTTTAGTCTTTATCTACAATATGGTCTGTGACAACACAGGAAAATCAGGTAATTAAACTTACTAGCCTTAATGGTAGTGAATCTTAATAATTGTGAATCAAATGTACCCAATATTAAAATTTTATGCAAGCATGAGATTTGTTTGGGTATAATAATCATAAGTATTCTTTGCTTTACAACTCTATCCTAACTCTGGTTTATTCTGTCTTATTCAGGTAAATCCAATTTAGCATTTCTTGATCTAATTCTTTTAGTAAAATCACAGTCATTGTCCAGTTTATTATCTCAATCTCAAAATTTTCTCCCCTAATGAATATTTTCCTTCCTTTTGTTGCAGTTCTACTTTTTAAGCAGTATTTTGCTTTCTTCACTGGTAGCCTGTTTAGGGAAAGGGGAAGTTTTGAAGCAGGTTACTGTTTGTTTGTTTGCTTGTTTCCTGTTCTCAACCACTGCAGGTATAAACATCTTGCCTGTCCCTGGTACTGGGTGCCTTCAGAGTAAGTCTTGTCAACTAACTTTTCTTCCATTTGGTACAAATAAGTTTTTTTAAAAAATATTAAAATAGCAAATACAGAAGCATTTAGTAAAATAGTAGTTATCTACTACTGTCACATACGGTGTTTCGGGGCAACATCCAATTTCACTTTACTTGACCATGTAAGCACACAGGAAGGAGACTCTTCCATTTATCCTCTGCCAATACCTCTCCATTCCCCATTATCTTACGAGGTGGAGCACCACACCTGCCTAAGTGAACAGCAAGGCAAAAGAAAGTTTCCAGGTCTTCAACTAACCTCTGTGCTCCCTCTTGCAGAGCGATAGGAGAATCATCCTTTACATAACCTACTGTAGTGCTGGAATAGATGACTCCACAATCTTCATCCTAGGCAAAACATATCACGGCCTCTTCTCAAGTTAAAAAGGGCAGTTTGACAAGTGTGAAGCTTAAAAAATAGTTGATGCTGCATTTTATTTTTCAGAATTATCTAAATCATCAGGGGAAGTATATTAAGTATCTCCCCATGTCACATTATTGAGGGTAGATGGGAAAAGACTGAGGGAACACATTTTAAACTCTTAAACTAGCAAAAAGACTAACTTGCTTCTTTGAACATGCTCTGATATCACTTTCACTGTAAACAGGCTAAAGTGATGACTATCCAAGTTATCAGGTTTGCTTAAATGTTGTTGATGTTGTTGTTGGAAGCCTGCAATGATTAAACCAGTAGTAAGTGTGAAGTAAGAAAAACATTTTGGTGGCTTAGTTTAACATGAAACACCATGTTACAAAATCTTATTGGAATCAAAGTATGTCCAGCTGCACTCTGTGTTCATGTATTCTATAATTATATTAAAATTATTTCCTATTTCCTTAATAGATTATTACATTTTTGCAGTATAAATTACTGCCATGATTTTCAAATATCTGCACTTTACAATAGTTAAAAAGATATAGCTATAAGTGGCCCAATCTTCTAACTAAATATATTTCAAAATTCATTCTGGAAGCTGCCAAGTTATTTTTGAAATTATAATTATTAGTACAAATTTGAATTTATATTACCCTTCAACCTGACCTTTGCCATAAAAATCAGTTCTGATTTGGAGAGGTGTAGCTTGTTAAATATCACTTTCTCTTGTTTAATATCTCAGAAAGAAAGATGTTGCCGCCTATAGATTGCTGGTCTTATTTTTGGAAAAATATGTAAGGATTCAGGATCACCCTGGGGACTGTGAAAAAAAAAAGTTTCATAATTTACCATGTCCAGTTTAAAATACCCATGACTCAAACTACTAAGTACATGACATGTATGTGTCACTTTTAAGATTCTGTAAGTTATTTGTCAAATTTAGTATATGTTCATAATATCTACAAATAGGTCATTGTAGCTACACATATAATTTATGATACTATCCAATTAAATGAGGAATAATCAAAGGAATTTTGTCTCAATAATATAATAATTCCAGAAAAGAAGATCCTTGAGACCTGCTTTTCTAGATAATTCATTATTTGAACGAGTTAAAAATCATATTACAAGGTTTGTAAATCCTTTATAGATATATCATGTTACATAAAACAAATGGGTAGAAGTGGACTTAGCTGTTAATGAACCTCCTACAATGCATTTTCTCACCACAGTTCTGAAGCCCTTGATTTTAATGTCTCCATAAATCCAGTCCCATCCTCTGATGCCACTCCTAACACCACCTATATCACGTAACAAAATGAGATTTATGGACTTCATGGCTCTTGGTAATCAAGGAAAATCCTAGTTCAGTTTTTCCCAACAATGGCATAAATCAGAATTGTGTGCCCAGTGTCAGAAAAATTATCCCAAACTTACAAATAAGGCAAAAAGGCTTTCATTGTTATATAAAGGCAAAGGCTGCTGAAAATTATTTAGAGAAATGTACTTTCTTTTTCCATTTACCACTGATTAAACCAACATATGTTGTGAAATTATAGATTAAATTTTAGAGTTTTCTTCAGTAAAGATACAAATAATTTCTTTCCTGTGGAACACATAACCCTAGAGATTGTGGTTCATGGACTTTTTAGACATTAACCATTTTGTAGCTAACCCAGTGAAAGGTATAGGCTATTTCTTCTTCTACAAATAGCCTAGGTTCTCAGGTGCACTTTGGATCAGTTATAAAGTCAACTTATATCTCATTAATCTTATATCTCATCTAAATGTCTCATTTATTAATGAGTTAAATAAAATGTTTTGGCATGGGTTTATTTTATATTTGCATAAGTCATGATTTTAGCAATTTGAAAATTATAGTTGAAAAATAGATTTTGAAATATGTGGATACCTGAGGCATATCACAGGCTTCCAAGTTTGGAGACCAATATTCTATAGGTTTTCTGGAGTGACATCAAGGAAAACTCAACAAAATGGAAGAAGTTCTTGAAGATTGCGTGCTATATCTTACACATACCGAGCTCATGCCTCAGCCTCCTTAAAGTTTCTGTCTAGTGTGTCTTCCTCATCTTTAGAACCCATCCAAATAGTTTCTCCTCTCTGAGTCATTCCTTATTCGCAGCAATCTACAAACCAGGAAGAGTGTTTCTCTCCTAAAAAAAAAATATCATTTTTTAAATTAACGTTTCTATTGCATTACACATTTTGGGCTTATATCACTCTCAATATACCATTCTTTCCTTGGGCAGAGATCCTGTCTTAGCCATTTCTGTTACACTGAATCTTAACCTATTGGAAAGAAAAGAAAGGTACATAATGAAAGCATGCTTAGGCAGAAACTCAAAAAATGAACTAGATATGAAGTAACTTAAAAGTGCAAAGGATCAAATCATTATATCCATACCTAGGCAAACAGTTCAGTCTTATAAGAGAATGGAGGGTTGGGTTTGAAAGAGGTAGGATGATAAAGGATGAGACAATGAATGACCATATGGGAAATGTCTTTGCATTGCAGACTTATTAAAATTATTTAATTAAAGTAGTTCACCTTTATGTGAAGTTCAAAATGTTTGGACCTTGTGAAAGTAAAACAAGAAGAAGAACCCAACAACTTTGGTTTAAAACTGCTATTTGCTCTTTTGCTGCCTAATATTGCTTACAAATATCAAAACACATGTAATTAAACAAAAAATGTGCTCCTCATTACCTAGTTACATTTGTTAAGAAAATGACTTTCAGTTATATTACAGATTAGAGTCTGTGAAGAATTACATTTCTCCATTTAACTCTTAATTTGGAATAAAACATGCGTTTTTTCATTGCTCATTTGAGGGAATATTTCAGATTCACTGAAGAGCTGTATGACAAAAGAAATAGACAACCGTTTTTGCAGAATTTTTTCAAAGAAAAATTTATATTTGAAAGTATGAGTTTTTTTTTTAATTTTTATTTTAAGTTCATGTGAATTGCATTCCCTTTTTGTGTCAGAGTCCCAACCTGCTCCTCTGTTGTGCCTTACTTTTCTTTCTGCTTTTATGCTTTCCTTTCATCTCTCTTCTTGTTAAATTGAGTCTTCTGTGTGGGATTAGGCCTGAGGGTTTTAGCGTTTCTCAGTTTTTCTTAAATCAAGTGTGGGTGCAATCAGGTAACTGCTGGGAGAGCTAAGGAGGAGGAAGAAGGAGCAAAGGCAAGGTCATGCTGAGAAGAAAGGCCAAGACAGGAGCGGAGAGAAGGTGAAGCTTTGCAAGCAATTAACACAGGGTGCTCCTTTCTTTTCGGGACCTGAAGAAATATTTGATGAAATAAAGAAAGTGACTCATAAGCTGCTTCTGAAGTCCTTTTTATTTATTTTATTGCATGAAAAATATCAGTTAATGGGGTAACTACATTTCGAGATGTGAACTCTGCTTTAGAAATCATGACGACCTTGCACGCCACTTTTAAAAATAACTGGAAAGGAACAAAGGAACCTCTGAAAAGTGCAACCGTGAGCTCCAATTATACAAAATTTTAAAAGTTCATTTCTCTAAACTGCTATAATGGACAAATTACTGGATATTAGTGTTCTGGATAGAGGATGCATCTTAATTTTCCTAGTTTTCATCACTTGTTTATATACAGTAATCCTAAATGGTTTGATTTAATTCAACCCTTTTTTCAGTTCTTTTAAAGAGAAGAGTACTGCACCTTAGCTTTGCTTTACTTTGTTCGAAAACTTCATATGCTTTCCGTGTTTTCTTAAATTTTGGTTGATACACTGCACTGTAACAATTCCTCCAAACTTCCTCTTTGGAAGGTAGAATTTAATTATTAATTAAAGATAAGGAATCTGATCCTTATTTCACCTTGACAATCAGAGTCACTCTGGGAGGTCTACTGGAATTAGTTTTCAGTGAGTTGATTAGGATAATATTGAGACAGGAAATTTTTAAAATGCTATTCTTAGAAATGGGTCAGGCAACAGAAGGAAATATATTTCTATATTAAGGGAAACAAAAGAACTTTAATCAAGATTTGTTTCCCATACTCCTCCTTGCATAATAACTTGGGATCTTTACCAGCAATTAAATTCATTTGATTTTTTTTTTTTTACTCTTGTATATATGTTGGAGATCTAACTCTGAAAAACTATGTGAAAACTAGCATTATAGAAAGACAATTTAACTGAATCATGTTACAGATCTAAATTATATTCATATTAGAGAGACAGGATGGCTAGAAAGTTGGTATATTATAATATATAGAACCTTCCTTTTCTTCTCTCTGCTTCGGAAGGTGGTTGCTTAGGTTAAAGTGAAATGCTTAGGTTGTTTGCCTTTCAGTTGTCCCTGCTAACTTTTCATTAAAATATTTAGATCCTCAAGATGCATGCTGAGCGTCCACAGTATGTGGTAGTTTGTGGTGATCTAGGGATAATTTGAATCTCACCCACTATGAGTCTGTGGTGATTAATCCTAGCTCACTGCCTGTCATTGGCAGCTCAGGATGACTTTATTTGATTCTACTTGTTCCATGTACTGTAATATGTGTACTGATAAAATTTTGTCACTTTGTGGGAAAATGAACCCTCAAACTAAGCCAATCATTTTTTCAGTGTTTAGAAGTAAAGAAATCTTAATGAAAAAAAGAGATGATTTTAACTTAGATGAGAGAAGTTTTGGAAAATTAAAAAGTAAAATATTGAATTTGCTGTCACTCTGATATGGAAATGAGAAATCTTCCATAAATTATACACAAAACTAAAATAGAGGAGAGTGAGGGCAATAGAGAAAGAGATTTATAGAAACTATTTTTTTTTCTTTACTTCAAATAACACAATTTTTTTCAGTCAAATGACAAAAGTCAAAATTTGATAAGAAGCAAGAATGGTTGTATGAGATTTAAAAATTAATTCTATATTTATATAACCTTTAATTGTCCAAAAGGATAACAATATTTTTGGTTAAGCTTCCTTTCATGGGGAAAGTAATGTTTTTGGCAAAGGTCTTCATAGATTTGGGGTTTTTAACTTTTAACCTGGAAATTTAGCCTTCAAGTTAAGTATTTACTGTATGTATGTATATATGAATGTATTTTAATAGAAGGAGAAAAGTTAGTCAAGGACATTTGCTCTAAGATTTTAAAACTTATGTAAGTGATAATTCCCTGCTCTTTTAGCTACTTTAGAGACTGCTTTTCATTTGTTTCCTTCTCTAATAGTCTTCTCTATCTTTCATTTAACGAATTCCTATCTTACTAATAATAATACTTATGTATTTCTTGATTGAGATATACTCAATGAAATTTTCACAATGAATTCAAAAATATTAAAATAAATTTCTTTACCACAGTAGCAGATACATTGACAAGAAATAGTATGTTGTGAGATACTGTTCAACCTACAGGCTAACTGTGATCAATACACAAAGCTATGGACTTCTTGTCCATTGTTTGGTATTCAGATTGCTATAGATAAGAGGTTGAAAATTATTGTTTAGGAAATTAAGTTAATAAACATGCCATTAAGCCCTGTTATTTGATTAGTGAAAGAATTGTTTTGCAAGTTTTAGATTACTTTCGCCTGAATTCCATGGGACAACTTTCCCTACTGAATAGGAGTTGTGACTTCGTATAAACCTGTATTAACAAGCTGAAGCTTTTTATACCATGAACTGATGGAAATCTGTGACTAGCTAATAAATTATTGAGTCCCATTCTAAAGGATATTTACAATATCCAAAGTGAAAATACCTTTCCCCATCAGGTCATTCATTAAGAAACTTGGTTGAGCTGCTTTAAAATCATTCCCACAAAGCCTTTTCATATGTGGTTAACCCGCGAACGCTCAATGACTGAGGTGGTTTCATTCTACTCAAATTCCTTCCTGGACTTTTGTATTATAATGATATTTTTGTTCTAAAGGTCCTCAAGTACTTTTTCTGCCCCAAGCGATCTTTAAGTGAATAAATATCCTAAAATAAATTTCCTCTACAGGTTTATGACAGAAGATATTTGTTTATATTCATGGACAAAAAGAAAAAAAAATTTGGACTGAATGTATATTATTTTTCAAATACTATTATGAAACTTTCATATTCCTACAGAAGACCTTGTATATACATAACACTAGGAACACATTGATGACTCAAATTGTTGTATTGCTAAATATATGTGCCTATATATGGACTAGTGATCCATGGGCCAACAAAATTCTTAAGGCTCTTTTATCAACTATTTATTGTAAGTAAGAGTTAACACTGAATTGAATCAGTTTGACTTCACAAAGCCTAAGAAAGTGTCAAGTCTGTGGGTGAGGAAATAAAAATAAAAATGGCAAACTGGTGACAATTCCTAAGATTAGTTGAGGGTATTTGGGCATTCATAGGCTTTTGCTAATGTTTATAAGTTTCCATGATAAAAAGCTTAACTTTTATGGAAACTTATCAACTTTCCTTCTAGGCTAATTATATGCATTTTTAGACATAATATTTTCTTTTTGAAAGACATAAAGGCATCATGGGGACAATGTCTTTTCTCTTGTTTTTCCTCTTTTAGAGGCTTATGAGGTATAAAAGTTTAAACATATAAGCTTGAACTAATGAACAAAATTAATGTATTCTCTGATGGTGTTACAGAGATGGCAGAAAGTTAAATACTGGATAAATCATAGACTGGTTTAATAAATTATAAACAGCATATGTGTATATAAACACTTGTTGATTAATTTTTTTGACTACTGGTATGACAGGCTTGTTTGACACCAAGTGATTTTTGTAGATACCATCAAAGTCTTCATTAAGTTTGTCTTTTATACAAGAATTAGATATATCTATTTTCAAATATTGATTATAGTGCCCAAAGGAAGTAGATAATAGATATTTTAAAGCAGGACAGGAGAAGATAGCAAAATGAAACTAGTCAACACTTGTCCTTGCAAATATCACAAAATTGGAAGTTGCATGTAGTTACAAAGACAAATATAAGACATAATATAAGACTACAAAGACAAATATAAGACATAATATTCTATAAAGAATATTTACAAAGTGAAATTTAACTCTTTGAGGGAACAATTTTTCTTTCAGAAAATGCAGTGAATACTCAACCCTGATATTGAATAAAGTTTCACCTACAGATAAGTAATATTTTATTTCACCAGATGGTTAATATCTTTTTACCTTTGAAACTCAAAAAAAAAAAAAAGCAACATGATTATGTTAAGTACATAGCTTACAATTTTTTTATCCATACCCTATAGTTTTCACACATTAAGATATAACTTTCTAGAAAATCAACATATTCAGATAAAAACTCTTCTTGATTTTCTCTCAGGACACTGGGATTATGATCAATTGTCAATAAATTATTTAGCTACCTACCTGACAATGCACATTCCTTAAATATTTTAATGGGTATAACTAACTTGTGACCAATGTAAAAAAGGATTTGGATGTAGATTTGGATATGAATTAAGTGGGTTACCATGAAGTAATCATGGAGCTTATGGGTGATTGTAACACCTGTACTATCACCATCTGAAATTATTTGTCAGAGTAATTGTCCAATATATAATGTATTTATTTGATAAACTAGGGCCAGAAAAAGTTCACTCTGTTAATTAATTTCAGTATGTAAAACTCACATTAAATAAGCAAATCATTAAGTAAAAATAAAGTTTATGTGACATTTAGGAACATGTTATCTTTTTCTATTTGAATACTTCATAATTTATAGTTTTTCTGCTTTCTTCTTAAATATCTTCTTCATTTAAGCAAATTTAGCATTGATATTTGTTTTTAAAGTATAGAAGTGTCAAAGTATCAAAAGTTAAGACCTTCAAGTCAAGACCACATAACAAAATAAACAATGAGAAATCTGTAGTCACCCTTGTCCCATTCATCACATTTCCCCTCCCACTGTAGGAAATCATTTTCTTTTCCTGTAAATTTTGCTGTTTTTTTTTACTGAGACACAAGTAAACACAAGTATTTTCTGTGTTTTTCATACACAAAATAACATGCTATTTATACCCTTATTTACACTTTTATGCTGACTTATTCACGTAATAATATATTGTAAGCTCTATTCATATTATTTCATAGAGTTTCATAACTTACATTATAGCTGTATAATTTTCCATTGTTTGTTTTCACCATGGTTCATTTAACCAGCCCACTATTGGTAGACTCCCTTTCCTTCATGTGAGAAGAAAAATTTCTTTCTCATGGCTTATACAGAATGCATGATTTGTCCTTTTCCTGTTTTTCTGATTGTAGGTTATACCATTCTCTTCCATACTCACTAAGTTCCAAGTACATTGACATTCTTTCTGGTTTCTTGGGGGGCATTTTGAACCAGTGATTTTCAATCCTGATTTCCTATTTGAATTACCTAAGATACTTTTAAATATGTTAATGGATGAATGTTTTTTTGTTCTTTGTCCTTTAATTTAAAAAATATATATATTTTTTATTAGAGAAGTTGTGAACTTACAAAACAATCACGCACAAGTATGGAATTCCCATACACCACCTTTCCACCAACATGCTACATACTGTATTGTGGAACATTTGTTACAGATTATAAATAATATCATCAGACTTTTACTATTAATTATGGTTTATAGTGTACATTTGGTTGAATGTCTTATTTTGATGCTTTGAAATAGATGAGGAAATGTCTTACAAAATTGAATTTAAATTTGTTTACTTTGCATTTAAGTATTGGTGTTGTACTGATTGTGTATGGAATGACCACACATTTTGTGGCTTTAAAAAAATGAATTTACTGCCTTACAGTTCTATAGGTAGAAAGTCCAACACAGATCTCAATGGACTAAAATCAACACGTCAGAAGATCCTTTCTGGAGGCTGTAGGGAAGGATTCTTCCCTTGCCTTTTTTAGCCTCTCAATGCTAATCACATTCTTTGGCCCAGGACCCCCTCTCTGCATCTTTGAAGCCAGCAACATTACATCTCTCTGGCCATAGTTAGGTAAGGTTCTCTGCTTTTAAAGCCTTGTGTGATTAGACTGGGTCCACCCACATAGTCCAGGATAATCTCTCCATCTCAGGGTCCTTAAATGTAATCATATTAGCACAAATACCTTTTCCATACAGGTTGACATATTCACAGATTCTGGGGATTAGAATGTGGGTATTCTTGGGGATGGGGTATTATTCTGCCTACCATAATATTGTTGCATTTAAATTCATAAATTAATTTTGTTTGTATTTTTACTCTCTGCTTTGAGCATCTTCTGGTATGAAGATTATGCTATCATTAATTGTAATGACTTCGACATTCTCCATGGGTAAGTTTACTTGACAGCATTTTCTGTAAAACTGCATGTACACAGTAAGTTTGGCTTGGGGGGGGGGAGTCTTAGTGATAAAGTTTTCAAGGGATTACAAGATTATTTGTTTAAACATATATTTTTGCATTCCCTAGCAAGAGCTTAGTCACCAATATGGCACTGGGGATATGGATGTGAATAAAATATGTGAAAATCCTTTCCCTCATGGTGCTGATATGCTTATGGAAGAGAAGATAATAAATAAGATCAACAGGAAAATAGGTTCTTTGTTATATAATGATGGGTGTTAAAGAGGAAGAAAAGTAAAGGAGGGAATGATGAGATGAGAAGACACAATTAGTTGTAATTTTAGACACAAAGACCAGGAAAGACCTCTCTGAGAGTATGGAATTTGCGTAAAGTCCTCCTGAGAACAAGGAAGTAAATGAAAAAGAAGAATATCTTGGGAAGCAGATGTGGCTCAACTGATAGAGCATCCGTCTACCATATAGGAGGTCCAGGATTCAAATCCAGGGCCTCCTGGCCTGTGTGGTGAGCTGGCCCACGAGCAGTGCTGCCGCCTGCAGTGAATGCCTTGCCCCGCATGGATGCTCCCCATGTAGGGGTGCCCCATGCACAAGGGAGGTGCCCTACAAGGAGAGGTGCCCTACAAGGAGAGCTGCCCTTCATGAAAAGTGCAGCCTGCCCAGGAATGGCGCTGCACACACAGAAAGCGGACGCAGCAAGATGACACAACAAAAAGAGACACAGATTCTCGGTGCTGCCGAAAATGCAAGCAAACACAGAAGAACACACAGTGAATAGACAGAAGACAGACAGACAACAGGGCAGAAGGGGAGAGAAATAAATAAAATAAATCTTAAAAAAAAAAAAAGGAGAATATCTTGGGAAGATCCTTCTAACCGAAGGAACTTGAAAACAGAAGAAGGAAATGGGAACAAAAGAGTAACGGGGACCAGTTAATCTAGAGCTTTGTGAGTAATAGCAATGAACTTGTATTTTATTCTAGGAGAAATGAGATGACATTGGAGGTTTTTGAACAGAAGAGTGAAATGATTTAACTTTGATTTAGCAGGATAATACTGGCTCTTCTGTGACATTTCACTGAAGGTAGCAAAAGATGGAGTAGAAACTCAATTTTGGACATTCTAGGTTTGAAAGGCTATTAGGCATCTAAGCAGAAATGTTGAATAGGCAGTTTGATATATAAGTTAGGAGTTCAAGAGGGAGTTCTAGAACTGCAGATATGAATTTGGGGGTCACGAATTTATAGACAATAATAGTGACTTGATGAAATAACCAAGGAATGAGTATAGAAAGAAAAGAGGACCAAGGATAGAGTTCTGAAATCATTAGACATTTGAAAATCAAGGAGAAAATAGGTACCAGTAAAAAAGACTAAGAATTAGTAGCTAGAGACTAACAGAACATATTTTGAGGAGGAGAAAGTTGTGTTAAATACTGCAGAAAGTCAAATAAGATAAGGACTGATAATTGACTACTGAATCCAGCAACATGGATGTTTTTATTTACCTTGGTGACAAAAGTGCCATTGTACAAGTGAGAGTGACTTGACTTAAAGTTGTTTCAAGAGATAATGGGTAAAAAAAAAATTGTTATTTTAGCGGAACAGGAGAAATTGCTGAAACCATGAGTAGAAGATGGATGAGGTCACCTTGGGCACAAGTAGAGTAGTTGACCTTACTGAGGAATATGAATAGTGGAGAGTGCATTCATTAACATCAGGGCAGAAGGCAGAGATTATGACCACATTGGTAGATAAGTGGATAGAGGTGCTGGTATGAGTGAATAAGAGTCATCTTCCAATTGCTTCTATTTTCCCAGTGAAATTACAGTCTGGTTATATTCTTAATTTTTGATCAAATTATATTCATTTTTACTTTCAGAAGGTCATCCTTGTTAATTAATTTCAAATTTACTACTATAAAATTATATTTTGAATTCTCATATCTTTGTTATTGTGTCACTGCTTTCATTACAACTATATATCTTTTTCCAAGGTTTTATATTTATTTACTTTATCTGTAATTGCCTATTAGCAGTATTTTAAGGGGAGACAGTAAGACATGGTTTTTAACAAAATTTTTCAAATTATCCAGATTACCTCCAAATTTCACACATAGTACAGCGGTAGTTTTGCCACACTGGATCAGTGCAATTGAAAGAGACCTGATCTCCAGCTGGGCATTAAAGTTGAAATCAGAATTTAAATAACATGTTAGAAGCACCTAACATCTCCAGATCTTCCTCTCCAAATCAGGGCTAGTTTCAAAAATTCACCATGTTCCTTATTCTAGCCCTTACTTCTCTTTCAGGAACTTTCATTCTTCAGGACTGTTATTCAGAGAAACAACCCTAGTTTGTAGTATGCCAAAAAGAACTTTATCAAAAGAACAATACTTAGGGAATGAGTTGCAGAAATTCATTTCCTCTTATCTTTCTCCTTGCTACCATAGTCCCTTTCACTTACCTATGAAGCAATCACCTCCACACAGTAGTTGGTAATGGAGTCATAACCTCTCCTGGCCAATCAGTGCCTCAAAAGCCGTCACTCACAGTCCTTGCTATGAATTTGAATTAGTCTGGAATTAGTGTGCATTACCAATACCTATGTGCTCCTGCCCTTTACTACAGAGTTCAATTCACTATACACCCAAGAGAGTCAGCTCTGTGCTTCACATTACAAATACAAGGGGCTTGAATCATATTCCACTGCAAGGCTCTTTCTTGACACTGTGAATGCTATTTCTTCACATTTTTTGACAAAGGCATTATGAGGTTTCTAAACTAGAACAGTCATCCATAGCACTGCACAGAAGGCCCGGGGAAAAATCAGTACAATTAAACACACACACTCAGAACAACTCTGCTGTGATTTTGCTAACATTCAATTCTCCTTAGACCAAGGTATAGCCTTAGAACTGAAGGGATTCAGCTTAGAATAATGGATCTACAGGATCAGAGTCCTTCATAAGAAAATATTCAAAATAAACCTAACAATAATAAATAATTAACCATCAATATCTTATTTTTCTCAAGGTTTGAAAAAAGTGTTTGGACATAATGTAAATTGCTCTCTTCAATCTTAATTAATTTTTCTCTTGACTCTCTGGGCTGCTTCTTCATAATGGGAGCTTTGAAATGGAAAGGAACTTGTGTGCCAGCATATTTGCCCAGCTGTGCTGTAATTGTCTTAAGTGTGAGCTGATGGAAGAAAACAAACAATGAGAGACTTTGTCTTCAGCCCCAGACACTGAAAATGAGATCAGCCAAAGCAAAAATGACATTGAGAGTAAAATCATAACACATTCCAAATTGAATAAGTGGGCCCTTTTGTGTTTGAAATGAGATATTCTATCACAGAATGTACTGAAGTAGACCCTGTTGGTTCCAGGTTAGGGACTGAAATAAAGTGTAAAAAGAATTTGAAATAATCATAGCTTTAATTCTTTACTTGGTCTAGGTTATTTTAATGTTTATTATTTATTTATTTTTTTATAATTTCAATGGAAAAATATAGATTTATAAAAATGATCTCAATGTTTATATTAAAAATGCTGGCAAAATAGCTTTTTCATTTCAAATAGTCTTTCAAAGACAGAGTTTCAAAAGGTATGTTATTGTTTTTTTTTAGTTTTATTATTATTTTTTTTGCTAAGGATGGGCATTTCAAATACCTGTCCATCTCACACCCCCAAAGCACTCTTTAAGAGTTACCTTTCTTTAAGGTGGCAGTTCTCAACCTTGTTTGTATATTACAGCAGCTACAGAGTATTTTCAAAATACCTATGCCTTGCCTTTACCTGTAGAGTTTCTGATTTCATTAGTTTGCATGGGCCCTAAGCATCAGCAGTTTTAATACTCCCCCTGATTATTATATTGTGAAACCTGGGTTAAGAATCACTGCATGTATATTTGGGGCAAGAGTCTGTTTATAAGTCCTTATTTCAACTGCTCACCACATTACTCTCAACTACTTATTTGACCTCTGATTATTTAGTTGCTAATTGTTGTCTTAAATTTCATGATTACCTTTTCTAAATGCCATGTATTCCTAAACAGAATAGTGTGTTTAGAATGATCACTTTCTCTGTTCTTTAGTCCACAACAAAAACAAAAGCAGATTATTTAGGCTATCTAAAAGGAATTACATTGTAAAGTGAAGAGATTATGGGTGATTAACAGAGGGAAAAAGAATGCATAAACTATTTAAATAGGGAATATTTATAGGCAAACCTGACTTCCAAACCTTGCTTTTACATGGTCTCCATTCACTTTCTGTAGCAGAAATATAGCCTTTTTAAAACCCCTGAAACACAAATATCTGCTCTCCTTTTGAAATTTTCTACTCCCTATTTCCTAGTTTCCTCCTAGGATCCATTCTAGCACTTCTGCCTGGGAATTCTATTGGATATAATATTCCACAGAAATGTATTGTTCCCTACCTAAATAATTCCTGAATATCACTGCAAGTGACAATAATGGTTAGGAATAGGATTAGATAAGCCTAACAAAGACACAAAATATAGTGGCTTAAATAGTATTGTTGTGTATTTCTTTCTCCCATAAATATGTGAATGTATGCAATCTTGAAATGATATGACAGCTACAAAGTTTCTGGTTACTTAAATCAGTTTTAGCTTTGTATTATCTATCCTTATGGTGTAGCCTTCATGTGCATGGTCCACAATGAAGATCCCATCATTATATCCAGCAGGATGGAAGAAAAGAAAATTTTGAAATAGCACTTTTACTTGCATCCAATTTGCATGAGTATTATATAACTATACCTATAGCAAGGCAGGCTGGAAAGTATAATCTTTATTCTAGGTAATAAGGTGTCCAGATCAAATAAAATGAAATTTTTTGAGGAGGACAGTAAGTCCCAGGGAAAAGCTAATAATGGTTTTTGCAAAGAGGATTCAGCATAATAGCCTAAAGTGGGATTTGGAACTAAGCTAAGCAATAGAGTTTAGAGTCTGGTTTGGTACTATAAAATCAATCTCCTTTGAGGTATCTCCACCACAGTAGAATATGAACCTATACAGTAAATGCTGTAGTTCACTGCTCAGATCTTCCAGGATCAAGGCATTATTTTACAGCTTGTAGGAATGTTGGCTGCAGATGGTTTGCAACCAAGTCCTTCTTTGGGAATTGCCTTTGGCTGATGGAAGTTCTCTCATCCTTGATTATACTCCCTCCCCGGGAGCAGCCCACATGTCTTATAACTGGTCAGTGCAGAAGTACCAAGACCTGTCACCTTGCTTCAATTCTGGATAAATCTTCCAACTCTTGAGGATCTCCTGAGATTGGTTGAGGCTGTTGTTAAATTTCCATCTCCATTCAGATTCTCCTTCTACAAAATCCTGCATTCCTCACTTCCTTACAGATGGTTTTCCAAAAAGCACTCATCAATAAGCAATCTGCATACAGGCCTTTGTCACAGAGACAAGTTTTCCCAAGAACCAAATCAAGGAGAGTTGATATCAGAATTGGTCTTAAAAAGCAAACTCTGAGAGATGAAATTGGATCTGGGTCATCAGCAGGTTGAATGCCAATGAGGGACCTATTGCTGACAGAAGGTGGAATACTACTATTCCCTGACATGCTATGGTGGTATAATTATTTAAGATTTCAGTGGTGGTTCATTAGGATAGGACATCAGTGAAAATGAATGTACTGCTGAATGCAATGTATCATACTTTTGAAAAGTTTGGGAAAGTAGAATAATAAGTATTATGGAATCTTTGGCGGTCACTGGAAGTTACCAATTGTATTAACCAAAAGAGGTGCTGATGCAAAGCACCAGAAATCAGTTGTCTTTTATAAAGGTTATTTATTTGGGGTAAAAGCTTATAGTAACAAGGCCCTAAAGAGTCCAACTCAAGGTTGCTTTCTCACCAAAGTCTGTTGCCACATGTTGAAACAAGATAGCAGGCGATCTCTGCCTAGTCTCTCAGGCCTTTTCAGCTGCTCAGCTGCTCTGTTCTCTTTGGCTGCAAACTACCAGGTAAATGGCTTATCTCTCTTCCTGGAGCTTTAGCTGATTGAGCCTTCTACTTTTTGTCATATAGAAGGACAAAAATGACCAAGTTCTCTCCTCTTCTGTATGTCTTCTTGAGTGAGTGTCCGTTTATAGTGTACTCCATTTCTTGAAGACAGTGCAGTAGCTTCTGCAGTGTAAGAAAATTTCAACTCTTCTCATGGACAAAAAACAAATAACTTAGATCAAATTATGATATAACCTGGTGGGGAAATGCTAGGTCTGCAAAGAAGAAATAGAATATATGCTAATGTTGCTAAAAGTACTAGCATACAAGTATAGCAAGAGTCTGGAGAGTATGGATGGGCTGGATCATGAAGTTTCTGCATCAAGAGAAATGAAGCATAAAGTTAGATAAGGAAGAGATTGTCAAAATGAGAACACTCTCCCATGATAATTTCCTTAGGACCTTAGACTATAGTGCTAAAATATTACTAAGATTGTCTTCAGAAGCTTGCAAAATGAATGGCCCAAATTAAGTGATGGAGAGTGCCAATATTGTTGCAGATAGTAAATGAAGAAATCAAAAGGTTCAGAGAAATGGGCAGGCTCGAATGTATATACTATTCTTCAACAGACTATAGTCTCTGGGAGGACCAAAAGGACATTTTATTTAGCAAAATGATAAGGAATGCACCAATGAGCATGAAACCAGCATTTTCTGAGTTTCTTAGGAGCCATTGGCCTCTATAGGTCAGGTTTGACTAAAAGAGATGCAATTAACAAACTGGTCTCTCTGGCAGCATTGGGGATAATAGAATCCAGAATTAATATAAGCCAGGTTATGGTGCTTCAACATCAGAAGCAAAGTAGTCACAATTACTGTAATGGGTAACAAAAATTGAGTGGCAGCATTGCTGATTTGCAAGGACTTATACAGAGATTATTAATGGAACACAGTGTTCTTAAGGGCAAGGTAGATTGGAAGCCAGTAATGTTATTGGATAGTAAGAAAGCTGAGGATAGTCACTACCTCTGTTTCTCTACCAGAAATGGTTCTCTGACTCAGAAAACCATTGCCTGAAGAAAAGGCAGCGTCTCATAAAAGGACCATATATACCACTACAAGAACATACAGTAATAATTCCCCTAGGCCTTCTGCAAAGGAACTTACAATCATTACACAGATAGCTGTACAACAAGGTCAAGAACTGATGTACACAGTATTCAAGTTGACATTCATAACTGGGATACGAAGCATAATCATGAACCCCTTAATAGAAGAGGGGGTGGGAACCAGAAAATAAATGTAATCCTGACTCCAGTCTGGCTTTTGATGAATATGCTGGGTCTGTGACCCCATGTAGTAATCATTTTCCTGTTTCATAGATGTATAACTCAGTGGATATATTTGGTAGATGGCAGGGCCCCACAGTTGACCTGTAAGAGCTATTGTAATGCCAAACCCCATGTCATCCACCACTGTTCTTCTGGAATCTCTTCTTCAGTTCACACTTATGTCTTTCTTATGAGCAGTTGCTGGAGGAAGAAAAAAAGCCAAACTTGATTCATGGACAAATTGCTTTGGCAGTTGAGTACAAACTGAAAACAAACTATCTGTGCACTACAACTCTACTTAGGGGCTGAACTGAGTAGGGGTGTCATAATCAATTGATATATAAAATGATTCCTAAGGCAATTTAATTGAGGAAAGACATATTTTTTTCAAAAGATACTTCAACAATAACTGGATAGCCATTTGGATGAAAATAAACCTCAGCCATTTTTTCACAGCATACACAATAAGTAACTCAACATGGATCATAAACTTAAATATAAAAGCCAAAGTTATAACATATCTTTAAAAATCATTAAATTATTTGTAATGTGAAAGTAAGTACAGATTTCTTATATAAGGCACAAGAAGCATGAACACTAAAATAAAATTAGATTATTTAGACATCATCAAAATTAAGAACATGTGCTCTTTAAAATGGTTTCTAAAATAAATTGAAAAGGCCACAACTAAGAAAAATATTTGCATTAAGTATTATTGACAAAAAACAAACTGGTATCCAAATTATATAAACAGTGTATACAATTCAATAACAACATAACACAATAAAAAATAGGTTAAAAGTTTGAACAGACTGTTCAGGAAAGAAGATACACCAATGTTAAATAAGCATATTAAATATATTCAATAGCATGTGACATCAGGGAAATGGAAATTAAAACAATGTGTTATCACAACACACCCTCAGAATAGCTCACATTAAAAACACTTATGACTAATAAATTTCCTGGAAAGATGGCAGAGTAGGAAGCTCAAGGACCCAGTTCTTCCACCAAAACATTTATTAAACAGACAGTAACTGTCTGAAACATCTATTTTGAAACAGCAACCAGGAAAGAGCAGGAGGAAGAGGCAGATAAATTAGGGTAAAGAACTTTAAATTGTTCTTTCCATAAGGCAACTACTAGTGCCTATTTCCCCTCTTGCAGCAGGACGCTTTAATGTCTAGTAGCTGACTAGCTGCTGGTGACAGAAAGGGAAGTAAAAGTCCTCTTTCTCAAGAACAAGGGTTGGCATGGCTGATCGCAGGTCATGGCTTTTGATTAGTGAATTCAGGTCACTAGGTCCTAGCTCTGAGGACAGCTATTGCTTCCGTCCTCCCCAGACAGGTAGAGATAGTGGAGACATAAATATACAGTACTTCCTAATGCTGTGGGAGACAGTCAGGTGAAGGGCTGCAATTGCTGGGCAGGCCAGTTAAGCTTAACTTTGGGAACCCATCAGAGAAGTTCTTTTGTGCCTTCCTGGTCCCCTCTTCAGGTCACATTGGACACAGTCTGCACCTCTTCATGTATCCTTAGCCATGTTTTGGCTGGGAAAGACCGACTTGGGAAAGTCCTCTCTGGGGTGACCCTCTCCTAGAATTTGCCCTCCACACAAAAGCAGAATGAGACAGTGAAAGGAGTGCAAAAAATCTATAGAGACAGAGAATCTGGGGAAAAGGAAGGTCAACTTCAAATGCTTGGGAGAGGAAAGTCTATCTCCTGGGAAATAGAAAGGATAGCCAATCCTCTGTAAACAGGGAACTTCCAATCAACTATTAATAACAAGCAAAAGCCCAGGGCAACACAGAAGCCCACGAACTCCAGGAAAACCCTGCACACTGCATTCACCTTGTGCAGACTTTCCTGAAAGGAGAACTGAAGCTCAAGAAAATCTGTCTCATCACCTCGTGTTTGTAAAACCATGAAACAGATATCACAGGAGAAAACCCCACAGTTAACATTTTAAAATACTAAAATATTCAGTATTCAACAAAAGAGTACAAGACAAACAAAGAAACAGGGAATGAGGATTGCTACAAAGGAAAAGGATAAAAATACAAAAAACCCAACACACAAGGGAGCCCGAATTAGACTGACATTAGACATGGTTTTCATTAGAAACCATGGTGGTAAAAAGGCAGTGTGTTGAAATACTTACAGTGCTGAAAGAAGACAACTGTCAACCAAGAATTTAATACCTGCTGAGAAGTTTTTTTTAAATGAGGAGATTAAGACGTTCTCAGATAAGTTAAAGTTGAGGGAATTCATCACCAGCAGACCCTCCCTACAAACAATGCTAAAGGAAGTTTTTCACACTTAAAGGAAAGGAAATTAAACAATGGTTCAAAGCAGCATAAAGAAATAAAGACTTGCAATAACAGTAACCATTTGGGTAATTATAAATGCCAGTATAATTTTATTGTATTGTTTGGTATTCAACTCCACTTCTTACTTCCTATAGGTGTTAAAATGCAAATATATAAAAACTAATGATAAATCTAGGTTTTGGGGCATACATTGTATAGAGATATAAGTGGGAACAAATATGAAAAAAAAACGGTGAGGTACAGAGGATTATTGAAAGTATATGTGCATACTATTGAAATTAAGTTGGTATCAAGCCAAATATGATAGATATATAGTTAGGACATTAAATTTTAACTCTGTGGTAACCACAGGAAAATAGATGAAAAAAATATATCCAGATAGAAATGGGAAGGCACTCAATATGGTACAACACACAGAAAAATAAATAAATATAAAAGTAGGCTTTAACAGAAGTGAGGGGAGAAAAAGTGATAAGACTTACAAAGCAAAATGACAGAAAAAAAGTCCTGTATTATCATTAGTGACCTTCAATGTAAGTGGATTAAACTCCCCAGGTAAGAGGCACAGTTTGGTGATTGAATGAAAAAACAAGACCCAACTATATGCTGTCTTCAAAAGACTCACCTTAAAGCCAAAGATACAAGAAGGTTGAGTGCCAAAGGATGGGAAAAAATTTATAACAGGCAAATAGTAACCAAAAGAGAGTTGGAGTGGCTATACTAATATCAGATAAAATAGACTTTAAGTCAAAAGGGAAACTTTAAGTTACAAGGAAAAAAGTGGACATTATATTTTAATAAAGGGTACAATTCCATAGGAAGATAAAACAATTATAAATATATATGCACCTAAAAGCAGAGCCTAAAAATATATGAAGCAACTGTTAACTGATATGAAGGGAGAAATTGATGGTTCTACAATAAAGGTAGGATACATTAACACAGCACTCTCAATAATGGAAGAACATCCAGTCAAAATATCAATTAGGTAGTAGAGGACTTGAATGATAGAGTGAAACAACTAGCCCTAATAGATATGTGTAGAACACTGCACCCAAGAAAAACAGAATACAATTTCTTCTTAAGTGCACATGACCATTCTCCAGGATAGACCATATGTTGGATCACAAAACAAGCCTCAGTAATTTAAAAAAACATTGAAATCATACAATGTATATTCTCTGGCCACAATTGAATGAAGGTAGAAATCAAAAATGGAGGAAGAAATGGAAAATCTTAAACAACCAATAGGTTAAAATGGAAATCAGAAGAAAAATTAAGAAATATTTTGAGATGAATGAAAATACAATGAAAAGTTATGGAATGGAGTGAAAGCAGCATTGACAAGGAAATCTAAACGCTTACATTTAAAAAGAAGAGGATTTCCTGGAAGATGGTATCAGAGTAGGTAGGCATGGCCTAACTCTTTTACAAAAACAATGAAGAAAGATCAGAAAGCTGTCCAAGAGAGCTGTTTGGGATGAAAATACAGCAAATAACTTTGTTAAGAAGATAAAAAGGCAGCCTACACAGTGGAAATTTTTCAGAAACCACATACCCAATAAGGTTTTAATCTCCAGATTATATAAAGAAATCATACAAATCAACATTAAAAAGACAATTAAAAAAACTAAATAAGGAAATTAAAAAGTAATAAAAAGACAGGCAACTCAATTTTAAAATGTGCAAAAAAGTACACAAAAATATCTCAACACCACTAGCTATTAGAGAAATGCAGATAAAACTAGAATGAGATAACATTTCATGCCCTACAGAATGGCCATTTTTAAAAACAGAAACAAACAAACAAATAAAATAAAGTCCATGAAATGCCCTTGTATTACAGTTAGCCCCATCTTTGCTTGACCAAACAACTGGGCACCATTACCTGGTTACCTGGCCAAGTTGGCACATTAGCATAACCATCACAGTCCTCTCCTTGTCAACTTAGCAGCCATACACATCATTTTAAACCACACTTAATTTCAAAATAAAAGCAATAACATATTTTTTTCACCTAACAATACTCAACTGTCCTTTATATAACCTGAACGCACTAAATCTCTCCAGAATAGGGTACTAATCCTTGGGAAATACTCACTCCTAAAGTTGACATCCTTAAATACTATGACACAAACTCATACAATTTATGCCATATGATAAAGCTACTGAAATGTCATATAGAGAATATTGGGGACTCTCATATACCCAAAGCCTTCTCTCTTTCCACTATTAATAACATTTTACATGAAGATGGTACATTTGTTACCACTGATGTACAAATATTGAAGTATATCACTACTAACCATGGTCAGCTGTTTACATTATGATTCACATTTTGGACTGTACACTTTTATTAGTTTTGATGAAATTTAATATAGCCTGTATCTATTATTGTAAGATCAAGCAGAACAATGCTAATACTGTAAAAATGCCCTGCATCCCATCTATTCTATTTTACCATCCCCTTCCCTTCAGAAACTATGGTAACCACTAAGTTTCAATTTTTGAAGAGTGAGATTCATAGTTCCTTGCAATGATATTGAGGCCTTGACCTACAGGTCTGTTTTCTTTTATTAGGCACTGTCTATGTTTTCAAGGGATTCTTGTTCTTTTAATTGAGAACATAGCAGGACAACCCAGGATTGGTGATTAAAATTTTCTTCTTAATCATGTAGGTATCTACCCACTGATATAACATACTATGGCAAGATGAACACTTACTATTGCATAGAAGCCTGTCCCAGGTGTGCCTGTTCCATATACCCCCCAGACCCAATACCCTACACCATTAACCCTCCCCTGACATATTTGCCTAAAGAACATTCTCAGCATTTTAACCACAGATCTGCAAATCTGTGGGTTCACCTGCTCCTTCCATCAACCCTACCCCCATTTTCATGGATAGTCCAATCCAACCTTCCCCCCCACTCCCTCACAGACCAGTACCAATGAAGCCAATCACATCACTAAACCACTCTCATGCCTATCCACTGCCCAAACACATGCTTCCACCTTATCATAGATTTTATCCATATGAACATCAGCTCACCACCTTCTACTCCCTTTCTTTCTCCTGTAAACTTATCTTCTAGACTCTAGCTCTGAGAGTTTTCCCAATTTGCTTAATTCATATCTGTGAGGTCAAGGAATATTTATCTTTCAGTGCCTGGCTTTATTCACGCAACATACATAAGGTCTTCAAGATTCATCCATGTTATCCTTTTTGTTAATACTACATTCTTTCTTACAGGTGAGTAATATTCTGTTCATTTATATACCATTCTTCTGTGGATGAACATTTGGGTTGCTTCCAACTTTTAGTAAATAATATATAGTAAATAATGCCACTATGAACGTTGGTGTGAATATATATGTTTGTGTCCCTGCTTTCAATTCTTCTGTATATATACCCAGCAGTGGGAATGCTGGATCGTATGACAGTTCTTTAGTTAGGTTCCTGAGGAATCACCAAACTGTCCTCCACAATGGCTGTATCATTCAATTGTTCCATCAACAGTGGATAAGTGTTCCCTTTCCTCCACGTCCTCTCCAACACTTGTAGTCCTCTGTTTATTTTTTAATAGCTGCCAGTATGATGGGTGTCAGATGATATCTTGTAGTTTTGATTTGCATTTCCCCAATAGCTAGCAATGTTGAACATCTTTTCATGTATTTTTTAGCCATTTGTATTTCTTCTTTCGTGAAGTGTCTATTCAAATCTCTTGCCCATTTTTCAAATGGGTTGCTTGTCTTTTTACTAATTTTTTGAGATGTAAGATTTCTTTATACATGCTGGATATTAGAGCTCTACCAGATAGATAGTTACCAAATATTTGCTTCCATTGAGTAGGCTTACTTTTCACTTTCTTGACAAACTCCTTTGAAGCACAAAAGTTTTTAATTTTGAAGAAGTCCCATTTATTTATTTTCCCTTTCATTGGAAAGGATGTAAAGTTTACAAAACCATTTCCTACTACAAAATCTCATAGAGGCTTTCCTACATTATCTTCTAGAAGCTTTATGAGCTTGGCTCTTATATTTAGATCTTTGATCTAATTTTTTTATGAGACTTGAGATGGTGTTCCTCTCTCCTCCATTTGAATATGGATATCCAATTCTCCAAGCACCATTTGTTGAAGAGGTTATCACAGATTGGTATTATTTATGAATTCCGAAAAAAAGATATTAAGTTTTTAAACTCCTCTGCTCTTTTGGTCATGATATCCATTAATTCTATTAAATCCAAAGGTTTTTCATTACTTGATTAAATCAAGACTACTGCTCTGATTCAACCACATCAGTAGGGCATGACTCAGGGTTGAGTCCCTACCCGCTTGATGGCTTGAGATAAATGGGCAGACACAGAAGAAGAGGCAGGAAGAAAGAGAGCTCCATAGACATGGAAGAGGAGAGAATTTGGTCATTTAGGTCCTGCCATGTGACAGAAAGGAGATGACTCAAACAGCTAAAGCCTCAGGGAGAGCTGGGCCAAAGTCCCAGAAAGAAACAAGCCCTCCAGCCTATAGGTGATATTGGAACAAGCTGGGCCCATAGATCCTTAAGAGGAATAGAAAGGCTAAACCCTTGCAGAGATTGACAACCATTTTGCTTCAACACATGGCAACAGACTTTGATGAGAAAATACTTCTTATGGTACCATGAGTTGGACTCTTTAGAATCTTGTAACTATATAAGCTTTTACCCCAAATAAATACTCTTCATAAAAGCCAAGAGATTTCTGGTACTTTGCATCAGCACCCCTTTGGCTGACTAATACAGAGGATATTCTCTCCCAGTTGAGTGGGCTTGGTGGCCTTGTTGGATATCAGTTCACTCTATATCTATATCAGAACTCTTAGTTTTCTCTTATTGGTCAATATGTCTTGTGCCTATACCATGCAGTTTTGACCACTGTAATTTTGTAGTATGCTTTAACGTCAGATAGAGTGATCCCTCCAATTTTGTTTTTCTTTTTCAGCATGTCTTTGGCTATTTTGGTCCCCTTGCCCTTCCAATTTCATAGTTAACTTTTCCAATTCAATAAAAAGTGTTCTCATAATTTTTATTGGGATTGCATTAAATCCGTAAATCAATTTGGGTAGGACAGATATCTCAATGATGTTTAATATTCCTATCCATGAACAGGAACTATTACTTCCATTTATTTAGGTTTCTTTGATTTCCTTTAATGACGTTGTATAGTTTTCTGTGCAGTTTCCTTTACAGCTTTATTTAAGTTTAGTTCTAGGTATTTGATTCTTTTAGTTGCTATTAAAAATGGAATTTTTTATTGATTCCCTCCTCATATTGCTCATTATTGGAGTACAGAAATGCTACTGATTTGTGCATTTTGATCTTATATCCTGCCAGTTTACTGAACTCATTTATCAGCTCTAGAAGTTTTATTGTAGATTTCTGAGGATTGGCTATCTATAGGATCATGTCTTCTGCAAATAATGACATTTTTACTTTTTCCTTTCCAACTTGGAAATATTTTATACCTTTTTCTTGCCTAAGTGCTCAAGCAAGTACTTCAAACACAGTGTTTAATAAGAGTGGTGACAGTGGACATCATTGTCTTTTTCCAGATCTTAGAGGAAAAGCTCTAAAATATCACCATTAACTAAATTAGCAGTGGATTTTTCATATATACTCTTTATCATGTTGAAGAGGTTTCCTTTTATTCCTATCTTTTGAACTGTTTTTTATCAGAAAAGTGTGCTGTATTTTGTTGAATGCTTTTTCCGCATCAATGGAGATGATCGTGTGATTTTTTTCCTTTTGATATGTTAATGTGGTATATTACTTTGATTGATTTTCTTATATCTTATATTGAACCATCCTTGCATACCAGGGATGAAATATTTTGTTGAGGATTTTAGCATCCAGGTTCATTAGAGGGGTTTGTCTTTAGTTTTCCTTTCTTGTGGCATCTTTATGTGGCTTTGGTATTTGGGTAATTTGGGCATCATAGAATGAGTTAGGCAATGTTCCCTCTACTTCTATTTTTTGGAAGTGTTTAAGCTGGATTGGTGTTAGTTCTTTCTGGAACAACTAGTAGAATTCACCTGTGAAGCCATCTGGTCATGGGCTCTTCTTAGTTGAGAGGTTTTTAATGACTAATTCAATCTCATTATTTGTGATTGGTCTGTTGCATTAACCAATTTCTTCTTTCATCAATGTAGGCTGCTTATATGTTTCTAGAAATTTGTCCACTTCATCTAAGTTATCCATCATGTTGGCATATAATTTTTCAAATATCCTCTTATGATACTTTTTATTTCTGTGGGGTCAGTGGTGATATCCCCTTCCTTGCTTCTTATTTTATATATTTGCCTTGTAGCTCTCTGTGTGTGTGTGTGTGTGGGGGTTCTAACAAAGGGTTTGTCAATTTTATTAATTTTCTCAAAGGACTTGCTTTTGGTTTTGTTAATTTTTTCTAGTGTGTTCTTATTTTCAATTTCGTTTAGCTCTGCTTTAATCTTTCTTATTTTCTTCTTTCTACTTGATTTGGGATTAGTTTATTTTCCTTTTTCTAATTCCTCCAGGTGTTCTGGTTATAAATTTCCCTCATAGCACTGCTTTTGCTGCATCCCATAGGTTTTGGTACATTGATTTGTCATTTTCATTCATTTCATTGTAATTACTGCCTTCTTTTACAATTTCCTCCTAATCTACTCATTGTCTGAGAGTGTGTTGTTTAAGTTCTATATCTTTGTACCTAATCTGATTCTCTGCCCCTTACTGATTTCCAGCTTCATTCCACTATGGTCAGAGAAATTACTTTGTATAATTTCAATCTTTCTGAATTTGTTGAGAGTTATTCTGTGCCCTAGCATGTGATCTATCCTGGAGAGTGATCTATGTGTGCTGGAGAAGGATGTATATCCCTCTGTATTTGAGTGTAATGCTCTGTATATGTCTATTAGGTCTAGATACTCTAATATATTCATGGTCTCTGTTTCTTTATTGATCTTCTTTCAAGATATTCTGTTTAATAGAGATAATGGTGTATTAAAGTCCCCCACTATAGTTCTAGAGGCATTTATTTCTCCACTTAGTTTTTCCTATTTTGCCCTGGTTAGGTGTGTAAATGTTTTTGATTGTTCTTCTTGATAGATTACTCCTTTTATTAATATATAGTGTCTGTCTTTGTCTCTTAAAATAGTTTTGCATTTAAGGTCTATTTTGTCTGATATTGGTATAGCTATTCCTGCCCTTTTTTGGTTATTGTTTCCATATAAAATTGTTTTCCAGCCATTCACTTTCAACCTCCTTGCCTCTCTGGGTCTAAGGTGAGTATCTTGTATTCAAAATATAGATAGGTCATATTTCCTTACCCATTCTTCCAATCTATGTCTCTTTATTGGCTAGTTTAATCTATTAACATTCAATGTTATTATGGTCAAGCATTATGTACACTAGCCATATTTTCTATAAGTTTATATATGTCATATGTTGCTTTTATTATCATTTTTATATTTTAATTATTCTTGCCAAAATCTTCCTTCCTACACTGTCCTCCAACCCCTCTATCCTGTTTGTTTCTTTCAACCTGCAGAACTCCCTTTAGTATTTCTTTAAGGGCAGGTTTCTTACTGACAAACTCTCCTAATTTCTGTTTCTCTGTGAATATTTTGAAGTCTCCCTCATTATTGAATGCCAGTTTTGCTGATACTGAATTCTTGGCTGACAGTTTTTGTTTTTTTTTGTTTTGTTTTAGCACCTTAACTATGTCATACCACTGCATTCTTTCCTCAATGGTTTCAGATGAGAAATCAATACTTGATCTTACAGAGCTTCCCTTGTATGTGATGGATCTCTTTTCCCTTGCTGCTTTCAGTATTCTCTCATTATCTTAAGCATTGGGCAATTTGATAAATATATATCTTGGGGAAGTCCTGTTAGGATTATACTGTTTGGGGTGTGCTGTGCTTCCTGGACATATTTTTACTTCTCTTCTCCTTCAGGGATGCTTATAATGCATTTTTGTGCATTTCATGCTGTCATTCAAATCCTGAGTCTGCTGGATTTCTTCTATCTTTTTATCTATCTGTTCTACTATCTGTCTTATTTTTGATACATTGTTTTGACATCACTGATTCTTTCCTCTACCTGTTCAAATCTGCTGCTTCCAGTGAATTTTTTATTTTTCACTTTGTGCCATTCATCACCATCAGATCCTTTATCTTTTTATGTATGTTTATAGTTTCTTTAGTATGTTCCCCCATGTCTTCAAAAATCTTTATCTCTTCCTTCACTTTATTAAGTTGATTCATGATATTTGTTTGGGCATCCTTGATTAGCTGATCCATGTTCTGCATCTCTTCCTGTTTTTTGCTTTTTCATTAAACTGGGCCATGTGTTCCTGTTCTTAGAATGGCTAGTAATTTTTTGTTAGTGTCTAGGCATCTCTTTATCTTGATGGAATTATGTGGTTGATTCGTTATTCTTTCTACTCTAGGGTTTATTTTTGTTGTTGTTTTTCTGCGTGTGTTGCAAAGTTCCTTTTTAACACGAGGTTCCTTTTATTCTGTATCCTTGCAGTTGTCTTTATTCTTTTAAAAATATATATATTAGGACCAGAAGGAAAGAAAAGAGAGAGGAAGAGAAAAAGAATCAGAGTAATAATAATTTTTAGAAAGGTAGAAGATGAACTATGCAGAGCTAGGAAAATAAATAAGTAATATGAGTTTAAAAATCATAAAAAATAAAGAGGAACAAGAATATAAAAGGTGCAATAAAAATGGTGCAAATAACAAAATAGAGGAGAAAAATAGAATGAATTAAAAGGCTAGAAAAGTGAGGAGAGAGAGAGAGAAAGAGAGAGAATAAGTGAAGACCAAATAAGAAGAGGTATAATGAAAGAAAAGCAACAGAAGACAAAAGATAGAAAAATCAAGGAAAGAAAAGAAGTAAAGTAAGTAGAAAACATAAGTAAAAGAAAGAAAGGGGAAAAGGGGGAGGGGGAAGACAACAAAACAAGAAACCAAACAACAACAAAAACCCAGGAAAAACAGCCTTCCATCTTAGGCCCGTAAGGAGATTCTCAGACTGCCAGTACTCATCAACTGATCACCCTGCAACCTGCCCCCTGCAGGTGATGTACTCAGTTTTAAGAAATAAAATAAAGGAAAAAAGAGCCAACAAAAAATGAAAAATGACAGATCCAAAAAAACATAAAACAAAAATGTATCTGTCTATACATACCCTATCATAAGGTGCTGGCTCGGTACCTGATAAACTGGTGGATCACTCTCTGGACCATTTCTCTTAGGAGGTGCCAGGAATTCAAACCAGGGGCCTCCTTTAAGCAAGGCAGGAAATCCTACGTTGTGCTACACCAGCTCCATAGGTTAAGTAGGCTTCTGAAAGCTTATCTGGCTCTTCCCACCGCCATTCCCTAAGATGAGTTGGGCTTCTAACAGTTTGCCTGAGCTGGGTTGGTTAGACACCTGTCTCTGCTCCCTCACCACCCTAGTTCCTCTCTTTCCCAGGGCAGCTGGGTATGACAGCCTGCCTGATCAAATGCCCCTCTCCTCTCCCTGGGGCCACTTCAGTGATAATTGACATCTGTTTTGAGATTTAAAGGGGCTCAGCTGGCCAAACCCATTGAAAAGAAAACACTCTCTACCCTCTGCCATACCCCTCTTCCTCTCAGGGAATGCTCCCTCCCACTCAGTTGATTGCAGTGAATCCAGGGTTTTACTGAGACTATTTGGCCTTGTGGGTGGGGTATATGTGCCCTTTCCAGCCACAGGGGTGAGTAACCCACAGTTTTCCTTTGGTCTCTCTATCTCTATGTCTCCCTCCCTCCTAGATGATATGCAGCACTTTCCTGTTCTGTAGATCCCCAAAGGGGCTCCCTTGGGTAGGTTTTTGCCCTTTCTCCTTTGCTTTAGGTAAGAGAGTTGAGCTCTACCTACCTACTTTGACTTCATCTTTCAGGAAGTCCACCAGTATCCTTTTTTGATAAAAACACTAAAAAAGACAAGGAATAGAAAGAAACTTCCTTAAGATCATAAAGACAGCACATATGAAAATCCCTCAGTTAATGCACTACTTAATGGTAAAGACTGAAAGCTTTCCCTCTAAGATCAGTAACATGACATGGATGCCACTGTCACCATTGTTATTCAACATTGTACTGGAAGTTCTTGTCAGAGCAATTATTCAAGAAAAAGAATTAAAAGACATTCAAAATGGAAAGGACAAGTAAATTTTCCTTATTTGCCGATATGATCCTATATACAAAGAATCATGAAATTCCACAAGGCTCCTAGAGCTAATAAATGATTTCAGCAAAGTTATAGGTTACAAGAACAACACCCCAAATCAGTAGCAGTGTTTCCATACACAATGAACAATTAGAAGAAGAAATCAAGAACAAAACCCCTTCACAACAGGAACTAAAAGAATCAAATATCTAGGAATAAATCTAACTAAGTATATATAAGACTTGCAAACAGAAAATGACCAAATATACCTAAAAAATGTAAAGGCTTAAATAAACAGAAAGATAATCCATGTTCATGTTTTGGAAGATAAATATTGTTCCAACTATAATGCTTCTCAAAGCAATTTATAGATTCAATGAAATTCTAATAAAAATTCCAAGAACATTCTTTGGAGAAAGAAAGCCAAGCAATAAACTTATATGGAAGGGTAAGGGGCTGCACATAGCTAAAACTATCTTGAAAAAGAAGAATGGAGTTGAAGGACTCACACTTCCCAACCTTAATAAAGAGGGACCTGGTTGGTCTTTGGCTGGGTTCATTCACTTGGCACGGCAGAATAGACAGACATACCAAACTAGGCTAGGAAGGAAAAGGGGATGTATTCACCAGCAGGAGACAGGAGATGTACAATCTCAAATCAGCCCCCTTGAACTACAGAAATTCTAATATTTTATACTATCACGATGCTAATGGATAATTGGGGTGGACCTGGAACAGGTTCCCTCATTAATAAATATTAAGGAGTTGAACATGGTGGGGTGGGTACCAAACCAGGGTGAGTTACAAGGTTATAATCATTATCAAAGATCAAGATTCTGGGAGAAAAAAGTACATGGTAGAGGTCAGTCAGTCACAAGGTGTTCCATATGGATATCAAACAGGAGGGTGGAGGGGTTATATACAGGGAGAGGCTAAGTTTTGCATAACCATAAACAGAGATGAGACCTGTTTAGAATGAGCATCATAATAGCAGGTCTAGGCTAAATCCAGCCAGTTTGGGCAGTTTCAGATATTGGCATTTTGCAATTTTTTTTTTTAATAATATAAAGGCATCTGTATAATTCTTAACCTTAAGAATTCCTAACCTTCAAATTACCAAAATTCCATACAATGCCTCAGTATTTAAGCTATACCAGGTTTTTCTTGCACTACAATTCAGTAGCTGTCTTTACTCTTTTACATACAAGGATGCTAAAATTTAGAGAATTTGAAAACTTGCCCAAGATGATATATCCAGCAAGTTACAGGGCTCAGTGTCAGACCCAGGTCTGAAGAACTTCCCAAGTATGTGCTTAGACTGAAGGCTCAAGAAAAGATAGAAGTTTGTGTGATCATTACAGGATTAAGGCAGAGACTCAATCTTGTCTGAGAAAAGTGGCAAGCACTTTACTGAGTTTTCCACTTCAGCAAAGGTCATCCTGCTATTGAATGGAGCTATTAGACTTACAACAGAAATTCTGGGGGAAAACATGTCTGAAATTTTAGGGAATGAAAAGTAGCTGTATTCTGGGTGCTCTTGCCATCCCTCACATTGTTGGCTATAAATTATTTACAGCCCTTGAATTAGGATTGACCCAGATATTCAAGTGGCATATTGATTATGCCATTCTTTTCTTCCATTTTTAATGAAAAGCTTCTTAAACATTGGGGAGTTCAATGCCCTTAGTTCAAATATATTAGTTCTTAGTTTATATGAATGTAAGTATTATACCTAGCATCTCAATGTACTGATAGGATTACATCCTCTTGTCTAGATTCTGCTTTCACTTTATGCAGTGAATTTATATTACACTATTATATTGCAAAGTCTTTCTAAGGGTTATCTGCCCCATAACCTTGGATTACTTTGGTAGCTAGTGTATTGCAGAACAGAACATCAAGCTGTATTACAAATTAAAGTGAGCTTTTCATTTATTTGGTTTGGTTCTCAATGTGTGACCTTCTTTTTAAAAACATAATTACATACACTTCACTATCAGATTCTTAGTTGGCTCATTTCTTCCTGCATCTTAATGTTATTATTCTATGTATTTATTCAACTCTCCTGTAAGCATCATATAATTATAAAATAGAATTGCCAGCTCCTAATGCTATCAGCAAAATCCATTAGGTAATTTCTTGTAGACTGAATTGCCCCTATCTCATTAAAGCAGCGTACGGTTCCCAATGATTCTTTCTAGCTTAGATAGTGTTGTTAAAAATATTAGTAATTATACATGGAATAAAAATCTAAAAACTGATTGTGCTTATGTGTGCCAAACACTGAAATTCTATACCAAAGGGAATATCAGTTCAGTTGAATTCAATTTAACAAGCATATATTGGATGGCAGATATATGTCAAAACACTCTTCCAGGTTCTGTGGATAAAAAGATACATAGTTCCTATATCCAAGTTCAGGGAACTCACAATAAATCAGGAAAGACACATAAAAATTAATCCTTACACATGATAAACATTATAAGAAACATTTGGAGTAAATGTTAAGAAAAAAAAAATGGAGTTAATGAATTTGAACTTGTGGGAGCAGTAGGTGGTAAGGACTTTTATGGATAGCATAAAGGTGGCTATTCTATTTCTATTTGGCTTTCAGGATAAGTGGTTACTATAAGGGTAAAAATACATTAAAACAAAACATATTAATTTTCCCTGGTGAGAAAAGAGAAAGAGACTGCTCCCCTTCCCTCTTTCTAAAACATTCTTAAAAAGACTTGCAATTGTAAATCCTTTCTCTGCTCCTTTGAGGTATATGTAAAACTTTTTAAAGGTTAATAAGCCTTTTGTCTGTTTTACAACCCAGGGATGTCTCTCTCCAAGACCTGTGGGCCATCTCTCTGACATGTAAACATAAAGGAAGTTAGCATCCTTACCTCCCCATTTCTGTGGGAGTTTAGCTCATGGGTCAGCTCCAAGTTGTAACTATCTACCCTTCTCAGAGAATAAAATATTTTATCATTCCTTTAGATAGATACAATTAACAAACACAAAAACCACCTGATTACCAGGTAAATTTAAGATAAAATATTTTTGACAAATGATACTGTTATGTCCTTTTACTTGAAGATGAATTATCATTTTATTTTTAGAACTAGAACATAATGGGTTACATCTGGCTGACTCTATAAAAGAGATTTCCTTCTTTCTTAGCCGTCTCTTTAGCAGATCGCCTGTGATGCATAACATTCAGTTTTAATGCTTATTCAAAGCAGAATGGTTTTTCTTTCTCTTCTACCTTTCTGGAGAGGTTTACTGGGTCAGAAAAAGATTTTGTGCTTCATTTTATTGCCCCAACAGTACTCATTGTGCAAAAAACAAAAACAAGCAAAAATGGGAAGGTCATTCTATATAAAGGGAATAATAAGAACAAGGGAGTGGAAGTGTGAATAAGCAGGACCATTTCTGTAGGTGTTTTGGTCAGTTGATAGGCAGAAGAGGAGTCTAGAAAGAGATGCAGGGATTAACCATGTAGAGCTTTGGATGCCACGTTTAAATATTTAAAAATTTATTCCAAAGGCAACTGTATTCGTTTTCTTGGTTGCATAACAAATTATCACATATTTAGCAACCTAAAGAAACACACATTTATTATCTCACAGTTTTTGTGATTCAGCAGTCTAGGCATGGCCTGGGAGGATCTTCTGCTTCCAGCCACAATTGAGGTATTGGCCAGGTCTGGGTGCTCATTTACAGGCTCTACTAAGCCAGCATCTGCTTCCCTGCTCAGGAAATTGTTGTCAGTATTCCGTTCATTGTGACTGTAGGGATTTAAGGTACCTTGCTTCTACCTAGCCCTCTAGAAGAGGAGACGGAGTTAAGTCTACTACTAAGATGGAGCTTTATGTAGCATAAATCACAGGTGTGACAGTCATCACCTTTGCCATATTCTATTGGTTAAAGGCAAGTCACAGGTCCCACTGACATTCAAGGAAAGGCATTATGCAAGGCTGTAAATACCAGGAGATGGGGGTCATGGGAGTCACCTTCAAGTTTATCTGTCACAGGGACAGAATTTTCTTGAAGGGTGACATATAATATCAGTGTTAAGAAAGAAACTAGTGTGCCAGTGTGAAGAGTTCTTTGCCGGTAGAGAGAGATGGAGACACATACACTTATCTCTGAAATTTCCTGAGCTACTTAACACAGATTAATTTATTTTTCTCCCAAAAAAGAAAATGATGGTAAAATTCCTGGGATTCACTGAAAACATTTTCCCCTGAAGAAAAGAAGAAAAAGACAATACTTTGGAATCACTAAATGTTGCTTTCCTTAGAAAAGGGAGGAAGAAGGTAAGGGCCCATTGTCTTGATCAATGGGACAAAATCAGATTCTTTTGTGTTTCAAATTCCCCAGAAAGAAGGAAAGATGAATGGTAATAACAAGTCTTTGAGGAAACAGACATGGAAACAAATTTTCGTTGCCCTTACTTGGTCTACAGTCTAGGGAGGCTGCAGCATGCACTAAGTGAACAAAGAGTTGTATGAAAGGGTACTATTCCCAGCTGTGGGGAAACAGGGCAGGGGCAGTCATTGGAAAACTCTGATTTTACTGCTGTATTCTAAGCATGACTTTCTAGACCAGTTTCTAGCAGTTGCCTGCTCCTTTCCCATGCTTCTTTTGTGGGTTGCAAAATATAGCCTCTCCTAGCAACAGAATACGACTTACTCTAGCAACATCCGTGGCTGTTCATATTTTTAAAATATGTATATTTCCAAGGCAACTCTATTGTGCAGCCAATTGTGAGAACCTCTACTCTAGAGCTTTTAAGCCAGGCTTCACTAGCAGATAAGCCAGTTAAAATGGTTAGGCATAAGCCTAGACATTGGAAAATTTTCAAGATCTCTAGGCAATGCCAGTGTAGAGCCAGGGTTAAGAACCACTGTGCCAGGAAACTCAAAAGATGATAAGGTGGGCAGTAGGGATTGTTCTAGACTTGCTGATGTTGCTACTAGATTTATAAGGAAGATTCTTAGGTTTCTAATTTCTGAAGATATATTGGCACACCAATATATTGGGAAAAATAGAATACACTTTCTATTGTTATTTTATGTATATTCTGGTAAATGTTTAACAATTGACTCTGTTTTTTGTTTGTTTGTTTTAAGCCCTGATTCATAGATTTGCTGTTTTCCATGGTGTAATAATTTCTACTATGGTCCCTTAAAGATATCACTTGAACATCAACTTAATTTGAGGCTGGGAGGAGATGTGGAGCAAGTAGCACATCACTATATAGTATTTCAACGATATAGATACAAGTGACTTAATACCCTCAAGAGCATAGATTATAGTAAAATGTAGTAAAAGAAATAAGAAGGAATGAGTTTTGAGTCTATATTTTCTTTGCTGTTAATATTACTAATTTACTGGGAAGTTTATGTAATTTAGTTTTGAATAAGGACTGTGTTTAATAGTTACTCACAAAGTACTTAAAAATTTACAGAATGAACTCATTCAAGACTCTACCAGCAGATATCAGCATTCCACTGTATAAATCAACTGACCTAAAGTGAGGGCTATTACCAACCTTTTCTGCCCGGTCACAAACCATCCAGAATGGATACTGACCAATAAGTCTTATCTGTGCCCAGGAAGCTGTCAGTCTGTAGAAAACAGATTTTGGTCGAAGCTTAAGGTTCTTAGCACATTGCCTTGAACTTAATAGGTGATCTCCAGAAGTTTGGAATGACTAAAGGGATGGATGAATGAATGAATGAATGAATGAATGAATGAATAGCTTATGTATTGGAGGGAATAACTCAATAATAAAAATATAGAAGACGTAGTGTTCATTATTAAGGACTTATAATAGCACATCTTTTCTAAAATTTATTGAAGTATATCACTGATACATAAACATACATAAACAATAAGTGTATAGTAATAGTTGTGAACTATAAAACAAACATATATGACATAATACAGGACTCTCATAACTCACCCCACCACCAATACCTTGCATTCTTGCCAAATATTTTTAACTAATGATTAAATAGCATTATCAAATTATTACTACTAACCAAAGTATTTTTCCCTGAACCTCACTCTATTATTACCTTTATACCATTTATATATGAGCATATGTAAACAATAAGTATACAGTAAAAGTGGTGAACTTACAAAGCAAACATGCATAACATCATACAGGGGTCCCATACATCAACCCTCCACCAACATCTTGCCTTGTCGTGAGACAATTGTTACAAATTATGAAAGAATATTGTCAAAATCTTACTGCTAATTGTAGTCCTTATATTACATTTGGTGTATTTCCCCCCCAAACCACCCCCCTATTGTTATTTTTTAAACATTTATTATTTATTTATTTATTCCCGCCCCCCACTTGCGACTTGCCTGCTGTCTGTTCTCTGTGTCCATTCTTTGCACATTCTTCTGTGTCTGTTTGTCTCCCTTTGTTACATCATCTTGCAGCGCCAGCTTTCTACAGGTGAGGGCCATCAACTCTCCACTGGCATGGGCCAGCTAGCTTTACAAGGAGGCCCTGGGATGTGAACTCAGGGCCCCCCTTATGGTAGATGGGAGCCCAATTGATTGAGCCACAGCTACTTCCCTCTATTATTTTTTTTTAAATACATATTTTATGACAGCAGTTGTAAACTTACAAAACAATCATGCACATGTGCATAATTCACAAACACCCGTCTATCAACACACTATACCGTGGTGGAACATGACAGATAACATTATCTGCTTGTTACCACAACCATAGTGTACATTTGGCACACATTTTCCACAGTGCCCATTATCAAAACACAATACATCTTTGGCACAGATGCAAGAATATTATATTAGTACTGCTAATCAAAGTCCATAGGTCATTCCAGTTGTATTTTTCCCATGCTTCTCCACATTCCCACCACCCTATAGTAGTGATGTACCTTTGCACTAGCTCACAAAGGACACTCTTGCATCTGTACCATCAACCACAATTCTCATCCACCTCTAGGTTTACTGTGCTATTCAGTTATTAGATTATTCTCTAGCATTCTGTCAATTGGCATTTACATCCCTAGACTACCATTTTCAGCCACATACCCTTTTATAAATTAACTGTTATACATTATGTTACCATCCACACTATACATTTCCACACTTTTACAGTAAAGCCAATTAAAACTTCTACATACATTAAACATCAGTAGTCCATCTCAGTCTTCCTCTTATCTCCTTTAAGAATCCACCACCTATCACCAGGTCTTGAAGATATTTTCCTACAATTTCTTCGAAAAGTTTTATGGTTTTTGCTTCTACTTTCAGGTTTTTGATCCATTTTGAGTTAATTTTTGGATAAGGTGTGAGTTGGGTTCCTCTTTCCTTCTTTTGGCTATGGATATCCAGTTCTTTCAGCACCACTTGTTGCATGGACTATTCTTCCTGAGCTGTTTGGTTTGACAGGCTAGTCAAAAATCACTTGACCATACATGTGAGGATCTGTTTCTGAACAATCAGTTTGGTTCCATTGGTTTATGTGTCTGTCTTTATGCCAGTACCATACTGTTTTTACCATTATAGCCAGATAATATGATTAAAGTCTGGAGATGAGGGTTCACTTTTCCTTTTAAGATCACTTACCCTTCCAAATAAACGATACTCATGCTTTTAATTTTATTTTTAATGCTGCTGGAATTTTTATTGAGATTGCATTGAATCTGTATATCAATTTGAGTAGAATTGACATCTTAATGATATTTAGTCTTCTAATCCATGAGCATGGAATGTTCTTCCAGTTATTTAGGCCTTTTTTAAAATTTCTTTTAATATTGAGTTGCAGTTTTATGAATATAGGTGCTTTATATCATTTGGTTAATTTTAGTGCTATTTGAGTTTTATTTTTCATATTTTATTTTCACTACACTTTTGACATTTTTTATTCCTTTTATTCATATAATCTTCATTTCTAGACTCTCTTCCAGGTCTCTATCTCCCATCTTTTCTTTTCAGGTTCTAGCACACCCTTTAGTATTTCCTGAAAATCTAGTCTCTTGGTTAAAAATACTCTCAGTTTCTATATATCTGTGAATGCTGTAATCTCACCCTCACTTTTGAAAGACAATCTTGTCAGATATAAGATTCTCGGCTGAAAATTTTTCTCTTGTAGTATCTTAAATATATCATACCACTGTCTTCTTGCCTCCATCGCTTCTAATGAGAAATCTTATTGGGTATCCCTTATATGTTATACATTGCTTTTTCTCTTTCTGCTCTCAGAATTCTCTCATTGTCTTTGGCATTTGACATTCTTATGAGTGTGTGTCTTGGAGTTGGTCTATTCAGATTTTTTTGGATGGTTGTACGTTGTGCTTCTTGGATATGGATATCTATGTGCTTCAATAAGGTTGGGAAATTTTCTACCATTATTTCTTCAGATATTCTTTCTGCCCCTTTTCCCTTCTCTCCTCCTTCTGAGACACCCATGACACATGTTTGCACATCTTTTGCTGTCATTTAATTCCCTGACACCTTGTTCAATTTTTTTCCATTCTTTTCTTCATCTATTATTTTGTGTGTTCACTTTCAGAGGTTATTTCTTCAAGCTCACAAATTCTTTCTGCTGCCTTCTCAAATCTGCTGTTATATGATTTCAATGGTTTTTTAAAAAATTTCATTGATTGCACCCTTCATTCCCATAAGATCTGCTATTTTTCTTTGTATGCTTTCAAATTCTTCTTTGTGCTCCTCCAATGTCTTCTTTATATTCTTTATCTCTTTTAGCCACCTCATTGAATTTATTAAGGAGATTTGTTTGAACATCTATGATTAGTTGTCTCAACTCCTTTACGTCATTTGGAGGCTTTTCTTGTTTCTTTTACTGCACCACAGCTTCCTATTTGTTGATGTGGATTGTAATTTTTTGTTGGTGTTTTGGCATTTGGCTTACTAGAGTATTTATTCTGGGTACATTATTTTTCTTTAGCTTAGGACTTCCTGCCCTTTCTCCCTTGCTGGTTGTGTAGTAGGAGCCAAAGATTTAGTTGGTGCTATAATCTGTGGAGGCTCAAGCTGCCTGCATTGCCCCAAGGACCCATGAAACTTCTTCCAACTTTCTCCTTTGCCAGGGGTAGGGGCAGAGTCACAGCTGTGTGGAAGAATCCAAGTTGTACATGCCTAGACTGTAGTTGCCCAGAGAGATTGATGATGCTTCACACCTCTTTTATACCTGCCTGTGGCATGGATGGAGCTGCAGGTGTGGACAGCAATCTATGCAATGCTAGTCCAAGATGACTGCAGCGGTCCTGGTAGACTTTTGATTATTCAATGTGTGCTAGCCAAAGGTACCTGAAGGTACCTGGATAGGCTAGTGGTGGGCTTGCCAGCTTTATCCCTGCCAGAGGCAGTACTGAAGCCTAGTCTAGGGCTGCAGGCTGATCTGGGTGAAAGAAAGTGGTTCCTACCATCACTGTGATTTTCAGTCAACCTGGCTTCTCCTCAGGCTGGGTTGGAGTCAAAATGACCTCTTTCTGACTTGGACAGATTCACATTCTAGCTGTTCCTAGGGTTATACCTTGGTCAGCTGAGTCTACTAATGAGTAGCTGAAATCCATGGCCAACCACCTCCTCCTCTCCTCTTTTTGAGAAATGGAGCTTCCAATTCCAGCCACAGAATAGCTCCTGGGGCAGCTTGTGTTGCCAAAGTGAGATAATCACTGGCCTCTGCCTTGGCCTGGAATTTCCTGGAGAGGCTAGCACAGGTCCCCTCAACTTCCTCCATGCTGGAGGTGGGACTGGGGCCTAGGCTAGACCTGCAATCTGATCTGGATGGGAAGAAGCCAGTCCCTACCAGCACTTTGATTTTCAGTCTGTCCTGCTTCCCCTTGTGTCAGTTCCAGAGTCAAGATGGCCGCTATCAGCCTCTTTCTGTCTTGGACAGGCTCAAACTTTAGCTGTTCTCAGGATTATACTTTAGCATGCTGAATTTACTCATTAGTAGCTGAAGTTGGTGCCCAGTTATCTCTTCCTCCCCCATTTTAGGGAAGTGGAGCTTTCAATTCTAGTCGTGGAACAGCTCCCAAGGAGGCTAGTGCCTTCAGTGGAGGATAAGCACCAGTCGCTGGGGTATGGAGTGCTCTACTTATGCATCTTTACTGCACATGGGCAGCCTCCCACTTCCATTCCTTCAAGGATGTTGGAGGATGCTCTTCTGGTCTCCTGGAGCCCCCAAATGGGTGCTTCTGCTAGCTTCAGAAAGCTCTGGGTGTTTACTAACTGCCTTGTAGCAGGAGCTGACTCTAGGAGCTCCTTCCTCTCCTGCCATCTTGCTGGTTCTCAATAGCACACCTTTTAATTCTCCCTCACTCTTAACTCCTTTTATAGAAAGATTTTATGTATGAAGGAGAATTTTCATGGAAGACAAAAAGGAGCATTTCATCTATTCCATTCTCATAGTGATCTTTTCCACAGGTTAAAGTTCTGCATTGAATTAAATGGCCACTCCACTGTCCATGCTCCAGCAAACTGAAGTCCCTGCTACTCTCAGAATAAGTTCCTGCTACTCTCAGAATGGCAGATCACCTGCCCTATCCTATCAGACTTTTGTTTATTTCTTCATATTCCTCATTTTTCTTTGTTGTTCCCTTTGCCTGATAATCCCTTACTTTCCTAGTTACCTGGGAAAATTTCTTTCACAACTCAAGAAACCATTTTGTGGGAAACGGACTTGGCCCAGTGGGTAGGGTGTCTATCTACCACATGGGAGGTCCACAGTTCAAAATCCAGGCCTCCTTGACCCGTTTGGACCTGGTGCACGCACAGTGCTGATGAGCACAAGGAGTGCCGTGCCATGCAGGGGTGTCCCCATGTAGGGGAGCCCCACGCACAAGGAGTGCGCCCTGTAAGGAGAGCCGCCCAGCGCGAAAGAGAGTGCAGCCTACCCAGGAATGGCGCCACCCACACGGAGAGCTGACACAACAAGATGACGCAACAAAAAGAGACACAGATTCCCGTGCCATTGACAACAACAGAAGCAGACAAAGAAACAAGACACAGCAAATAGACAGAGAGAACAGACAACCGGGATGGAGGGGAGGGGAGAGAAATAAATAAATAAATATTTAAAAAAAAAAAAAAGAAATAATTTTGTAATCTTCTCCAGGCTTTCTGTGGGATTGATTCATTCTATCTTCTTTCTGGTTACATCCTCCTCTCATTATGATTGCTACAGTATGCAATGTGATTTCTATTAAACTTTTATTGGGCTTAATTGTTTATATGTTGACACTTGTGTCTATAGCCTTCCCTATCCTTGGGAATAATGTGAGCTTGTTAAAGGCAACAATGTCTTTGACATCCATGATGGGTAGGCTAATGTGTCAAACAAATGGTGCCCAGTTGTTTGGTCAAGTAAGGAATGGGCTAATTGTAACACAAGGGCATTTCGTGGACTTTAGTTATCTGTGAGTTGCTTGCTTGCATAGATGGCTGGTTACATCTACAATCAAATGAGGAGACTGCCATCAGCAATGAAAGACATCTTGTCCAATCAGTTGAAGGCCTTAAAAGGAGAAGTGATTTCAGCATTCAAGGAAAGAATTCCTATCTCTACTTTGGACTGCCAGCATCTCCTGGGGACCTTTACTGGAACCTCTGACTTGTAGCCTACCATACAGAATTTGGACTTGTAGCATGAGACAATTTTATAAAATCTGATAGTATTTAGAGATGTCTCTTGTTGATTCTGTTTCCCTAGAGAACACTGACTAAGACAATATAATTGTTTTGTAAATGAATTCCTCTTTTTGTTGTGTTTCTGTTCTGTGTCCCCTCAGACATTTTACTAATTATTACACCTATGCATACCTCCTTTCCCCCATGTAAACATTCAATGGATATTTGCTGAATGAATGAAGACTAAAAAGTAATACAGAGTAATAAAGGGTTAACTTGATTAATGTCACAACCGTTACACCACCCCATTCCTCACTATTTCCCAGTAATGATAAATTGTGATGTATTTGCTATTGTAATGTTGTATAATAACTGAAATTAATTTCTATTTTATGTTACCCAAAGATAGTGTTGATCTTAAGAACATCTTTTTGTCTCCTTGTCATTTCTTTCTGAACTTAAGTTTAGGTGTTCTTCAATCTTTTCATCCTATTAGCATTCTTCCAAAAAGAAGAGTGCTTAAAAATTCATGCTGAAAGTGTCATCTTTTCTTATGCCATACCATTTGCCTTTTGAGATGGATCTTACCCTGCCCCAAGGAGGGAACTCGTTAGCTTTGATATTGCCTGAGACCAAAAAGGACGTGTCATTTTCCTTTAAAGAGAAAAACTGAAATGTGAAAAGCATTAACAGGCAAAGTATCAGCCTTTTAGGTCTTGGCCTAAGCAGAATTTTGATTTTGAAGAGCACAGGAGACAAATCATTTAACCAGAGACTGGCAGAACAGAGATTATAATAACAGAATATGGCATCTTAATCCAGGAGAGCAAAATTTATTTTGTCTGAAAATACGCTTAAGATGGTTGACTTATAACTATCTATCTTTAGTTTGAATTTACCATTACAGAGGTATAACTAATCTTACAAAACATCCTTTTCCTAATAATCCAATCATTCTATTTCTTGCTCTTTTGGTAACAAAGATTTCCTAAGAAACCATTGATTTTTGACTGTACAGAGTATTTTTTAATTAGAGCTCTTTTGCTTTGTTTAGTTTTTCTTTTGAAGCCATATAAATACTTGCACTGAGATATTGAAGGAAATTGCTTTTGGGGAGGCAATCACCAGTAGGAAAAAAGAGAAATCACTCTAAGAAATCCCAAAAATCCAAGTGATCAATTTCCAGTTTTGTTATTAATCCTTCCTAAATTCAAAATCACCACAATAAAAATATAAAATAAACAAATATATTGAATATGAAAGGAAATATCTCTTACACTAAAATAAATGTTTCTCATGAGTCAAAAAATCAGAAGTATTTTTCCTACCAGTGAAACTAATAAAAGAAAAACAGCTAAATGTTGAGGTAAAATGGTTTTCAAGATTCTTGTCATCAAAGCTATTTCACAACTGGAGAGATTTTCTTCCTTTGCTTCTTTACACTTAGCCAAATACTCTTAACAATAAATTACAATAGGAATAGGTAAAAGCAATCCTAGAAGGAATGATGAATTTACGGAGTTTGATTTTTTTCAGTTTCTCCTGAGTTTCTCCATATTCCTTGTGCTTCACTATAGCCCAGATGAAATACATGCAAAATTCTTGTTTTCCCTTTAATCCTGGGGGAGAAGGGACATAATGCAAATATTTCTCTCTTTTTTTTTTTCCACTCTATTTTCTTGTATAAATACCTAGGTGCCTTATTCTTGTCTCTTCCAAACAATTTAGGCATAAACGAAAGCAAAATAAAACAACCTGGCTACGCACGTGCTATACTATTGAAGACTTGTCAGTAAAGTGCAGAGTAATTGAGGGGTGCTATATGTCCAGATGTCCCAGTCCAGCATTACTTCCTTCTAGGATCTTAACATCTACATTTCCGACTGTCACAGCAGTTTATTTCACTCATTGTTTTCCTCCACCAGTATCCTGGTAAGGAAGTAAGGGGCAGAGTTATTATCCACATTTAACAGAGAGGGAGATGAAGCTGAGAGACTCGTCCAAGCTCACACAGCAAAGCACTGAGATACTGGAGAGTTGCAGCAAATATTTGCTAGAAATATTTACTACATCATTAGTAAGGAAATGCCTTCATTTGGATGTGGAAAAGCAAGGAGATTTGTTAGAAAACATGCAATTTCACAAATGAGCCTGGAATATGCCTTTGCTCAAAATGACACCTGGAATTAATTGCTGCTTTCTTAAGAGATCAATGGGACACATGTTGGGGGGTTGGAATATGTGGTAGAGTCACCCAGGCAGAAGACTTTTCTGTTGGCAAAAGCAATGCCTCCAAGATAGATCTTTTAATTGACTAAACGTTAGGTGCAAGCTGTCATCTTATTGAGGAAAGCTGTTATTTGGTGTCTGGATAGTTGGCATTCTTACCTTTAGTGGACCTAAATTAAAGGTTTGAAAATATGAGGAGAGAAACTTAGTTCTTAGCTAAACTCCTTAAATCAAAGCCTTCTTTCCTAAAAAGTAACTCTGGTAGTTATTCCTTTGAATTTTTTAGCCCCCTCCTTTCCTTCCCCACCACTCCTCCCTCCTTCCTTCCTTGCCTTCTTTCCTTCCTCCCTCTTTTCTTTTCCACCAATGGATAATTTATGTAAAGTACTTAGGAAATGCCTCATGAACAATTAGCATTTAAGGTGGTAGTTATTAATTAACAACTTTTGAAACTCAAATACTAGGGTCTATTATTATCTCCATGAAAAATGGAAAAGTAAAAATTATATCCTTCCCTTAAGGAATTTATAAACTAGTGTATGAGGTGTAGGACAACATATACACAACAAACTATACCACAACATGCAATGTGATAAATTGTAATTTAAAAAGCGACTACTTAATTGTCACTGGGATTTAGAAATGAAAGAATTTGACTCCAATTGGTGACGTTGAGGTGAGGTAAAGCTCAAAGAATTAAAAATAGGGGATATATCATTTCTCTCTTTTCTTTTTCCTGGTTTGATCAGAATTTGTGTCATACTATACAATTATTTGTATGGAAGTCCCTTAAAGTAGGGTAGTAGTTGCTGAATAATCTGGCCAACTGAGTCATCTTTAGATACTTACCCATTTTCCATTAAACTGCATACTTCAAAGATTTGAAGACATTTTTTTCAGAAGAGAAGAATTATATAATCACAAAAATTTGCTTTAATTCAGTGTTGGAATCTAACCTTTATGTTTCTGCCTGGTCATGATAGAGTTCCTTTTCCAGTGCCCTCCTTATATGAAGTAGAACATTCAAATTGGTTACAACAGTTAGCAATAATATTTAGCAAATATAACTATTGGTATAATTGAAAATAAAAAATATAGGATGAGATATGGCAAAGTTAACACTCTATCACAATCATTGTCACTGCTGTCTCACTGCATACTTCCAAGGAGTATAGCATAAAAGAGGCTCCTGAAACTTGAAAAGTGTGGTAGTCCTGGTTGTACCTATTCTAGTTGAGATGAGGAATCAGATTCCATAATGGCTATTTTTATAGTGCATGAATGCTATTTCTTCAGATATTACCATGCTGCAACACTTTTGAAGAAAAATTTAATCACATTCAATGATGGATTTGAATTTCATGTTCACATTTTGTGAAAGAAAGTAATGCATTACTTAATTCTATGCCTACTTGAGTGAAAATATGGGAAAGATTAGCTAATTGAAATATTTTAATATAAGGTAAAGCCAGTACTCTTCAAAAGTGTTAATTATTGGATATAATTCACTTACAAAGAATTCCTGATTATGTATTTTATAAATCTATGTTATGTAGCAACTATTGATAAATGTATGCAGCACACAGTATACACCTATTTCCATCAGATACCTTGCATTTATCCCTCATTTTGCTGCTTAGGATTTTATGTTTCTTCAGCCTTTTTCATCACATTTGAATGGCTATAACATATCTTTATCCATTCTACCATTCAACAAATATCCATTGAGCCTCCATTTACGTCCAGTCAGTGGTCTAGACACTTGGTCTAGACACTTGGCAAAATGGCAGCAAATAAGGCATAAAAGGTCTTTGCCCTTATGAACTGTATATTTCATTCTATTCAAATAATATACAAATGTAAAAATAGATAACCTAATAGCAATAAGTGTTATAAATGAAATGAAACACTGTGATTCATTAGTATCAGTCTCAGATAAGGCACAACCTGATAGAATCATAGACAATACCTACAATGTGAGAAGAAACCTGTTTTCAGAGTCAGAAATGAACTTAGCTCTTCAACCACCATCATCACCAACTCCCAATAGTGTGACTGGAATACAGTAAAGGAAAAAATTAGGCAGAAACCATGTCTTGCAGGCCCTGGTAGGACAGGATAAGAAAATTTGTAGTAAATATTTCTTCCCACTGTGGGAAGCCATCCTAGGGAGATCATGTACTTTGCATATTTAAAAGAATCTTCTGACTCTTGTGTAGAGCAAATGGATAGTAAGTGTGGAATATTAGAAGGAACAGACTTGTTAGGAATCTATCATGGTCATATAGGCCAGAAATCCTAGATTCTGATAACAATGTAGACAGAAAAAGTAGGTGGATCTAGGTATACATTTTGAAAATGGGCTAAAAGTACTTGATATTGGTAGGTCATATGGGGAAGTGATTGAAAGGAAGGAATCAGAATGACTCTTAAGTTTTAGCCTGAACAAATTTACTGAGATTTTCAAAGGTTGGAGTATAATAGAATTCCATTAAGGATGGAGAAACGAAGAGTTCTGCATCAAATGTGCTATTTTTAAGTTATCTATTAAACATTCATGTGGAAATTTCAAGTACAGATATATGGCATCTGAGATTCAGATAGAGAAGAATAGACCTGGGGAAATACCCACATCTTGTGTACAGGGTTGGCATGATGATTTAATGAGGAATAATATTCACAGACATACCTAGTATATTATATATGCCCAATAACTTTAGTTTTTTCCTGTTCTCAGTACTATTATAGGCACAGAGTGGAAAATAAAAATAAAAAAATAAAATAGGTGTAAGAAAAAGAGAGGGCTTGACCTATGTTGGCACTAAATATCTAATGTGAGGTTAAATATATTCACTAATATTCACAAATTCATCAAGGTAATATCATCATCTCATTTTATGTATTAGTGCAGTGACAGTGATGTTCAGAGAGAATTACTACTTGTTAGTAACTGACAGAACTGAAATTCAAACCTAATATCTCATCGTTCATTCTTTCAGAATCCCAGGTCCATTTCACTGAGGATATTATAACCCACTGGACAACCCAACATTTGCAAAGCAGTTAAATAAGAATTCAAGAAAGTACCTGATTAACTACATTAGGACAAGGTATAATAATATATGAGGATTCAGGATTTAAAGCCATGCAAACATAGATTTGACAACAGATTTTCTATTTAGTAGACTTGTAGCATTGAACATATATACTTTCTGAATCACAGATGTTTAATTTTTTACATTTAAAATAAGATGTATTTCCAAAAGTTATTTTCAGGTGATGAAAAAATAGATGTGAGCACCTGCAAATAGCAGGTACACAAAAATATCAGTTTGCTTTCTTTATTCTGTATCAACAGAATTAGTGCTAATTAAATCCCTTAGCTTTCTATGTGAAACAGTGGAGGACATTGCTATGGATTGAATCATGTTCCCTCAAAAGACATGTTTAAGTTCCAAACCTCAGTCCTGTGGATGTGAACTCGTTTGCAAAAAATATCTTTGAAAATGTTATTAGTTAAGTGGAGCAAACTATATCAGGGTGAACTTTAATTCAATATGACTGGAGTCCTTAAAAGCAGAGTTATAGATTGAATCATGTACCCTAACAAAAACATTCTTAAACTTAATCCGCATTCCTGTGGTGTGAACCCATTGTAAATGGGACCTCTTGAAGACGCTATTTTTAATTGAGGTATGGCTCAATTGAAGGGACGGGGTGGTTCTTAAAGCAGATTACTGGAGTCCTCATAAAGAGAATCTGGAATCACAGAACCCAGGAAGGAGAGAACATGGACTTATAATGGGAGGCAAAGATAAGCCAAGGAAACCCAAAGATTGCTAGCAGCCACCACCAGAACACTACAGATTTTGTGGAGAAAACATTACCTTGCTGGTGCATTAATTTTGGACTTCATCTAGCTGCAAAACCATAAGACTATAAGTAAATTCATGTTTTTTAGATAAAACTAGTCTGTGGTGTTTATTATAGCAACCCTGACAAACTAATCCACAGTGGAAATTTGGACACAGTAGGAGTCAGTAGGAAACAGGGAGCAAGATGGCCATGTGACAGAGGCAGAGCCTGAGCTATGGATTACTGGGCAGCCACCACCAGAACGCTATAGGCTTCAGAAAGCATGGCCCTGCTACACCTTGATTTGGACTCCTAACTATCAAAACTAGGAGACAGTGAATTCCTGTTGTTAGGCAATCAGTTCTGTGGTGTTTTCCATAGCAGCCCTTGCAAACTAAGACAGCTATCAAGCTCGATAATGTTTAATATAATCTTACTAAATGAGTTGAGAAAATGCAACAGATAGGTTTCCATAAAGTTAAAATTGGAATATCAGGTGAAGAACTGTGTTCTATTCTATTTGAATAATGTTAAAAAGAAGACAAGCCTAACATCCTTCTTTTTTAATTACTTAAGAGAAGTAATCTAATATAAAATTCATTCAAATTATTTTCTCTCAGTCACATTTTATATTTGCTAGCTCAAAATATCTTTAAGAAGCATATTTGAAATTGATGTTTTCTATTCAAACAATTACGTTATTTATAATATTAAATTTTAAGCATGTTTGTTGATATAAAGTATATCGTACATTTTTCATGAAAGTTTAAAACTAACCAGATAGTAAGCCTGTGTTTGGCCAATAGAAAATTGCAGTATTAAGTGAAAATATAAAATGGAAGCTTATTAAGTTTAAGGGAATGTTTTATTTCAATTTACCAATTTGTTTCTTCATTACTTAATTAGCTTTTTTTTTTTTGGTAATAACTATTACCTACAGATATCATCTCTTTTGAAGTATCATTATGAAATTTTACAATTAAATTTTATTTGCAATTAGATCTTTTTAAAACACTGAGACCTACAGTCATTTTCATTGTTGAATTGGTTGGGAGAAAAGTCATCTAATAATAAGTAAAGTGCCTGGTACTGTGCTACACATTAGAGACATAAATATGAGTAAACTAGGCCTCCTTCCACTATCCTACTGGAACTAACCCTCAATCTGGTGACAGAGCAGAAGTGAAAATGATTCATGCATTTTTCTCTTTGGATATGCAGTGTTCTGTGGTAAGGCATATCTGACATGGTAAAGATACTGAAGAAAGACAACTCATTTGGGGGAAGTGAGCACCACTCCCACATGTTGAAATGCTGCCTATCTACTCTGGGGAGTTCTGGGGGAGTGCAAGAGATATGAGCATTATAGCAAGTTTGTGGCCTATTTTGAATTAGAGGTTTAGGTAGGATATGTTACTCAAATGGTTGGGGTAGCACACAATCTATCACAGCAAATTATTACCTGGTTAATCTTTGTTTTTGTTTTGTTTTGTTTTCCATTTCTATCTAAATAACAGTAATGAAAAGTTGTTGCAGGACATCCAGTTTTTATACTGCAGAAAAAAAATGTCAAGCTTTATATAGTGTTTTTTCATGTACTCTAAAATTTATCTTCTGAGTTTATCTTCTATTCTGAGTTACAAACTTATTTTTTTTTCTTTTCCTCAGGGTATTAAATTATACAATGTATATTTGGGTATTTATAGACATGTGAGGGGAGGATTATGCTATGAATTAGAGTTACACTATCCCCATTCCATTTCCATTTACTTTTCAACAGATAATCGTAGAAGAAAAAAAAGAGGAATTAATTCTCACATCTACTGTTGCTCATATTTGAGGGCAGGGGAAAAGAAGCATGGCATGAATACATAACCTAGCAGGGAGAAAGACAGCCACCTATTTGGCCCTTCTTTTGCTGGGGCTCCATTTCTTTTTTCAGAGCTCTCAGCGCAAGTTGTAACCACGACAGCAACCACAATGAAACATGATCATGACCAGTCATCTGAACTGCATGTTATGTTTTAAGAAATGCTGTGTATAATTTGTTACAGTTAGTAACGTTATGTACTATTACATTTGTTCACACATGCACATATATACAAACACCCACATACCTATATGTGTGTGTGTGTATGTTGGAGATTAATCATGTCCCCCACAAAAGGGATGTTCAGGCCCCAACTCCTAGTCTTGCAGGAACTTACGAAGAAGTTACTAGTTAAGATATGCCCAAACCAAATGAGGGTGGCTCTTAATCCACTATACCTGAAGTCCTTACAAGCAAAGAAAATTGGGCAGGAAAATTGAGAAAGCCATGGGAAGGAGTTGGTTCTTTCAGCTTCTGCTCCAGAAACTGGAGGAGAAAGGGGAAGCCATTGCCATGTGATAGAAAAGCTAAGGACCAAGGATCACTGGCAGCCCACGCTAGAAAATCACCATCTTCAGGGGAACAAGCATCACTTGCTGACATCTCAGTTTTGGATTTCTCCTAACCTCAAATCCATGAGCCAATAAATTCCCATTGTTTAGGCCAATCTGTTATATGGCATTTGTTTTAGCAGCAATGATGCTAAGACTTATGTATATATATGTAACTAAGAGAAAAGAAGTAAATCAATGAAAAATGAACAATTTTTACTTGCATTATTGAATTGTTAATACTATAAATCAATTAATATACACAAATGAAATAGTAAACTTTAGGTTATAGAGCATATTTAAGGAGATCTAATTCTTTCAACCTTTAGTATTTCTTAATATTTTTGTATCCTTTTACATGGACTACACAGCTACCAGTAAATGGTCATTTGATGCTTTGGTGGCTAGCTTGCTTGAGTTGTCACAGTTAGAAAAGATAGAAAATAAAGAAAGATGAATTATATTCTTTATATATCATGAAATTCATTTCTCTTTAGAGATGAATTTGAGAGGGAAGGAATCAAAGATGCTTTTTTTTCCCCACTCAAACCTAAAAAAAAAATTTATTATTTTTGTTTTATTTGGTTCCTTGATTATTTACCCATATCTCTTCAAGCAACCTGTTTTCTTTGTGGTGACTCCATGAAAACACCTTTTGATAATTAAACTCACTTGGCAAATTACTTACAACAGGTGTGTGCATTCTCTCTTTCCATCTTAATTATTTAGCCATTTCTGGCTGGTGGACAGTTCCTTTGGGGGAAATTAACAATATTGCTTCCTACTTGCATAGGCATATTCCTCTGTCACTCATTCACTTATTTTTGAATTAGCATAAATTAAAACTGTATTTTGCAAGGAAAAACTCAATTATGGAAATTCCTGGTAGATTTCCTATCAAGTAAATATAAAGTAAATATCCAATAACACTGTTTAAGAATATTGGTGATGACATAAATGTATCTAATCTCTATCTAAAATCTTGGAAAGAGCAAGATTTTTTTTATTAGAACCAAACATGTTTTGAAATATTTTCATTTTAGTTGAAGCAGTTGCCAAATGATTTAAATAATATCTGAAAACCCAGCTTTAATCCATTTCAATGAGTCCTTAAATCGGTCTTGCCTACCTGACCCATTTTGTCACTGAAATAATTTACTGCAATTATAAAATAAGCTGTTGTCCAGTATTGTCTTTTTATTCAACTCTCTTATTTCAGTATAGGAAGTTGTTTTGTGGATATTGAAGAGAGGTAATTTGCAATTTTTCCCTTGGAAATCTTTCCAGGTGTTAAGAACTTTCCAAGTTTAAATTGAATGTTTCCCCCCTTGGCTTTGGGATATTATTATTTAAAAAATCTCAGGTCAAATATACAAATATAAGAAAGAAATCCTGCTGCTTCTCTTATCAACTTCCACTTCAAGAGCCCCACAGCAGGGCTCAATGCCATATTCAGTGAATCCAAACAAGAACAATTTAAGAAAGGGAGAGAGAAAGAAAGAGAGCTATATACTGATCACCTGCAGCAAATTATCAGGATATTCTGAGCATAGCCTTTTTCCTTTCCAAGAAAAATAGAATGAATTAGGGAACAAACACATAATGCTTGTGTGACAAATTTGTACCCATTATTTAATATCTTTGTCCTTAGATTCCCCCTGTGTAAAATGGGGACAATAACAGTACTACTCCATAATATTTTAATTCATTAAATATGGTAATATATGTAAAAAGAATGCATATTTATTATTATTAAGTCTTGCATCTCCTTTCATTTCTAGTTGCATCTCTATTAATGCAAATCAGGCTCTTTCCTGAAAATAACTATAGATGATAATGTTTCTCAAATGAATGTTAGCTGCCTTCTTTCTCTCAGCGGCAGCTTGCTCACCGTCTTAGCTTGCAAGGGTGCCATATCAAATACCACAGATTGGTTGGCTTAAACAAAAGGACTTTATTGTCTCACAGTTTTGGAATCTAGAAGGATTATGTTTCCTCTAAAGTCTGTAGCATTCTGGTGGTAGCTTGCCAGCAACCCATAACTCAATCTCTGCCTCCATCTCATAACCATCTCGCTCCCCATCTGTCTCTTCCTTCTGTGTCCAAATTTCCCCTGCTTATAAGGACCTCAGTTGTAGTGCATGATGGCTCATTCTGATTTAGTCTGGCTTCACCTTAACTAACAACATCTTCAAATATCCAGTTTACAAATGGGTTCTATCACATATACAGTGAGAAATAATCTCAAGTCAAAAGCAGATTTAGTTTAAAAGAGTTTGTATGTTCAACGCAATTTTTTGCCTTGCTTAAACACAACGCACAATAATCAGGTCAAGGGCACAAAACACATTTAAAGGTGGAGAATCCCAGAATCTCTAAAGCCCATGGGCCGACACCAGTCAGGTGGGCAGCTTTGATGAAAGGTCTTGGGAGCCAATCCTACATGGCATCAGCAATGGGAGGTGCTAGTCGTAGTATAGCCATGAAGGCAGGAGCAGGACTCACAGCACAGCACAGGAGTTTTCAGTCAGAGTGGCCAGGTGTCATCTGCCTCTACATGATGCTCACGTAAATGAGATCTACACTGGGCTTTTATGCCTCAGAAATCTGGTTGTCAATATCCTCACCAAGGGAATGTCCTTCCAGCAAGCATCAGGCGAGTCTATATCTGATCCTCACACAAATGTCTTGCTATCACTTGTTGGATAAATATGTTTTTCTTAATTTGCTTATGTGATAGATATGGTCAATATGTTTACAATGTTTTTGGGATTCAAGATCATTAATATCCATCCAGTAAACAACAGGGTCACAGTCATACCCTGACTCACCTTAGCCCCTAACATCTTCAAAGATATAATTTACAAGTGAGTTCACATCCACAGGGCAGGAGGTTAGGACTGGAACATTTCTGTGTTGAGGACATGATCAAATACGTAACACTCACAAATACAACTTTCTAAACAATATTCTTTATACCTGCTCTTCATTGTAATTCTATATGGCCATTTCCATTAGTGACTTTTTCAGCTAAATTTCTTTTGAAATACCAAGGTTTTACGTTTGATTGAAATATTTCATCTTATCATCTAAAATAACCACAGCATAGTACATAATTTTAACACTTAATTTGTATGGTGTTTTAACATTTATAAAGTTTTATGATATGTATTACTGCATTGTGTTGTGTTTTATTCTATTTTTTTCAACACTACTCTGTTCTTTAATCCTATGTATTATTCAGACAAATCTTGTTATATGGGTAGATATTAATATCTATCCCCTCTAAAAGCTGAAGAAAGGAATGTCTTTTGCAATGTCTTCCCAAATGGCTAAGCCAGATTTCTAAACAGATGTTTCTGATCCCAGAACTATTTTTCTATTTCATATTGCCTTTCAGCAACAAAAATTTTCGTATTGATAATGGTTCAGTTGACTTGATGTAACGGATTTTTAGGCTTAGTTATTTTTCAGTGGTTTCTCAAAACTTTTTCTGCCTCTGTATACTTCATAGACACCACATCTTTTTCATTAGTATTTCTTTCAATTAGATAAAGTCACTTTTCCATTGGAGTGCTCATCATTTTCTAGGAAATCATAGAAACTCTGGGGGACTATAAAAACTGCTTCCAATATGCTAACATTATAGCAGGAATGATTCACTCTCCATTAAGAATCATAGCATTTGACTTCATGGCTCTTTGACCTGACACTGGACCATTTCTGAGATCATCTTACCTATTTTCTCTGTTCAAATTTTTCTACCTGCTATCTAACTTACTCTTCACTTTTGAGACCTTCAGTCACTATTATCCTCCCCAGACACAGTAGACACAATGCAAACACACTTTATTAAGAACTTCCCCTCCTTGTCCCACATACTTTCCTCTTTCTCAGATTCCTGGACCAGTAGTATTTCTTTACTTTGGTATTTTCTAGTGCAACTTGCTCTGTTTTTGTGTGGATTTTTTACAAGTCTTCAATGTACAATCGTTTTCTGCAAATGAATCTGCTCTTTGAAATGAATTGTTCTAACTAAATAAAAAAGTTATATTCTCAGTCTTCATCTTCCTTGAACACTGTTACCTGGCCCTGCAGACCACTTCTTTCTTATAATTTCTCTTTAAGATTGAATTTATTTAGTTTTTTGTTTTTCCCATTCATAAAATAGGGATTATCTCAGAAAATTTGGACATTATGACAATGACTTTGCCCACTGTGGTCATTTGCTTTTAGAAATTTTTTACTTATCAGAATGTTTTCATGTTTAGCATCTTATTTCTTGAACTATATTGTTAGCTCTTTGAAGTAAATGTCATGTGCATCTTTGATTCCCTGTAATTCCAAGCTCACTGCTGAACTAATACACTTGAGGCTAAAACCAGTGAGGAAGGATTTTTCCAGCAAATAAACCAATTTCCAAATGATAAATGCCACCACGTCCTATACTGACCTTCTGTTTTATTGTTCACCTGTTTCAAAAAAAAAAGCCAGCTAAACCAGAAGTTCAGAAAAATCTGTCAAAATATCTGCACCTAAAACCATATGCTAATTTCACATTACTTTCCCAATATGTGTATCAAAGTCTCACATGCCTGTGTTTTTCTTGAATCAAGGAAACTATCAAAAGACTTCTGAAGCTTTTTGATAGTTCTTATATATTTAAAGGAAAAAGATAAATCTAAGCAAACTCTTACTGGTTATTTAACAGACTGAACCCTCACTTTATCTATAAAAGCATATGATTCTGCCAGGAACTGTCCAAGGAGTAGACAGATGAAGCAGGGTCATCTTTCATCTTGGAAAAGATCCCACACCACAGACAGGTAGCACTTTTCTTTGGTCACTGATTGGGCAATTTATAGATAATTACACACAGCACAACAAAGTCAGACTAGCAGCTGAGGCTTTGTTTTTAGAGGCTTTGTTTTTAGGGGATCATGCAAAGAAGACTATGGCAAACAAAGATATATTTGCTGACTAAAAGTATTTCACTTCATAATATATCAACATATCAGTTACAAAAGACATAGGAGATATCCAATGAACTTTCAACAAAGGACGGAAACTTCATGGAAAACCAAGCTGAAAAAAAGTGCCTACTCTCCTTGTAGATTACCTAGATGTGAAATACTTTAATAGGATTAATTGCTAAAATATGAGGTACTACCAGAAGTGAGGAGATAGACACACATATGGATCCCAATGAGATTGTAATTCTAAAATTCTGAAAATTTTCTGTCTTGCTTATAAACTCAATTATAAAACATGCTAAATACAGATTCTCACAACATATTGAAATGAAATTTTGGAGAGAGGAAATGAAGAAAATTACCTTTTATAATATGCCATCTGTCCTATTAATAAGAAAAAATGCATTTTTTACATTCAAAGAATTGTGGAGAAGGATGGGATAAAAGCATCATAGTTCATGGACTTATTCCTAGATTTCAGGAAGACATAAAGAGGGAAATAAATAAAGACCTTATATCATTACTATTAACCTTATATCTAAAGAAATGATATGATTTTCATTTCATCCAACATTTATAATGGAATTCTGTAAAGTAAAATTCTAAGTACAGAAAAAGTTAGAAATGGGAACATGATTATAAATCATCGTCTAACCCTCTCATTTTACAGAGGGTTAAGCCCAGAAATTTTAACTAAGGTAAATAAATACTAAGACCCTGAAAGTTTAGTTTGTTTACCATGAACACACAGCTAATGGAAGAAGGATAGTGATCCAGTTCTTATAAATACCAACTGAAAGTGCTTGCCATCCTAGAGTACTGCCTTCATATCATGGAAATGAAAAAGCAAAAGCAAACCCTAGCAGTTGGAGTTGGCTATATACTCAAAGATAGTCCTTGTTTGTTTTTACTTTACTAAGAAGAATCCTGCTCATATTATGGTAAAATTAACACTGGATTAAATTCTGCTCTTATCCCATCAACAAAGCTTAAAATGAAGACTTGAAAGGATTAAACTATTTCAAATAGCTTAACTGCATCCCAGAAAAAAAGCTAAAGAATACTTTTAGGAATATAAAAAGATCCAGCATACAAGGTAAAAATCACAGTGCTTGCATTGGATCTCAAATTACTAGCTGCACAAAGATGTAAGAAAATGCAGCACATAATGAGGAAATACTTAGGTCAATGAAGCCAACCCAGAAATGATAAAAATGATAGTATTAGCAGAAGATGACATTAAAATAGTTACCAAACTGCTCAGAAAACTGGAAGAAAGATGGGCCAAATTAAATGGAGACATGGAAGTTATAACAAAGATTCAAATTAAACTTTTGGGAAGAAAACTACAATGTCTGAGATGAAAAAGTTACTGAAAGTGAGTAACTGCAAACAAGGCATTGCTTAAAAAAATATATTGTTTAACTTGAAGAGATAGCAACAGAAAAATCCAAAATGAATTAATTGATCTAAAAGGAAAGATTGGACAAAACTGTGGGACAACTTCAAGTACCAAAATATTCATTTAACTAAAGTCCCTGCAGAACAGGAGAGAAAGAAAATTTGAAGATGCAGTGACTAAACATTTTTCAAATTTGATGAAATCTATAAACTCCCAGAACCAAGAAGTTCAATTGAATGATAGCACAAGAAACATGTAGAAAACTACACGAAGGTATATACCAATTTAATTGTTTTCAACAAGTGATAAAGAGAAAATCTATGGAAAAATATGCATTACATCAAGGGGAACAAAGATACGGTTGGAACCAGATTGCTTGTCCAAATAATGCAAGATAGGAGAGAGCAGCATAATTTAAGTATTAAAAGAAAACAAACAAACAACAAACCTAGAATTCTTTACCTAACAAAAATGTCTTTTGAAAACAGGCAAAATAAAGGCATTTTCAGACATACAAAAGTTGAATGTATTTATCACCAGCAGAAATGCATGATAAGAAACTATAAAGAAAGTCTTTACACAAAAGGACAATGATTCCATGTGGAAACCTAGAACTATAAAAAGAATGGAGAGTCAAAATCAGTTATTCTCTAGGTAAATATAAAGACATGTTTGTTTATATTTCTTTAAGTATAACCAATTGTATAAAGCCAAAAAACTCCAGCTCAGTAAGTTTGGGATTTACAAAATATGTAGAAATAAAATGTATGATAGTAGTAGGACAAAGGCTGGGAGGGGAAAAGTGAAAAATATTGCTGTAAGTTTCTTATATTAAGCATGTAATAGTATATCACTTGAAAATAGACTTTGATATGAAAAAGGTATATACTAGAGGCTCCAAGATGATAGAGTAGGGAACAGTAAGCTCCACTCCTCATCCAGAAATGGCAGGAAGGCAGGCAGATTTACCTGGCAGAAGGGAAATCACAGAACAATGGAAGCAATCAGAGAGGGCAGCTAAAGAAGGAAGACCCAGTAGGATGGGGGAGAGAGTGCAGGAAAGAAGCACATAGCCAGATGAGAGGGAATGGTACAGTGAGGAAGTGATGTGGCTGAAAGACCAACACTCAGAGGGTTCTGAGAGTGAGGAAAGCACTGGGTGATGAGGTGTGTGTCTCAGTGTCCAGCAGACTCTAGAGGTGGGGGAGCTGTGGAGCAAACAGACATGGGGCCTGGCACTCAGTCAGCTCAAGGGGAGTTGTGGTGTAGGACGGTAGGGGAGATACAGTGGTAGACCTGATATCAGCTCGTTCCTGGGAACAGGAGATACCAGCCAGCACTGAAGCTGCTCCAGGGAAAGAGGAGGGTTGCTGATCAAGCAGGCTGTCACACCCACCCATCTTAGGAGAGAGAGAAAGTGGGTCAGTGAGGGAGTGGGCTGATAGGTACCCAAACGTCCCATTGAGAGGGGAGACTGGAGAGTCAGCCAGTGATCTGTCAGTCACCCAATTGACCTGGGGAAAAGGTGGTTGGGGAGAGACAGATGGCAAGGTCAGAAGCCTGATCAGCATAGAATAAAAAGGAGCCAAAGAGGGACCCAATGGGTTGTTAGGGACCGAGCCTGCTCCCAGGGGAAGGGGTAGCCAAGGGACAAGTAGCCTGATGACAGGGAACTTAGACTAAGAATTCTTTTTAGTTTTTTTCCCTTTTTTCTTTTCTTTCATTTATTGAAATATATCACTGATACATAAGCATACATAAACAATAAGTGTATAATAGTTCTGAGCTTACAAAACAAACATATATAACATCAAACAAACATATATAACATCTCACCCTACCACCAATAACTTGCATTGATTTTAAACCGTTTTAACTAATGATTAAAGCTCATTGTCAAAATATTACTAAACAAAGTATTTTCCCCTAACCAATATGATTATTATTTTCTTTATATCATTTATATATGAACATACATAAACAATTAAGTGTATAGTAAAAGTTTTGAACTTACAAAGCAAACATGCAAAACATCATACATGGGTTCCATATATCAACCCTCCACCAACACCTTGCATTGTCATGAGACGTTTGTTATAAACTATGAAAGAACACTATCAAAATCTTACTACTAATCATAGTTGTTTTCTTACATGTGGTGTGTTTTTCCCCCAACTCACCATATTATTATTTTTTAAATATATTTTTTTATGACAGAAAATGTAAACTTATAAAACAATCATGCACATATGCAGAATTCCCAAACAACACCCCTCCATCAACACACCACAATGTGGTGTGTCATTTGCTACAGATAAAATAATATCATCTGATTACTGCCATGTCCATAGTGTACATTTAGTTCACGTTTTCCATACTGCCTCCTATCAACACAGTATGTCTTTTGCATGATGCAAGAATCTTATATTATTACTACTAGCCACAGTCCAAAGGTCACTCCAGCTGTATTTTTCCCATGCTTCTCCACATTCCCAACACCCTGCAGTAGTGATATCCATTTGTTACGGCTAACAAAGGACACTTTTGCATCTGTACCATCAACCACAATTCTCACCCACCTTTTGGTTTACTGTGCTATCCAGTTCCTAGATTATTCTCAAGCATTCTGTCAGTTGGCATTTACATAACTAGACTACCATTTTCAGTCACATCCCCTTTTATAAACTAACTGTTACTCATTGTGTTACCATCCACATAATATATATTTTCACAATTTTACAATAAATCTAATTAAAACTTCTATGTACATTAAACATCAGTAGTCCACTCGGTCCTTCTCTTATCTCCTTTAAGAATCCACCACTCCTCCAGGTCTTGAAGATATTTTCCAATAATTTCTTCTATAAGTTTTATGGTTCTTGCTTTTATTTTTAGTTTTTTGATCCATTTTGAGTTTGTTTTTGGATAAGGTATGAGATAGGGGTCCTCTTTCCTTCTTTCAGCTATGGATGTCCAATTCTTTAAGCCCCATTTGTTGAATGGATTGTTCTGCCCGAGCTTTGTGAGTTTGACAGGCTAGTCAAAAATTACTTGACCATACCTGTGAGGGTCTGTTTCTGAACCATAAATTTGGTTTCATTGGCCTATTGTGTCTGTCTTTAGGCTAGTACCATGTTATATTTACCACTATAGGTAGGTATTATGATTTAAAGTCTGGAGATGAGGGTTCACTTTTCCTTTTTATGATGTTTCTGGCTATTCAGGACTTCTTATCCTTCCAAATAAACTTACTGATCGTGTTTTCAATTTTTTCTTTAATGCTGGTGGAATTTTTATTGGTATTGCATTAAATCGGTATATCAATTTGAGTAGAATTGACATTCTTGGGATATTTAGTCTTCCAATCCATGAGCATGGAATGTTCTTCCAGTTATTTAGGGCTTTTAAAATTTGTTTTAATTTTGAGCTGCAGTTTTCTAAATACAAGTGCTTTACATCATTGGTTAAGTTTATTCCTGACTATTTGAGTTTTATCTGTCATATTTTATTTTCACCACTCTTTGGACTCTTTGGACACTTTTAGTTACTTCATTTCTAGACTCTCTTCCTGTCTTTTCTTTTCAGATTCTAGCACACCCTTTAGCATTTCCTGAAAATCTGGTCTCTTCCTTAGAAATTCTCTCCATTTTTGTTTATTAGTGAATATTCTAATTTTGCCCTCATTTTTGAAAGACAGTCTTGTTGGATATAAGATTCTTGCTGGAAGTTTTTCTCTTGAAGTATCTTAAATATATCAGACCACTGTCTTCTTGCCTCCATGGTTTCTGGTGAGAAATCAGCACTTAATCTTATTGGCTATCCCTTATATGTAATGCATTGCTTTTCTCTTGCTGCTCTCAGAATTCCCTCTTAGTCTTTGGCCTTTGACATTCTGGTGAGTATGTGTTTCACCTTTGGTCTATTTGGATTTTTTCAGATGGGAGTACCTTGTGCTTCTTGGACAATGAGATCTATGTCCTTCAATAGGGTTGGGAAATTTTCTATCATTATTTCTTTAATATTCCTTTTGCTCCTTTTCCCTTTTCTTCTCCTTCTGGGACACTCATGATGTGTATGTTTGCATGACTTTTGCTGTCATTTAGTTCTCTGAGAACTTGTTCAATTTTTTCCATTCTTTTCTTCATCTTTTCTTCTGTATGTTCACTTTCAGAGGTCATTTCTTCAAGCTCACCAATCCTTTCTTCTGCCTCCTCAAATCTGCTATTATATGATTCCATTTTTTTTTAAATTTCATTGATTGCACCTTTCATTACCATAAGACCTGCTATTTTTCTTTGTATGCTTTCAAATTCTCCTTTGTGCTCATCCAATGTCTTCTTAATATCCTTATTCTCTTTAGCCATCTCATTGAATTTATTAAGGAGATTTGTTTGGACATCTATAATTAGTTGTCTCAACTCCTTTATGTCATTTGGAGGCTTATCTTATTCCTTTAACTGGGCCATAGCTTCCCATTTCTTGGTTTGGATTGTAATTTTTGGTTGGTGTCTTTGCATCTGGCTTACTATAGTATTTTTTCTGGGTGCAGTTTTTCTCTCTAGTTTAGGGCTTCCTATCATTTTTCCTTTGCTGGTTATGCCATAGGAGCCAAGCATGTAGTTGGTGCTGTAATCTGTGAAGTCTCAAGCTTCCCTCATTGCACCAGGGACCAATGAAGCTTCTTCCAACTTTCTCCTTTGCCAGGGGTAGAGTCATAGCTATGTGGAATAATGCATGTATAGGCCTAGACTGTAGTTGCCCAGAATGACTGATGGAGCATCACATCCCTTTCTCCCCTACTTGGGGCAGGGATGGGGCAGCAGGTATGGGCAGCAATCTATGTAGTGCGGGTCCTACAATGACCACAGTTGCCCTGGTAGACTTCTGATTTTCAGTCTATGCCAGCCAACGTTCCCTGCAGTTACCGGCATAGGCTGGTACAGGGTACCTCAGCCTCCTCACTGCCAGAGGTGGAACTGAAGCCTAGGCAGGCTGTAGGCTGATCTGCATGAATGAAACTGTCAGCCCAGCTTCCCCTCAGGCTGGGGGCAGAGTCAGAATGGTGGCTACTGGTCTCTTTCTGACTTGGGCTGATTCTCACCACAGCTTTTGCCAGGATTGTCCCTTAGCCAGCCAAGTCTCCTAATCAGTAGCTGAAATTGGCAGCCAACTCTCTCCTCCTCCCCTGTTTCTGGGAAATGGAGCTTCCAATTCCCGTCAAAGAGCAGCTCCTGGGGTGGCTTGTACAGCCAGAGTAGGACAATCACCAGCCTCTGTGGCTTGGCTGGTAATTTCCCAGAGAGGCTGTTGTAGGTCCCTGCAGCTTCCTCCCTGGTGGAGGTGGCACTGGGGCTTAGGCTAGACTGTGATATGATCTGAATGGGAAGAAGCTGGTCCCCACCAGTACTATAAATTTCAGTCCACCCTGCTTCCCCTTGTGCCAGGTGTTAAGTTAATATGGCAGGTCCCAGCCTCTTTCTGACCTGGACAGGCTCAAACCTTAGCTGTTCTCAGAATCATACTGTAGCCACTGAATTTTCTCATCATAGCTGAAATTGGGGCCCAACCATCTCTTCCTTCACCATTTTGGGGGAAGTGGAGCTTTCAATTCCAGCCACAGAACAGCTACTGATGTAGTTTGTGCCTCCAGTGAAGGATGGGTACCAGCCTCTGTTGCATTTAGCCTCTACTTACGAGTCTTCTCTGCAGATGGGCAGCTTCCTCCTTTCACTCTCCCAAGGACATTGCAGGATGCTCTTCTGGCCTCCTGGAGCCCCAAAACTGGTGCTTCAGCTAACTCCAGAGAGCTCTGGGTGTTTGCTAACTGCTCTGTACCAGGAGCTGACTTTAGGGGCTCCTTACTACACCGTCATCTTGCTGATTTCTTCTGTTTTTTTCACTTTTTATTTTTATTTTTTTAAATTCTTTATTCTTTTTCTTCCTCTATTTCTGGGTACGTTACCTGTGGAGGGTGAGCTATGACATGATTAATTGGCAAGCATTGATAGCCTGATACAATTAATGGTGGCCTGAGAGGAGGAGGCCATTATTTTTTATATGTTTTTCCCCTTTGTTTTTTTTGCTTCTGTTTTTTTTTTTTCCTCAAAATTTCTTTATTGTTTTCTTTCTTTTCTTTTCCCCTTTGTTTTTGTTCCAATTTCTTTTTTAGTCTTCATCTTCTTTCTTCTCCTTTCATTTTTCTGGTATTTTATTTTATTCCTTTCCTTTTTTTCTTCTTCCACCTTTTTTATTCTTATTCATTTTTATTTTTATTATTTTTCACTATTATAGTTTATTTTTTCCTGAATCTTATATACTTACTTTTCCATCCTTTTTTAAAAAGTATTCTTTTTTCTTCCTCTCTCTTTCCTTTTTTATGTTCTTAATATATTAACAGAGGAAAATGACAATGGCAAGGATATTGAGTAAGTGTCAAAGAGAACCCTTAACACAAAATAAAATGAAGTGAAATCCTGGAATAGAAAGAAAAGTTAGCCAACTGAATAAGCCCATCAAGATAAGCAGATGTCTAAACACCAGAAAAAAAATTATAAACCATACTAAGAAACAGGAAGACTTATCCCAGTCTAATAAACAAACTAAAAGGCAGGAGGAGATGCAGAATGTGAAACAAATAATCAAAGATGCCCCCAAAAATACCCTGAATCAACTTAATGAAGTAATGAAGTGAAGGAAGAGATAAAATGCCTTAAGAAGACACTAGGGAGACAGAAGAAATCATAAACATACATAAAAAGAAAACAAATCTGATAGTAATGAAAGGCACAATGCAAGAAATTAAAAATATGTTGGAAGCACATAACAGCAGATTTGAACAGGCAGAAGAAAGAATAGTGACATTGAAGATACTGAAAGAATTAGTGACATTGAAGATAGAACATCTGAAATCACACAGATAGTAGAATAGGTAGATTTTTAAAAAGCAAAATTTCAGCAGGGACTCAGTGAATTTAATGACAATATGAAATGTGCAAATGTATGCATTATAGGAATTCCAGAGAAAGAAAAAAGGGAACATGGTTAGAAGGAGTGTTGGAGGAAATAATGGCCAAAAATTCCTCAACTTTTATGGTGGACATGGAAGTACAGGGAAGTACAAGTGCAGCATACACCAAACAAGATTATTCCTAGCAGGTTTACCACAAGACACATGCTTATCATCAAAAGCTCAAGACAAAAAGAGAATTCTGAAAGTAGCAAGATAATTGTTACACATAAGGGAAGTTTGATAAGATTAAGTGCTGATTTTTCATTTGAAACCATGGAGGAAAGAAGGCAGTGGTATGACATAGTTAAGGTACTAAAAGAAAAAATCTGCCAGCCCCAAATTCTGCATCCAGCAAAGGTGACATTCAAAATGAGGGAGAGTTCAAAGTATTCGCAGATAAAAAGAAATTGAGAAAGCTTGTAAACAAGAGTCCTGTCCTTCAAGAAACACTAAAGGGATTTGTGCAAGTTGAAAGGAAAAAACAGGAAAGACAGCAGATTATTAGTAAGAAGATTATTAGTAAGATTAACTAAAAGGATAAAAAGAGAAATAAAAATAAAATATGATTTATATAAGTCTAAATTAAAAATGACTAATGTGTGAACTGTCTTGACAGTAATAAAGTTGAATGTTAATAGATTAAACTCTCCAATTAAAAGACATGTATTGGCAGAATGGATAAGGAAATATGACCCGCTATATGCTATCTACATGCTAGACCCACGGATGAAAGAAGATTATAAGTGGAAGGTTGGAAAAATGATTTTATACAGAAACAATAACCAAAAAAGAGTGGGAGTAGCTATACTAATATTAGACTACATAGACTTTAAATGCAAAACCATTGTAAGAGACAAAGAAGGATTACACCCAAATACAGCAGGATACGCACTCTTCTCAAGTGCACATGGATCTTTCTCCAACATAGACCACATGCTAGGTTACAGAACAAGTCTCAGTGAATTTACAAAGATTGAAATTATACAAAATAATTCCTCTGGCCACACAGAATGAAGCTGTAAATTAAAAATCAGGAGGAAACCAGAATAGGCACAAATATATGGAAGTTAAACAGCACACTCTTAAATGATTAGTGGGTCAAGGAGGAAATTGCAAAAAAAATCAGTAAACTACCTTGAAATGAATGAAAAAAAAGACACAACATATCAAAACTTATGGGATGCAGCTAAAGTAGTCCTGAGAGGGAAATTTATAGTCATAAAAGCCTATCTTACAAAAGAAGAAAGTTAAAATCAAAGAATTAACTGCACATATGAAGGAATTAGAAAAAGAATAACAAATTTATCCCAAAGCAAGTAGAAAGAAGGAAATAACAAAGATTAGAGCAGAACTAAATTAAATTGAGAACTAAAAAAATAACACCAGAAAAAATTAACAAAACCTAGTCCTTTGAGAAGATTAATAAAATTGACAAATCCTTAACTAGACTAACAAAGAAAAAAGAGAGAAGATGAAAATAAATAAAATCGTAAATAAGAGAGAGGCTATCACCCCTGATCTCAAAGAAATAAAGAGTGTCATAAGTATTACAAGATGGATAACTTAGATGAAACGAACAAATTTCTAGAAACACACAATGCACATTGATGAAAGAAGAAATAGAAGAATTCAACAGACCAATCACAAGTAGTGAGAATGAGTTAGTCATAAAAAACCTCTCAACCAAGTGTAGCAGTTTGAGATTATTTTATGAATCCCAAAAAGAGAAAAATTATGTTTGTAAACTGACCTATTTCTGGGTGTGATATTCTTTGATTCATTTAAATTTAGCTGAGGTATCTTTGATTGGATTACCTGTTAAGATTGAGTTAGGGCTTTTTTTCTTTGGCCAGGTCAGTAGGGCATGATTCAGTTTGAGTACCTGCCCTCTTGATAGGTCTGATATAAATAGACACTCAGACAGAGAGACACAAGAAGACACAGAGGAGACAACTTTTTCATTTTTGATCCTTCCTTGTGATAGAAAGGAGAAAGCTCAAACAGGTAAAGCTATGGGTAGAGATGGACCATTTGCCTGATAGTTTACAGTTGAATTTGGGAAGAGTTGAGACTAATATAGGAAGCCCTGATAGACAAGCCTTGTGCCAACCTACAGTTGATATTGGGAAGAAGCTGGGTCCACAAAGCCTCAGAGCCTCAAAGCAAGAGGAAACCCAGGAGAGATTGCCCACCATCTTGCTTCAACACGTGGCAGTGGGCTTTGGTGAGAAAGTAGCTCCTATGGGTACAATGAGTTGGATTTTCCACAGCCTTAGGGTCGCAAGACTTTGCCCAAATAAATACCCTTTATAAAAGCCAACAGATTTCTGGTACTTTGCATTGGCACCCCTTTGGCAGACTAATACACCAACTAAATTTGAGTACCAGATGGCTTCCAGGTAAATTCTACTGATCATTTCAGAAAGAAGTAACACCAATCTACTTACACTCTTCCAAAAGTAGAAGTGGAGGGAACATTACCTAACTATGATTCTATGATGCCAACTTCACACTAATACCAAAGCCATATAAAAATGCCACAAGAAAAAAAACAAAAACAACTACAGAGCAATATCTCTAATGAACTTTGATGCTAAAATCCTCAACAAAATACTTGCAAATCATATTCAACAGCACATCAAATGAATTATACACTCTATACAAGTGGGTTTTATTCCAGGTGTGCAAGGAAGGTTCAGCATAAGAATATCGGCATTGTAATACACCACGTTAACAGATCAAAAGAAAAAAACCACATGATCATCTCTATTGATACAGAAAAAGAATTTGACAAGAAATAGCATCCTTTCTTGATAAAAACACTTCAAAAGATAGGAATGGAAGGAAACTTCCTCAACATGATAAAGTATATATATGTGTATTAATCTGTCAAAGGAGTGCCAATTCAAAGTACCAGAAATCTGTACGCTTTTATAAATGGTATTTTTGAGGGCTAAAAGCTTACAGTTATAAAGCCATAAAGAGTCCAACTCAAGGTTGCATTCTCATCAAAGTCATTTGCCATGTGTTGAGGCAAGATTGTCACTGATCTCTTTCTAGTCTCTCCTTTCCCTCTAGGCTTCCAGTCCTCTCTTTCTTGGTTAGGACATATCTCTCAGGTTTTCCTCTCTCTTCTTGTAATGTGTTCATTTCTTTCTGAGCTTTCTATATCAGTCAGTTCTCTTCCCAACAGTCTCTATAAACTATCAGGCAAATGGCTCATCTCTCCCCTGGGCCACATGATTAAAATGACAAAGTTCTCTCCCCTTCTGTGTGTCCTCTTAGTGAGTCTGTCCATTAATATAGACCCACTAAGGGGGTGGGAGCTCAACCTGAGTCACACCTTACTAACAGGGTAGAATCAAAGCCTTAATCTTAACAGGTAATTTAATCAAGGGCCCCTCAACTGAATCCAGTGTTATCAAGGGGTATAACATCCTGAAAAAGAGATTAATTCACAAACAAAATCTTTCTCTTTTTGGGATTCATAAATAATCTCAAGCTGCCACAATATGAAAAACTCACAGTTAATATCAGACTCAGTGGTGAAATGTTGAGTTTTCCCTCTAAGATCTGGAACAAGACAATGATGTCCACTGTCACTGTTATTGTTTAACATTGCATAGAAGTACTTGATTGAACACTTAGGCAAAAAAAAGAAATAAAAGGCATTCAAATTGGAAAGGAAGAAGTAAAACTTTCACTATTTGAAATTACATAATAATCCTACATGTGAAAGCCCCCAAAAATATACAACAAAGCTTCCAGAACTGATAAACAAGTTCCATAAAGTGTGAGGATGTATGATCAACAAGCAAACATAAGGAGCATTTCTGTACTCTAATAATTAGCAATCTAAGGAGGAAATCAAGAAAAAAATTCCCTTTACAGAAGCAACTAAAAGAATAAAATATCTAGGAAGAAACTTAACTAAGGATGTAAAGGCCTTGTACACAGAAAACTATTCAACTTTGCTAAGGAAAACAAAGTTGCCCTAAATAAATGGAAGAATATTCCATATTCATGGATTGGAAGATTAAATGTCATTAAGATACCTATCCTACCCAAATTGATTTACAGATTTAATGCAATCCCTATAAAAATTGCAACAGCATTTTTTACCAAACTGGAAAAGCCAATTATCAAATTTATTTGGTATATTTGGAAGGGTAAAGGGCCGCAAATAGCTAAAAACAGATAGAAAAAGAAAAATGAAATTGGAGGAATCATGCCACCTGAATTTAAATCATAGTACAAAGTTAGAGTGGTCAAAACTGCATGGTACTGATGAATGGAACCAAGTTTTGATATAGGCCCATGCATGTAGGGCCAATTGATATTTGATAAGGCCACAAAGCCCACCCAACTTAGACAGAATAGCCTCCTCAATAAATGGTGCTGGGAGAAGTGGATATCCATACCCAAAACAAGAAAGATGATCACCACCTCATGCCCTAGACAAAAATTAACTCAAGATAGATCAAAGACCTAAATATAAGAGCCAAGACCATAAAACTCCAGAAGATAATGTAGGAGGAATCTACAAGATTTTGTAATAGGAAATGGTTTTTATAAACTTTACACCCAAAGTACAAGCAACAAAAGAAAAAAACAGGTAAATGAGAATTCCTCAAAATTACAAACATTTGCATTTCAAAGGAGTTAGTCAAGAAAGTGAAAAGGCAGCCAACTCAATGGGAGAAAATATTTGGGAACCATTTATCTGATAAGAGTCTAATATCCAGCAAATACAAAGAAATCCTACATTTTGAAAATAAAAAGACAATCCATTTCAAAATGGGCAAGAGATTTGAATAGACTCTTTTCCAAAGAGGAAATACAAATATCTAAAAACTCATGAAAAGATGCTGATCATCACTAGCATTAGAAAAATGCAAATCAAAACTACAATGAGATTTCATCTTACCCTTATTAGACTGTCTGCTATAAGAAAAAAAAAACTATAAGTGTTGGAAAGGATGTGAAGGAATCAGAACACTCATCAACTCTTGGTGGGAATGTAGAATATTGCATCCATTGTTGAGGATGATTTGGCAGTTCCTCTGGAAGCTAACTATAGAATTACCATATGATCCAGTAATCCCATTATCATGCATATACACAGAAGAATTTAAAGCAGGGAAAAGAACAGATATATGTTCATAGCATTGTTATATTTATTATTGTCAAATGTTTGAAACAACCTAAGTGTCCATCAACAGATGAATGAATAAGCAAAATGAGGTGTATACAAACAAGGGAATATTACTCAGTTGAAAGAAGGAATAAAGTTTTGACACACACAACCACATGGATGAATCTTGAAGACCTTCAGTTGAGTGAAGAAAGCTAAAGGACAAATACTACATGACCTCAATGATACAACCTAAGCATATTGAGCAGGCTCACAGAGATAGACTCTAGAAGATAAGTTATTAGGAAACAGAAGCGGAGTAGGAAGTGGTAAGCCAATGCTCAATCCGGACAAAACCTATGCTAAGGTGGAAGGTGATTATTTGACAGTGAATGAGGGTAATAGTGGTGCAGGGATGAGAGTGGGATTTACAGTGCTGGAGTGTAAGGGTGAGTAGGGTTGGGAGGGTGGGATGGACTGTCTACAGAACTAGGGGGAATATTGAGAAAGGAAGAGATGAACTCTGGGAGCTGTAGTTCTGTGGTTGAAAATATAATTGTGGGAATGTTCTTTTGGCAAATATAGCAGAGGTGGGTCACTGGTACTGGGTGTCATTGTTGGATGGATGTGTTACAAAGTTGACTTGGAGCATGCTTCTATGGAATATGAATGTGTTCATCTTGCCATAGGGTGTTATCTCAGTGGGTGGTGACCCACAAAATAAAGAACAACATATTAAGCTCCCATCCTGGTAAGTCATGCTACATTCTCAAATAGAGGGACAAGAATCTCTAGGGTACATAGGGCCTAATAAAAGAAAACAGACAAATATGTCAAAGCTCTCAATATTAATGTATGTAACTATGTACCTTATTCTTGTAGAACTGAAACTTAGCCTAATAATAACTATTACCTAAGAATTACCTCCTGAAAACCTCCTTGTTGCTCAAATGTGGACTTTCTAAGCCAAACTTAGCAAATTAATGTACTACTTCCCCCTAGTGTGTGACACGACTCCTAGGGAAAGATCCCTGGCACCAAGTGATAAATATCAAATATCATCCATCAATTTATTTGCAAAAGGCCCTTGACCAAAAGGGGGAAACATCAAATACAAAAGAATTGTCACATCTCAGAGATTTCAAAATGAGTCAATAGGTCATTCCAGAGGTTACACTTCTGCTTGTCTCAGGCAGATCTCACTAACTGCCACTGTGAACAAAGCTTCAAACGGGTGCTCCTGAGAGTTCTAGGGTCATCTGGACACTACAGACAAGGCACATAATCCCAAGAAATCAGCACCCTGTCAGTGGGCCTTACCTTGAAATATATGTCAATTTATTTGCCCAATATAACAGAGTTAGACTCACTTATAACTTCCCTACATATGAGTCTTCTCTCTCTTTTATTTGAACATATAATTAGCACTATACCCATTAAATATATGTCCCAGAGACTTAAATCTTCAGTAGGTTCACATGCTGGTTGAGCCCTGAAACTTAGAAGAGTTGCAGCCAACACCTATTCTCCCAATCGTTGGATTTGTCCAAGAAAACTAACAAAATGATGACAATGAAAAATCCCATCCCAAAAAAAAAGAGAGTATCGACAATTGCAAGCAAAATAGTTCCTTGCATCTGCCCCATAGATATAAGGCTCCTCTGAATCTGAGGCAGCGTGGGCATCACCATACCAATATCCTCAAGGTTGAGGAATGAACAAATATAAAGGGGAATGCAACCATGGACAATATTAATATAAAATATTGATACTCTAGTAATGGAATAACATGTAATATTGTTACAAAGATAGTGGTTACCAGAAATTCTCAGGGGATGGGGAGGGAATAATAGGTGGAACATAGAGCACTGGAATTAAGAGTAAACTGCAATGTAGACTATAGACTTTGTTTAATAGCAATGCTTTGATATTTATTCATCAATTGTAAAAAGGTACCACACAATTGTAAGATGTTATTAATAGGGGAAGATGTGGGATGGTTAGGGGTACATGGCAATCCTTTATATTTTCAATGTAATTTTTCTGTAATCTAAAACTTCTTTTAAAATAAAGTTGTTTTAAAAAGATGTATACTATAACCCTAAAGTAACCAATGACTGTTGAAGATACAGAAAACCTGGATTACTCGTAGCATGCTGGTGGGAAGGTAAATGGATATAGCCAGTCTGGAAAACAGTTTGGCAGTTTCGTTAATATTAATCATGTAACTGCCATATGACCTAGCAAATGCACTCCTGGCCATTTATACCAGAGAAATGAAAACTTTTGCTCACACAGAAACCTGTACATGAATATTCATAGCAGCTTTAGTCATAATGGCTCCAAACTGGAGACAACCCAGATGTCCATCAACAGGTTAAAGGTTAAACAAACTATGGTACATCCATACAATGTAATACTACTCAGCAATATAAACAAGCTATTGACACATGCGAAAACTGAGATGGGTATCAAGGGAATTATGATGAGGGGAAAAAAGCCAAACTCAAAAGATTACCTATGTATAATTCCATTTGCATGATACTCTTGAAATGACAAATTATAGAGATGGAGAACAAATTAATTGTTGTCAGCAGTTTGGAAGTAGGAAATGGAAGTGGCTGTACCTATAAAAGGATAATGCATGGATGGGATCTTTTTCATGGAAATGTACTATATCTTGAATATGATGGTGATTACAAACCACCCACCAACACACACACACACAAATGAATGCTTGTAAAATTGGTGAAATCTAAATAAGGCAGGTAGATTGTACCGATGTCAAAATTATAACTGTTGTTTTGTAGTAAAGATTTACTACTTTCTTACCTGTGAAAGAAATAAAATGAAGTGTATAAAACATTTCTCTGTATTATTCTTGCAGCTCGATATTGCATTTAATTATCTAAAATTATCTTAAAATAAAAAGTAAAACATAAAAATGAGTGGAAAATGATATAAATTGATTTCAAAGCAAAAGATATTAACAAAGGTTAGAAGACCATTAAAATTAAATGTTCTATGTAGAGGGGGACTGGGCATAGCCATCCCAGGCCCACAAGATGGAGGAATAGAGTATGGACTTGCTGGGATTCTGCTGGGGAACTATTGTGATTAGTAAGGGAAGAAATTGTAGTAGTGATATGGAGAGGGTAGTCACGGCGGCTGCTGATGTTTGGGAGAGGGAAGAAGAGATATGGTGTGGGGGCATTTTCAGGATTTGGAGTTGTCCTGGGTGGTGCTGCAGGGATGGATGCTGGACATTGTGTGTCCTGTTGTGGCCTACTGGGTGGACTGAGGGAGAGTGTGGACTACAATGTATCTCTGTCCATGTGCTGCAGCGGTTCTCCAGAATGTATTAGCTGGGTACAGTGGATGTGCCACTATGATGGAATAGTTTGTTGATGGGGAGGGGTGGCATGCGTGGGGTGGGGGGTATATGGGGACCTCATATTTTGTAAATGTAACATTTAAAAGAAAAAAAAAGAAAAAAGAAAAGAAAAGAAATCAGACCGGGAGCTGAAATCAGTTTAAGCAAAGCTTTTAATGAGAGAGAGAGAGGGCTTAGCAGTAGGACTGAGTCAGAACAGACTGTAGCAGCCAAGGAAGGGAAACGGGGGTGTATTTATAACTCTTTTAGGGACTATACTACAAAGGGGCTAGTTTGTGATGGTTTATGGTAGCTTTGCAGTTTTAAGGCAAGGGCAAGATAAATCATATTAATATAGCCTGTGTATAAATTCAAGCTTAGTTTATATCCAAATATGCCTAGAAAGCCAATTGAGAAGTATAAACTCTATAGGCTTTGGATATTCAGGGAGGATGCAAGCCAAATGTGTCAAGTCCATCTGGAATGTGGGGAGTTCATGCTAAAAGCCTACCTGGAATATGGGGGATCCATGTCAAGTCAAGCTTACCTAGAGGAAATAGCCTATCTAATACTCAAATAAAACACCTGAAGAAACTAAAAAAAAAAAAAAGCAGATGATCTATTAAAAATAGAGCTTCTAACTACATGAAGCAGAAACTGATAGGACTGCTAGAAGAAATAGAAAAACCTCTAATTATAGTTGGAGATTTCAACATCATTTTCCCTATTGATAGAAAAAGAAGAAAGAAAATCAGTAAATGTAGAAAAGTCTTGAACATCAATTTACTAATTGATATTTATAAAACACTTCACCAGACAACATCAGAATACACATTCTTTCAATGCAGTGATTGGCAATGTTTTTTTCTGTAAAGGATCAGAAATGAAATGAAATATTTTAAGCTTTGTAGTCTGTATGGTGTCTGCCACAATTCTTCAGTTCTGCCTTTGGAGCACATCAGCAGCCACAAACAATACATAAATGAATGAGTATTTTTGTGTTCCAATAAAATTTTATTTACAAAATAATAACAAAACAGACCACAAGACCGGTTTGGCCCACAGGCTATAGTTTGTCAACAACTTTTTCAAATTGTACATGTAACAAGGTAGATTATTTTCTGTTCCATAAAATAAATCTCAATAAATTTGAAGAAACTAAATCATAAAAGCATTTCTCTAACAATTATGGAATTAAACTAGAAATAGATAAGGGAAGGAATAAGATAAATGTCAAAATATTTAGAAATTAAATTATACATTTCTCAATAATCCATGAGTCAAAGAAGAAAGTTGAATGGAATTTTGAAAATATTTTAAAACTGGGTGAAAATAAAAGCACAGCATACCAAAATTGGGGGAGTAGAGTAAAGCAGTGCATAGGTGGAATTTTATAGCTTTAAGTTATTATATTAGAAATGAAAAAACATCCCTAGTCAGTTAGTGATTAGAAAACTTTTTTATTAAAGAGCCAATGAATAATATTTTATGTTTGTTGTCCATATGATCTCTGTTATAATTACTCGGCTCTCAAGTCATTGTGCTAAAAGATTCATAGGTTAATGTGTAAACAAATGTGTATGGCAGTATTTCAGTAAGATGTACTTACAAAAACAGATAACTAGCCCATGGAATATAGGACTTCAATCTTAAGAAACTAGAAAAGAAGAACTAATTAATCCCAAATAAAGGAGAATGAAGTAAATAATAAAAATAATAGCAAATATCAATTAAATAGTAAACAGGAAATAAAAGAGAGAAAACAATAAAACCAAAAGCATGTTCTTTGAAAAGATCCATAAAATTAATAAAAGAGAGAAAACAATAAAACCAAAAGCATGTTCTTTGAAAAGATCCATAAAATTAATAAATTTATATCCAGATAGCTCAGAGTACAAGACAGGACACAATTTACCAATATCATAAATGATAGATAGAACATTACTACAGATCTTACAGTCATTAAAATGACAAGAGAATATTATGGGCAAGTTTATGCTAATAAATTTGAGAACTTAGATAAAATGGACATTTTCCTAAAATAACCCAAATCATCAAAGATCATGTAAGAAGAAACACATAAAAGTAATAGATCTTGTATCTATCCAAATCATTCCAATATAAAACTCCAAGTCCTGATAACTTCACTGGTGAATTCAACCTAATATTTAAGGGAGAAATATTACCAATGTAATATAAGCTCTTCCAGAGCTCTTCCAGATTTGCCAACTTATTTATGAGGATAACATTGTCCTCATATCAAAACCAGACAAAAGGACGGTGGATTTGGCCCAGTGGTTAGGGCATCCGTCTACCACATGGGAGGTCCGTGGTTCAAACCCTGAGCCTCCTTGACCCGTGTGGAACTGGCCCATGTGCAGTGCTGATGCATGCTAGGATTGCCATGCCACACAGGGGTGTCCCCCGCGTAGGGGAGCTCCACGTGCAAGGAGTGTGCCCCATAAGGAGAGCCGCCCAGTGCGAAAGAAAGCACAGCCTGCCCAGGAATGGTACCGCATACACGGAGAGCTGACACAAGATGACACAACAAAAAGAAACATAGATTCCTGTGCTGCTGACAACAACAAAAGCAGACAAAGAAGACTCAGCAAATAGACACAGAACAGACAACTAGGGAGTGGGCCCAGGGGAGAGAAATAAATAAATAAATAAATAAATCTTTAAAAAAAAAACAGACAAAAGAAAAATTTATGGAACAATATTATACATGTACATACATGTGCCATCCTCAATAGAATTTTAGAAATAAAATCAAACAAAATATTAAAGAAAAACTCATCATAACCAAGTTTAGTTTATCCCCAGAATGCAAGGTTGGTTTAACATCCAAAACACAATCAACGTAACTCACCATATTAGCAAACAAACTAGAAAAACTTTTTGATTGTGCTGGAAAAATATATTACAGTAAAAGCTTTTTTTAAAAGCTAGGACAAAAACGATCTTCCTCAATCCATCAAAAATCACCCATATTTTAATGGTGAGACAGAATACATTTCCTTAAGATCAGATATAAGGTAAAATGCCCATTATTTCCACTTTAATTTTATATTGAAGGAACTAGTCATTGTGAAAAAAGCAAGAAAGAGAAATAAAATAAGTAGTCTTTGGAAATTAATGAGTAAATCTCCCTTTATTCAAAGATTGCATGATCACCTATCTACAATCCTAAAGATTATACAAAAGAATGGAAAATAAAAACAAACAAAAAACTGTTTGATCCAGTAAGTGTATTTAGTAAGTCTACAGGATACATGGTTAATATATTTTAAAAAATCAATTGCATTTCTACATATTTATCAGTGAAAAATTAGAAAGTTATTTATATAAGCACCCAAAAATATAAAAAATTTAGAGATTAATTTAACAAAATGCCCAAGACCTGTGCAAGGAAACTACAAAATATTGCTGAAAGCAATTATAAAAGACTTCCAGTACTGGATTCCTGGAGCTGCAATTATGAATGACCACAAACCTGGTAATTTAAAATAGCAGAAATTTATTCTTTCACAGTTCTTAAAATAGCAGACATTTATTCTCTCACCTTTCTCAAAACTAGAAGTCCAAAATAAATGTGTCCACCTTATTGGTTTCTTCTGGGGATTCTGAGGGAAAATCTGATCCATGCCTCTCCCATTGCTTCTGGTGGTCATTGACAATCTTTGGAATTCCTTGACTTGTCAATGTTTTACCCCTATTACTCTCTCTGTTGTCCTGTGAAATTCTCCCTGTATGTCTCTGTGAACAAATTTTCCTATTCTTTCTCTGAAAGAACAGAGACTGTATTTATAATGGTTAGGCAAAACACATGCACACAAAATAAGGGATTTAATTATATTTTTAAGACTGCATAACACTGCGATGGCATTAATGATTTTTAAAAAGAGAGCCTTTGTCTAATATCGATACAATAACAATATTATTTTCCAAAAATAAAATATGAATTCAAAATGAATATAAAATTTAGAATGCCTTTCAGAATCTTTTTATCCCTTTTCTCATCCACAGGGAGACCCAAAAGTTCTGATTAGATTCCTTCTTGATTTCTTCTCATAACTACGTCATTCACAATTCATCTATAACCCACAATAATTGAAATAGATTATTTATATTAATTAAATTACCCCTCTCAACTTTACAAGTCACCAATTATTTTAATTAATGCAGAAGACAAGATTACTTGCAGATCTAAAGAACTGAACAATACTTATGCTTGTTTAAGAAATTCTATTAGCAGAGAGGGAGGTGAAGCAGACTAATAGTATTGTCTCACAATTACAGTAAAATTGAAATTTGAAAACAATTTTTATTACAATAAACCTTTCTATTTTCATTTAATACATAGATAGTGGTTTTGAGATGTGCCCAAAGATGATTATCTCAATGGTCTTAAATTTTAAAATATGCAATTATATACCTTATGTAAATGTGCGTATGCATGTAGTCATTTTTCTTCTTAAGTCCTATGTTTTGCATAAATACACTCTTTTTAAATTAAGCTATTATTTCCAGGATTATTTTCTTCATTCTCTTTTGACAATTTAATTTTCAACCATTTAAATCATTTCTTTACAATACTTTATATAATTTATGATTTATGATCTTATTTTGATTAATAAAGACAAATTCCCTCTTTGAATGAGGTCTTTTCAGGCATCTGAGATGGTCAACAGATATCAATGCATCTGTCCAAAACAAAGATCTTAGAAACAGTAGGCATCAAATAAAGCTATTCTAAATCCTAAATTACAGGTCACTCATTCATTAAAAAAATATGTTTGTTGATTGTTCCAGGCACTCTTCAAGGGACTGGGAAACAAGAAGTAATCAAAATCAATCAGAAATCTTTGCCCTCTTTTCTAATTGGTGAGATAGGAAATTAAAAAAAGGATAAAAATGTAAAATAAATACTATGATATGCTAGGACATTAAGTTCTTCCATATTACGTTAAATAAATTATATAACCTAATTTAAATTTAGTTTTCCTAGTCAAAAACAGAATTAAAATCATCATTATTTCAGATGATTTTTTATTTTATATAAGAATAAATTCAAAACACCCCAAATTGTATTTGGCAAGTAATATTTGCCCAATAAATTAGAGTTGATACTATTTTCTGACCATAAAGGGTACTTTATATTTTATTCTAATGTAGACATAATTCATTTTCTATTGAGGAAATCTCTTTCAGTTTCCTCATACTTTGGTTCCAAAAAAGACTTAAATATGAATATATATCCGATATTTAGTATTAACGAAGTCTACTCATTTGCAGAAAAATTTGCGCTTAAAGGGCCAATAACTGGATAGTCTACTGGTTATTGCTTACTTGAATTGCTTTTCCCACATTTTTGCTTCTTACTTTTATCATTCTTTTTATATATGAATATATACACATACACACACACACATACATATATTAGGTACATTCTACTTAAGAGAAAATATTTGGAGTTTTTTACCAAGAGTCCAAATACATTGATATTTTGATGTATTTCTACCAACTTACTCTTTCTTTAAATTTTTTTAAAGATTTATTTTATTTATTTCTCTCCCCTACCTCAGGCCTCCCTACCCCACCCAACCCCACCCCACCCCATCCCAGTTGTCTGTACACTGTGTCCATTTGCTGCGTGTTCTTCTTTGTCCGCTTCTGTTGTTGTCAGTGGCACGGGAATCTGTGTTTCTTTTTGTTGCATCATCTTGTTGTGTCAGCTCTCCGTGTGTGGCACCATTCTTGGGCAGGCTGCACTTTCTTTCGTGCTGGGCAGCTCTCCTTATGGGGCACGTGGGGCTCTCTTACGCAGGGGACACCCCTGTGCGGCACGGCACTCCTTGAGCACATCAGCACTGCGCATGGGCCAGCTCCACATGGGTCAAGGAGGCCGGAGGTTTGAAACGCGGACCTCGCATGTAGTAGATGGATGCCCTAACCACTGGGCCAAGTCTGCTTCCCCCAACTTACTCTTATTTCCTATTCTTAAGCTTTCCCTATGTTCTTTTTTCCTATACTTATTTTCTTTAGTGTTAATATAAAATTAATCTATTCTAATTCTTTTTAGCATCTTCTGCTTTAGAAAAATAATTCTTTGTGTGTATGTGGAAGGGGTTGGCCTTGAAATTTTAACCTACATACTTAAAATTCAAATATAATTATTTTCTCCACCCTATGTCTGAGGAACTTAAGGACTCTAAAATGCTTTAACCTTTCTCAGCTTAAATGCCATTATTTTTTGCAATTTAAATGTCTTCTTCAAAATCTCTACAATTTAGATATTTTTCAAAGTACTATTTTCATAGAATTAACATTTGATTAGATTTACCCATAATATATCTTTCTTTAGTCATTATTTATTCTTTCATTCTCATATTTTTCCTTTTGTGTTTGTGGATGCACATAGTATAAGTCACTCCACATAAGCAGTTTCATTTATTTCATTTTAAAGCCCTACTGTGTCAAGACTGAAACATACAATATTCCTTTATTATGGGCTCAAAGGGCTGTGCCTGCTCACTTCTTTTCTCACTTCCAGTTTTAGGTGGAGTGGTTTCTAAATGGACTCTTTTCTTTCTACAGACCTAAGACTTGATCAAACAGTCTTCTCAACATCATGAAATACCAGAATTCTCCTCTAAAGTACTGGAATTTTTAAATATCCTTCCATATGTCTACTTTGGGGTATGCTTAACTTCTAATATGATCCCATTTTGGTTTTGGTCTCACAGAAATTTCTTCTTGCAGGAGCAACCACTCATTAATTCATATTTCATGAATTTTGTCTAGAATTTCATAAGTTTTGTGAGTAGATGGTTTGAGGAGCTTTAATCTGCATCTTGCAAAACATGTCTTCATTCTAGTGTTATCTATGAAGTATTTAATACTTTATCTCCTTTCCAGAGTTGTTGTATCTCTTCATCTGTTTCTCAGTGCTTTTTCCTCAGGTCTAAAATAGTCTTACCTTTTCCTTCAAGAGGACATTTTCACAGGAAAATGAAGACATCAAAATCTCTGATCCAAGTCAAAAGTAATAATACAGATGATAATAATGCAGTTCTTTCTCTGCCCAGAAACTAAATTCTCCACACTAGAAAAGGAAACTTATGAAGCCGAATGGAAGAAAAGGTATTAAACATTGGTTGGATATGTGACATTGACTTCAAAAGAGGCAGTGATGCCAGAATCCCCAGAAGAGTTTGGAGTGTCAGATTAGAGGAGACAATCCCCCTGTTCCTACTAGAATGCTGAGGAGAAAGCTCACCTCAGAGTAATAGGAACATTAGAGGCAAGATGCATACCAGGATCCTGAATTGGCTCCATCACATTTCCAGAAGACTTGGAAAGGCAGTTCTGAAAAGCCTTAACACTTCTGTACCTAAGAGGCATAAAACACAGCTGAGAGAAAAAAGGAGAATACCCTGATAAATTCTGTGCCCTTCCTTGCCAAGGGGATATGGCAGCAGAAGTTACTACAGGTCCTATAGCCAGAGACCAGAAAGGACGTCAAATATCTTAGAGGATGCCACTGCAGAGAAATGACAGTGCAATGACCCGGGCAGATTTATACACATTAACAGAGGCCAACATGGAACAGTTGTGGACATATATTTTATTTACCCAACTTGCTGCTGTGTGGCACCTCCCTCCAACCTCTCCTCCCAAACCCCTATATATGCACATTTTACCCCACCAATGTTTAGATAAATTCTATAAAGAAGAAATACCTGTTACAGAGAGATTAAAATATTGAATTTACTGAGTTTAAGCTGGAAAACATTGCTTACCTAGAATGTACTAAGTTATTTTCTGCAATTATTTGAAATGTCAGGTCAAAATAGAGATTATGGTGAATTAGAGATAAGGAATTATCTGCACACCTGAGTACCTGGCCCAAGAAATCCAAACCTACTGCATGGCTTTTGTAATATAAATCCATGTTTGATGCTCAGTTTCATTCGTTATTGGATTACCTTAGTATTCTTGTGTCAATCAGAACTCTACTCAAATGTCATTTGCTCAGGTGAGTCTCAGAGAGTTTCTTCTGTAAAAATAACTTTCCTGTCAGTATCTGTCAATTTTTTTTTGAGCCCTTACTATCACCCAAGGCTATAGATTTATGTTTGCATAGTGTTGCTCTCCCTCACAGAAATAAACTCTAAGAATACATGAACTTTGTATTGTTCACTGTGGTATTCCCAGAGCCTAGAAAAATTCCTGGTAGAGAAAAGGCCTACGATAAATATGTGTAGATTGCATTAAAATTCAGAATGAATAGAATGTATTAGGTACTAAGTAAATATGATTTACTTCTTTTCTTGTCTCTCTTATATTTGTTTCACAATTACTTCTGAGAAGGTTATGGGTTATGACTCACCAATCCTAAAGTAAGACATTTATTGATTTATGTGATCTGGCAGGAAAGGTATGCTTGTGTTTTTGGCTCTAATATCATAGAAGTAAAGAAAGGGCTCGAAGAGAAGAAAAAGTATCTAAGAAAAAACATTTCTCTATTTCATAGTTTTATCTAATTCTGGCCTGCATACAAGTCCCTTTATTTGAGCTGTTTTCTGTATTCATTAATACAATATATAGTGTTGTTTTGTTTTTTTTTTCCAGAAGATAGAAGAAAGACATGAGAGACCTCAAATATTATTCAGGGTCAATTACACTGGAATATTTTTTTTAAACTTATGAGAAGATGCCTCAGTCATGTTTGCTTTATGGTGCATCACTGTCCCACATAAGGACCTTCTCTTATTTGTTGGTTGTTCATTATTTATCACCCCTACTCCCTTTCCACACTCTTAAATGGGTACCTACTCTAAAGTTTTTAATGAAAATCCCTTTGTTATATGCCTCCTAAAACACATGCATTGTTATTTTTGAATGCATGCTTTTTTGAACTTACATGATACTTTGTTACATACGTAAATCTCTCCTTTTTTAAACTCAGCTGTATGTTATTAAGATCCAGGCATTTTGCTCTAAGCACATCTTTTTCACTTTCAAATACTGTATAGTACTCCATTTATTTTTGCAACTACCACATCTTGCCTGTCTTCTTTCTGTAAATTATCATTTCCATTATTAGAGCAAACCACAAATCAAGTAAAAAGCTTCTACTTAAATACCCAGTGTCTCTTCATGATAGGAAATGTATCACTTAAAAAGTCTCATACAATGGTACTCATTTTAAGTTCTTTCTTTGGCTCAAATTGGTTTAAGACACTTCTAAGCCAACTCTGATATCTAGTCTTCTACCTTAAGTAAAAAGAGTGAGTAATTTATTTTTCATATTGTCAAGAAAAATTCTTACACCTCATGTGTCTATGTGTACACGCACTCAAGTCTCTTTTCAAAAGGACAAAAGGAACAGGAGACGCTTTCTCCTGCTGTGAAGGACAAAACCTCAAAATAGTGTACTTTGACACAAAGTGCAGTGCTTTGCCAATCTCTAAAATGTCACTTCATGGGCAGCCTGCTGGGCTCGGCTGAGAGCCATGATGCCAAGACTGCTAATAAAAAAGAATAAAGGTTAATGAAGGCATTGGATTATTTATTATATTGAATAAAATAGTCTGGGTTTTATCTGGATGGGTTGTTCAAGGCATAAGGTCTTGCCTTTGATTTTTAACATTTTATTATTCTTTTCTGCAGGCTTTGAATTTTAATGCTTTTGCTGGGATACGCTTACCAAATTTATTAGCTATGCCAATGATATTACTCAGATGAATAGAGAAGTCACAGATGTTGAAATATGATGCCCTACATACATGAAAAATATAATAAATCTTCCAGAGAGCTTATTATATAATTCTGTGAGAATCTTGTACATTACACACATATGTTCTTGCTCATGGACAATTTACTTAAAGAAACTAAATCTAAACATTTAACTGCAGCGCTATGACATATAGGAAAAGTAACCTTTTATAAGAAACATCATGCTTCAGTTGCAGACTTTAGATTTGGGTTTAGGCACAGCAACTTCATCAGAAAGGAAACAAACTGCAATATAACTCATCTTTCTGTCAGCTAATAGTATGTAAAACTCCAGAAGTATGCTGTGCTCCACGGCCACGACCCCATCTTAGAGATTACAAATCAACTGAGAATGAGAATTCATGATATTCAGCCCTCACAGGTGATTCCAAAAATATCTATGAATGAGAGATAAAAAGTGGTTTAGTTCTGTGCTCTAATTTGAAATCAAACTTGTTTAAATGCAATATACATATGGTTTGAAATATTATCCTTGCTATGACAAAATCAGTAACCATATATAATTATCCCTCACACCTTAGATTTGTTCTCAAATAACTACTGAATATGTGGCCATATTCAAAATGATTGCTAGTAGTTCCTACATTCCTCACCACAACTGGCCATATTAAAACATAAACAGTAAGTTCTCATGAAAAATATAACATTTTTCATTTCTAATTTCTTTTCCAAAGACCGACTCTTCTTAGGCCCTGCTTGTGTAGATATTTACTATTTTCTATGCTTGAAGTTTGTTTTTGGTTTCCTAGATTGATTTGCAATCTATTAGATCCACAATCTATAGCACACTTTCTTTTTGACCAAACAGGAAGTCTGTAAGTACCTCTTAAAACCAATCTTCTTATAAGAATTACTCAGATTCTTTATACAACAAATATTTGTTGTGTATCTAATATGCGCCAGTCACTAAGCATTATAGCCATAAAAATAAATACTTCTCAAGCTTTTATTGTCGGCTACACCAGGAAAATACCAAAGATCATTAGAAAAATTAATTTTTCAAAACTGCATTGACAGTATATAGAACATCGATCTTTTAGGTAAGAGAAAGTCATGTTTGTAATCTTTCTGGGTAGAATGGTACTTTCCAATTTCCTTGACCTTGTGAGTCACAACATGATTTTATTAAGCCAATAAAAAGTGAACGGAAGTCACACATCAGTTCGAGAAGAAAGCATTAGAACGTTCACTATGCTTACCTTTTCTCTGCAATAATTGAGGTGGTGACTTCACCTTCAATCCAATCCAGAATGGTGACTACCTAGAGCAAAGCTCCCAGCTTATTTACTTATCTGTGATAAATAATTAGCCTAACTGAGGAAGAAAACTTTGCATTTAATTTTTATATTACCTGACATTAGTGAGCTATAATTTGCATGCTTTTTAGATGAACAACTTGATAAGTTTTGACAAATGTATATACAAGTGTAAGCAGCACCACAATTGAGATGTAGAAGGTCTCTACTACTCTCAAATTTTCCTTGTCTCTTGATATATAATTTTCTCCTCCTTTCCCAGTGCCTGGTAGACACGAATCTGTCTTTCTACACTTGCTTTTTTTCAGAATGTCATATAAATGAAAGCATCCAATATATAGCATTACATGCCTCACTTCTTTCACACTACAAAATGTTTTCGGTGTTCATTCATGTCTTTGCATGTAACAGTAGCTTGTTCCTTTTTGTTGCTGAATAATATTCCATTTCATGATGTACTATAGTTTGTTTATCCATTCACCAGTAGAAAGGCTTTAAGGTTTTTTCTAGTTGTTGATAAGTATGAATGAAGTTGATATGAATATTCTTATATTTGTCTTTTTATGTTTGTATATGCATATGCTTTCATTTCTGTTAGGTAAATACCTAAAATTGGGAAAGCTGGTTCAGACCATAGATGCATGGATATAAGTATATGTTTGAATTTTTAAGTTAAGATTTTGTTTGAAATGACATTCAATTAATTCATCCATTTGGAGAGAAGTGACTGCCAAGTAACATTGTTCTCCTGATCCACAAATATGGTAAACTTTTGTTTTTCTAGCTTACCTTAAAATTTTTGCAATTGTTTTGTAGTTTTAAGCATACAAATATTGCAATATTACTTTATTGTTAATTTCTTTTTTAAAAGCAGCTTTATTGAGATATAGTCACATACCATACATTCCAGACAAAGAGTACAATCAATGGCTTTTAGTATAATTACATAGTTGTGCATTTATTACCACAAAAATTTTTAGAACAATTTCATTACTCCAAAAAACCCCCAAAACTCCACACTCATTAACAGTCACCTCTCTATTCCTCTATCCTTCCCCAGCCCTACACATACCTACTAATTTAATTCAAACTTTATAAATTGATTTACAGTTTATGTAAATGGAATCATACAATATGTAGTACTTTGTAACTGGTTTCTTTCTTTTAGCATAATGTTTTTGTGGGGTTTATTTTTCCCTGATAGTAACAGCTTGTAACATTTGTTCAGTTTCAAAGAAAAACAGTCCTATAAATGCAATATTAGCCATATTCATATTTCACATGAGGTTTTACTATGCTATACAGTCCCACATTACATTTTTTATCTTTCCTTCTAGTAATGCACATGACCTAAGATTTTCCCTTTCTAACACTGTGATCCCTGTATAATAGTGCTGTTAGTTACAAAAACTGTGATGTGCTTTCACCTTTTCTGTTCATTCTCAAAGATTTATGCCTTTTTATCAATTTTGCAAAGATTAACCATCAACTTTCCATTCTCTAACCTTAATCTATTTTCTGGTGACCTGTATCCTAGTTATTAACTCCATGAGTTTACACAATGTATTTAGTTCATAATAGCACAGTCATATAGTATTTATCTTATTGTGTCTGGCTTGCTTCACTCAACCTAATATCCTTCATGTTCAAACATTTGGTCATATGCTTCATGACTTAATTTTTTCTTATAGATGCATAATATTCCATCGTGTATTACACAACTGTTTATAAATTCATCAGTTGATGGACACTTGGGTTGTTTTCATCTTTTGGTAAATGTGAATAGCGTCGCTCTGAGCACCAGTTTACAGGTATCTGTTCATGTCAATGCTCTCAGTTCTTCTAGGGTATATACCTACAAGTGGTATTGCCAGATCATGTGGCAAATCTATATTCACTTTCTTAGGAACTGCCAAACAGTCCTCCACTGTAGCTGTAGCATTCTAAATTTCCACTGAAAGTGAATAAGCGCTCCTGTCTCTCCACATCCTCTCCAATATTTATAGTTTCATGTCTTTTTAATAGTGGCCATTCTAGTAGATGTGAAATGATATCTCACTGTAGCTTTGATTTGCATTTCACTAATTGCTCATAATATTGAACATGTTTTTCATGTGTTTTTACCACCATTAGCATTTCTTCCTTGGACAAACATCTATTCAATTCTTTTAGCCATTTTTTAATTGAATGGTTTGTCTTTTTATTGTTGAATTGTAGCAGATCTTTAAAACATGGATATTAATCCCTTATCAGATAGGTGATTTTGAAATATTTTCTCTCACTGAGTTGGCTACCTTTTCATGTTTTGACAGTCTTTTGTGTGCAAAAGTGTTTAATTTTGAGGAGGTTCATTTTATTATATTTTTCTTTAGTTGATTGAGCTTTGGGGGTAAGATCCAAGAAACCACCACTTACCACAAGATCTTGAAGATATTTCCCTACATTTTCTTCTAGTAGTTTTATGGTCCTTGCATTTTCATTTAGGTCTTTCATCCATTTTGAGTTGATTCTTTTATAAGGAATGAGATAGGTGTCTTCTTTCATTCTTTTGGTTATGAAAATCTTGTTTCCCCAGCACTGTTTGTTGAAGAAGGTATTTTGTCCTGGTAATGTGGACTTTGTAGATTTTCAAAATGTAGTTGACCATAGAGGTGAGGGTTTATTTCTAGACTCTCAAGTGTCTTCCACTGATTAATGTCTTTCTTTATGCCAACACCATGCTGTTCTGACCAATGTAGCTTTGTTTCAAGGTCAGGCAGAGAATGTTCTCCCACATTGTTCTTTTATCTTAGGATGACTTTGGCTATTCAGGTGCACCTTCCCTTCTAAATAAATTTGGTAATTGTCATTTCTATTTCTGTAAAGTGGACTGTTGGAATTTTGATTGATATTGCATTGAATCTATAAATCAGTTTGGGTAGAATTGATGTCTTCAGGATATCTAGTCTGCCAGTCCATGGACACAGAGTGTCTTTCAATTTGTTCAGGTCTTCTTTGATATCTTTCAGCATTGTTTTAAATATAGCTCCTATACTTCTTTGGTTAAATTGATTCCTAGGTATTTGAGTCTTTTTGTTGCTATTGTAAATGGAACTTTTTTCCTGATTTCCTCCTTGGACTCTCCAGTACTAGTGTACAAAAACATTACTGATTTTTGCATGTTTATCTGTGAAGACTGAATTCACCTTCCTATTTGAAGGACAATTTTGCTGGATAGAGAATTCACAGCCGTCATTTTTTTCTCTTTCTGTATCCTAATTATATCATACCAAAGTCTCCTTATCTCCATGGTCTCTGGTGAGAAATCTGCACTAAGTCTTACTGGGTGTCCCTTATATATGATGGTTTGCTTCTTGATTGCCATTATCTTGTCTTCCAACTCAATTTGGTTTTGCAGATTCATATGAAACACAATGATTAGTTGTCTCAGATCCTGTGTCTCATCTGGGACTTTGGTATATTCCTTTGCTTGGGCTATTTCTTCCATTTTCTTAATATGGCTTTGTCCCTGGCTTGTAATTTTTGTCTGAAGTCTAGGCATCTGATTATGATGGTGAGTTTACACTGATGCTCGTTTTCTCTCTTCCATAGGGGTTTAGTGGCAGGAAGCTGTGTGTAACTGCCATTCTTTGATTCTTGGTTAAACCTGTTCTGGGTCTTTTGGATTGTCCCTGTTATTTGCTCAAATCTGGACCATGGACCCAGTAATGGGTTGAAGACCAGCTTCCAAAGACCTTGGGGAGGGAGGTTGTAAAGGCCAGAAAAAGCCTCTCTTAGTTTTTTACTTTTAATATTCTCACATGACCACCAGCAGATGGCACTTTTCAACAGCCCTCTCAGTTCAAAGCCTTATTGGAGTGTGTTTGCTGCAACCCTGACAGCAACAATTCCTACTAAGTTGATCCTGGCAGAGGATCGTACTAGAAGCTATTCAGAGCCCCCAATTCAAACTTTCTCAGAAGCAGTTCTCCAAACTTTGCTGGTAACCTTTCCTTTTCCCAGGAAGGAAATAATTCCATTTCCCTCTGAATCCTCAAAACCAATCCCCATCAGTAGGGAGGGTGATTGAGAAGGTTGGACTTCTTTGGTCCTGTGCTAACTCTCAATGCAAACTGTGGCATGGCTCCAACAGGCCTAGATTGCTCGTGGGGCACAGCAGACCAAATTTGTTGGCCAAAGCTGAATCAGCTGTAGGCTTCATCTCTTGCTCTCCTCTTTCCTGAGGAGGTGGATCCCTGCATCTCCTTCTGTCCATAGCCACAAAACAGAAACCAGAGAATTCAAAGCTGTCTGCTCAGAGTGCATGGGAAGGTCACTAACAGGTACAGCTACAGCTTCCAGTCACAGACTTTCCATCATGATTCTTTTCCTCTGTTCCTTTCTCTTCTGGATGTGTTCAGCCTTCCTCTGGTGTCCTAAATCCTAGAGTATTTTCCCCTGGACTGTTTCTGCCTGTCCACTAGCTATTTTTCTGGGGAAGAAGTGAGTCCTGTTTCTCCCTAATCTGCCATCTTCCCAGAGGTCCAGCTAAGGCAAGTTCTAATACTTTATAGTTGATGATTTTGTATTTTTTAAACTTCTCATTAATTGTTGTTCCTAGATAGAAACACAATTGTTATTTGTAAAATGATCTTATATCCTGTGACCTTGCTAAATTCACTTATTAGTTCTACTGGTTCTATTTGTGAAATCCTTTTCGTTTCCACATACAAAAGCATACCAGCTGGAAACACAAAAAGTTTTATATCTTCTTTTCCAATCTGTATACCTTTCCTTTTCCCCCCTGCTTATTGCAATAGCAGAGATGTACATTGCATTGTTGTATAGAAGTGGTGAGGATGGACATCTTTGTCCATCTTTTTGATCCTGAAGGAAAGCATACAGCCTTTTATCTTAAAGGTTAATGTTAGCTGTAAGATATTTATAGATAACTGTTATCAGGATGAGGATGTTTCCTTTTTCTGGGATTTATGTTAGAGCACTCCTCCTTCACCTATACCTTACTTTGCATACCTTAAATTTCTCCCATGATAAAGGTACAAAAGTGACCTAACTACATATAGCCCTAACTATGTACAGTTGCTAAACATTCTAAACCTAAAAAATGTAAAAGTCCTGGAGGATAAAGTCCAAACACCTCCATGTGTCAGAGTAGCACTCCATGATCTGGCTTGGGGAATATTCTTCATTTTCTTTAGTAAATACCTATTTTACAGAAACAATATATAAATAAAACCACATATTTTGAATGTATTTTATGCTTACAATCCTATATGTTATCTATAGCATTGAGGGATATTTGGATAGATGATGACAGATAACTAGACAGATAGAGGAGGAAGGAAGGAAAGAAGAAGGAAAGGAAGAAAATATAGAAACTTATCTAAAAAATAAATCCCCAAAGTATAAATAATGATTAGCTTTGGATTGAGTGTTAATATACTATACTGAGTTCCTTAATTTAGGAATTGTTAACAATGACTACTAGTTAGTATTTAGGAAAGCCACAAAACTCTTTACATTTTTAAAAAGAAGGAAAATGACTACAATTAAATACACTCATGCACTGAAAATGCTAGGATGTATGTTTTATTATTGTTTGTGTTAGAGCTTCTCAGGATGCAATTAAAAAATAAAAACTATTTGTGAACTTTTGAAATAAAATGGCATCTGGATAGGTACATTCAAATTAGCTTTCCTCATAAATATTGACCAATATATAGGAAACAGATTATAGTCTACAATTCCAGTATCTGAAATTAATGTCAGATCCTGGAAGGTTTCTTGACGATCTATGAATCAACAGAGTAGCCATGTAAAAAACCTACCCATACTTCATTACATTAACAGAAACAAAAGTGAAAAAAACAGAAAAATTATTTCCCCAACCTCCTTAGTCACAGTGCATAATTCAGAGACCCACTTTTCCTATTAACAAGAAAAATAAGGACATGGCCCTCCACCAGTAGGTGTTGCTATATAAGAACCTGTTTTGCCATCACATGTCACCACGCACTCTGTTTACAACTCCTACCATTTTACTAGCTTTATAATTACACAAAAATACTCATATTCCTTATTTAATAATTGAAAGTATAAAAGAGCAAAATGATCCAAAAAAATAAAAATTCAACCCTGTTAACTGGAGTTAATTATTAAATATTTGCTACCTATCCTTCTACTTAAATAAGTCCAATTAAATATTAGTATATTATATATAAAAAATAAGATAGTACCACCAAACTTAGCTATATAAAAGTATCATTTAAGTCCACATACATGTATATAGTTGTAAATTAAGTATATAGTTATGTAATATAATTTATAAATAGAGAGCATATAATAAAAAACCATAATCACTTTTATACCTAACAATATATAATGAGTATATACCCATGTACTATATACTCCAGATTATCTGTCATGGTTTCAAGGTAGTCAGTTTTTAATGAATAAACTATTTTTGATACTTAGGTTATTCAGAAATTTTGACTAATTTCTGAAATTTTAAGTAATTATCATTTATACAATGATTATTCTAATGTGTGATGTATGCATATTATAACTGCCTACCTATTTCTTTAAAATGTTTCTGAAACAGAATTATTTTGTATAATTTTGGAAATATAGGTCAAATAGGAGTTTTTGACCTATTTGAACAAATTAGCCCTGAGAATGATTGTACTAACTCACCTCAGTAATTACAAGTTTTGGGTATGCAGGTTTCCTCACAACTATATCCACACTTGGTGTCATCAACCTTATTTTATTCTGTTTTGATACTCAAGAATGGTAAATCATTGTGGCTACAATTTATATCCTTGACAAGTAGATAGTCAATAAAAAGCATGTTTATTAGCCATCTCCATTTATTCTTTCATAAATTGTTCTTTTCTTTGACCACTTTGTTATCAGATTCTGCCCTAAGGTTTATTTAGGTTATTTATTTAGATTATTTAAATTCAGATTATTTAAAACAGGACACATATATTCTAAAACATTATAGAAACAAAACCAAATAAAGCATAATCCCCACAGTAAAGAATGTGAAATACTATTTAGTAGTAATTAGTTAGAATAAATTATGTGTTATGATGCCCCATGCACTTTTCAAAGTGACATATATATCGCAATTATATATATTAATATTTATACTTGAATATTCATAACAACCTTATGAATTAGGTACCATTTTAATGTCTATTTTGTATATTATGAAACTGAAGTTCAAGAAGGCTAAATACCTGATTTCTCCATAGACAAAGAAACCAGAATTAGAATTCAGCTGGGCTGCTCCAGTGCTTCCATCTCTACCACCACACTACACAGGCACACCAAAAATTATCAAGGACAGAAAATATAAATAAACAGCAATTTAATTAAATTTAAAATTTTTGCAGAAGAATGTTTTTCTCTCTATTAGAAGAGTAAAAACAAAATTCATACATTAAAAATCACAGGCATTAAAAATACATTGGTAGATGATGATATATTGAGCAGATCTGGACAGTACAAAGAGGTCAAAATATTATCAAAGTGGAATTCAAAGTAAAATATCAATAACCAACTAAGAGGGACAATTTCTTTCAAAAATTTCCTATCGAGATCAGTGAGAATGGTATACAATCAAGGAAATGTTGAGTTATTTTTGTGAAGTTGGCAGATAGATTACCAATGCTAAGCTCCAATTCTAAGCTCCAATGTCCTCATCTATCCCATAAGGAAATAAATTATATTTGCCTTATGGAGTTATTGTCAGGTTTTAATATAATATAGATGAAAGTTTTAATGCTTATCAAGAACTCAATGAAATGTTATAATATGATTAAAATTAATGGAAATATATTTTTGTGGTGCTGTCATGGGTAATAAATGAAGCAAAAATAATAGCATAGAGTATTTTAATGGTATATGTCAAAACTTAATTTGAGTTATATAAACTTTATTTTCTTTAGTGAATGGAACATCTTCAAGTATTGATTGTACATTGTCAAAAAACAAAATTTCAACACATTTTAAATATTATCTGCCCACTAGAATTAAGATAGCATTTTGAAATTAAAAATAAGCTAATTTAGAATGTTTAAAAAATTCTCAGATAACTCTGTCAAAGGGAAATTTATAACTCATCACTTAGAAAATGGTGCAATAGCAATGGAAATAAAAACTTAATGGATAAGCCTAACATAACTTCAGCTCTACTGACTTTAATGTAAAACAACAAAACAAATTAATTAACTAGGAACTCACCTTGAAAATGCAGAAGAATTTTTTAAAAACGTAAGTAAAGCAAATGGAAGGAAATAATTGTTATGTGAAAGAAATATGAATTAGAAAGCTGAAAACAAATGGGAATGACAAATAAATCAGAGGAAGCAAATGAAAAAGAGCCAGAGAGTGTGTGAACAAAATGGAAATCAAATCCTTCTGGAAAATAACCTCAGAAAAAACGTCCCATCACTTTTGCGACTTTGTTATTAGAAGCAAGCTGTTTCGTCCAGCCACACTCAGGTGAGGGAATTACATCGGGCACGGATTCCAGAAGACCCAGTACACTGGGAGCCATTTCAGAAGCTGCCTACTGTATTTGTTTTGATATTTTAAATTATATGAATATAACTACATAATTTGCACATATATTTGCATATATTTTACAATTACATTTTGAAATCACTGGATATGATGTGGAATCCTATGTTCATCTTTATAAATCTCCATGATATATATTATTATCTAGGATAATATCCATTGACAAAGCTAACTTGAATGGTATAAAATATGGAAGTCATTTTAAAGTTTTCAAAGAACCCCCTTTTAAAATTTTCTTTCTTTTTTAAATATTTTTTTTATTTTTTAAAAGATACTTAGATTACACAAAATGCTACACATCAAAAAATAAGGGATTCCCATATGCTCCACTCCCCACACTTCCCACTCTTACCCAATTAACAACTTCTTTCATTAATGTGGTGAATTCATTGCAATCAATGAACACATTTGGAGCATAGCCCCCAAGCATGGACCACAGTTTACATTGTAGTTTGCACTCTCCCCCACTCAATTCTGTACACTATGGCAGGATATATAATGGCCTGAATTTGTCATTGCAATGTCACCCAGGACCCCACACTACACCTCTCTTTCCCTCTCCCTGGCCTCAGCACTTCTAGTGGCCACTGTTTCCACATCAATGATATAATTCCTCCCACTGTTAGAATCACAATAATTCTACAGTAGTAAGTCCACTCTAGTCCACATTTTATTCCCCAATCCTAAGGATTCTGGGATGGCGATGCCCATGCCACCTCCAATTGAGAAGGGGCCCCAATCCCATTCGGCTGATGGATGGGATTTCCTTGCCTGCAGCAACCACTTTTAAGAAAAATGTCAGGCCCAAGTAATTATGAAAGAGATATTTAAATCAAAGAAATAAATTAAGTGCTATCCCAAAAATGAAATTGGGAAAATAACTATTTCTTTTAAAATGGTGTGATTGCTATCTCATATTGTAAACCTAAATGCGTTTTAGATGAGAAAACATCTTAAGTTTTAAAAAAACAAAACTAGAAAAAAAAATATTGAAGGACCTGATTGCAAGACAGCAAAAGTATTTTTAAGCATCAGCTAGTAGAAATGACAAGGGAAAAAATAGGTAGCTATGACTACAGGAAAATGAAAATAATTTGCAAGTGAAAAATACAAGATGTCTTATAAAAATCAAATGCCACCCTGGGGAAATTATTTTTACATATACAATGTTTTAAAACTTAATAGTGACAATAAATGAGGAAATCACTGCAATAGAAAAATTGGCAAAAAACCATATTGGCAAAAGAAACACAAATGGCTAAAATAAAAACATGAAATAATATCTAAGTGCAGAAGAAACAAAAGAAATGTTCATAACAAATTGATTCTTTTTTTTTCCCCAAACTGGAGAATTTTTCTTTTTTGTCTAATAGAGTCTAGTTTCTGCAGAAGTAAGAAAACAAGGCTTTTAAATACTAGTTTTAGCAATATAACCTGGTACAAAATTTTTGTAGCAGACTTTGAATGATGCATCCAAAATTTTAAAATTTGTATAATTTTAAGTGACCATATTTTTACATATGTAGTCATATAAATAATAGGTGAAATTCAGAAGCATTGTATCAACTGATTAATAGTTTTGCACCTTTATGGTGTGACACAATGTAGCCATATGGCTAAGACCATCTAATAACAGGAAAATTTTCCAAATTTTTATGTGAAAAAAAAAGTGTGTTAAACAGAGTATGTACAGTAGAACCTAATTATGCAAAATTTGTACTAACATATATATGAAAGAAGAAAAAAACAAGAATTTAGTCTAAGAAATTCTTATAATTATTACCCTTTTGGAAAAGGTGAAGAATATGGATTATGGCATGGAAAGCATCAGTAGCATTTAAATGCTTATTCAGACACAATTGAATTACAGTTCAGAAGATAAATAAGTCTCCTAATCCTAATGTGGATGGTGTTATGAAAACACACAACTTCTACCTTAAGTTTTGTGACTTGATCAAGTTCAAGTTATTCAACTTCTCTAAGTCTTAGCTGCCTCATTTAAAAATGTTATTTAAATAATACTGATAGAAACAGTAGTAACAATAATAGTACTACTAGTAGTGATGATGGTCATACCAGTCTTGCAGGGTTATTGTGGGTATGAAAAATGAAATAAAATAGTATGGTGTCTTGCATATTGTAGATACATAATAAAAATCAGTGATTTCTTTGAAATGGGAAGTATAAATACTTTTTCCAACATTCTATTGTTTAAGTTGGACTTTTTTTTTTAATTTTATTCATTTTGTAAAAATATTACATTAAAAAAATATGAGGTCCCATTCAACCCCACCACCCCCACCCCACCACTCCCCCCCAGCAACACTCACTCCCATCATCATGACACATTCATTGCATTTGGTAAGTATATCTCTGGGCATCTCTGCACCTCATGGTCAATGGTCCACATCATAGCCCATACTCTCCCACGTAAGTTGGAAATTTTGATTGGCAGTCAGTCCCCCATGAGAAAAGCACATTTCTTTTCAAAAGGAAAACGTGCATTAGGTGACCTAGAGGCAAAATGTGTAATTTTTCAGTACGGAGCTATGAGCTATAATTAGACAGAGAAAAAGAGGACACAGTTCTGTAATAAGCATTCAATTTACATTTTGCTTTGTATTTTATAAACATTTATTTATAAATATTTTTTCATTCATTTTGAAATGTGATTATTCACACAAGGGGTTTTCTGTCCTCCAAACACACAATCAAAATCACTAATTCAGATGTTGCCCCTGTCTAGAGAATGTGATGAGTTACTTAATTCAGTGCTGAACTTTATCTACAAGGGCCTGAAAATCAACATGTATGCAGAGATCCCATTGCAATGTTAAATTAGTTTCATTCTACATACCTAGGGAAGGAATTATTTGTCCATTTGGCAATAATTTATGCACGGCATTGGCTTCTTTGTTAATATGAGGAAAGTGCAACAAATAGTATATACATTCTTGAATTCTAAAAAAAAGACCATGAATAAAATATTATAATTTTTCATAAATGGGCTAGGAATATATAAACCAAGAAGAAATACACTCAGAATCCTATGATGAAACTTGTTCTAATTGGGGCAGTGGTTTCTGGATTACTTACTCATTCAAAAATTATTTAGAAAATGCCTATGTGCCACATAGTTTAGGCTCCAAAAATAATGCAGAAAATATTGCAGATTCTTTCTGCTTACATAAAGCTTAAACAGTCTTTTAGAGATGGGAGAGTTAATGATTTCCCTAATTAGGAAATAAGCCAATAAGGAAATTTCAAATATTATAAGTATCCTAAAGGCAATTAAAGAAAATTAAAATTGCATGCATTTCTGCATGTCTTATGAAAAGACACTAACTTTATTTCTTACTATGTTTTCAAGTTTTTTATAGAGTAAACAGCATTAGAAAAGAGAGAGACTGACTTCTTCCAGCAGAGAGGGCAGTTTTGCTTATAGGATGCAGCAGTTTGATATAGCTATGAATCCCCAAAATAGATATTGGATTATGTTTGTAAACTGGTTTACACCTGGGCATGGTTAAATTATGATTAGGGCTTTGATTGGGCCACATCAATAGGGTGTTGAGTCCCTGCCCCTTGGTGGGTGGGGACTCAGAGATAAAAGACCTGGCAAAGGACAGAGTTGGAGTTTTTGATGCTGGAGCTTTGAGCTGGAGCCCAGGAAGTGAACACACAGGAGATGAACACGGAGGATAGAGATGGCTTCCTACACGTGGCAGAAGCCCCGGGGAGAGACAGAGCTGTTTGCCTGATAGTCTAGAGCTGGCCTTGTGAAGTGAGCACAACAGCTGAGCCCAGAGAGAAACCCAGCCCTGGGAAGAGAGGAACACTCAGTCCAGAGAGAAGCAAGTCCTGGGAAGAGAGAAACCCAGGAAATCTGAGCCCTGGCAGACTTTGACAGCTATCTTGCTCCAACATGTGGCAAAAGACTTTGGAGAGGGAAGTAACTTATGCTTTATGGCCTGGTGTCTGTAAGCTTCTACCCCAAATAAACACACTTTAGAAAAACCAATCAATTTCTAGTATTTTGCATCAGCATTCCTTTGGCTGACTAATACACAGGGTTTGAAGATAGTGCCTTTCTACAGAACAAAGAGCAGGTTGGTTTGCCAGTTAGTACAATACAGATAATATCACCCTCTGGAGAAAAGATGAGGAAGGTTTACTGTCCATTATAAAGATGTGGGCTCCCTAAAATCAAAGTTACTCTTGTGGAATAAAATCAACTGCATGTGCAAATGTCACCTGGACTTCTTTTCATTGCTCTTTGGGAATTGTACTGGAGGGAATCAGAGCAAATGCTGATACTCTGATTACTATTATTGTTGTGAAATTTAAAGAAAATAAATTTCTTTAGACTAGCCCAGAAATCTCTTGTATTCTGTCAGCATCCATGAAACTGTGGCAGACTAACATCTTACACTTGCAAGTAAAGTAAAATCTCAGTGCCTTCACAGTTCTTGATAAGACCTTGATACATAGGTGAGTCATGTGTGCTTTAACAACAACAACATCCTGAAAAATGATGAGTGAAAGGAAGGACAGATTAAGAGTTGTTCAATGAGGAAGGCAGGGTACAGATCATTCAATACCTTACAATCCATGATCTGGAGAGTGCATTTTATTTGTACAATGGTAATCAATTGGAGGGTTTAAGCAGAAAAGTGAAAATCAGATTCATTAATATATGTATTATATATGTATTGAGGACGTGGATAAAAAAGTAAAAAATACTGGGTCAGAAGATTTGAATTTATGTCTCAGTTCTGCCATATAACATTGTATGATCTTGAATAAATTGCAATTTTTCTGAGTCTCCATTTTCTCCAATATACAAGGAAATCAACAGTAGCTACTATAATTGGTTTATTTAGCAAACAAGAAAATTTGCCTACCGTGGTTCAGGCACGATATCAATCTCCATGGATACCAAAATAAAAGAAAGAATCTCTGCCCTCAAAGGCCAAGAGACTAATAAATCATATTCTGGTGTTGAGAAAAAGGTTTAAGACATGCATATAAAAGCATTTTGTTAATTCTAAAATCATCTACAAATATTAATATTGAAGTATTATTTTTTTGCCTCAAATTAGATTTCAAGACTTCTGGTTTCAGCCTAGAGATGTAGAGAGCTTGAAGGAATTTGCTCCCACCCTGTAACAAGGAAAAAGCAAGAAAAAGTTCATATTAAGTAAAACACTGATGCAAATACTGGACAGAGGCAGGTGCCTGCAGGGAGAAACAGGTTGTGAATATTTGATTACCTGAAAGACACCACTACACACCATATGAGCTGGTCAGATGATTCAGCTGGAAAAGTTTAATAAATACCTAAAGGCAGAATGTGGGCAAGTGTGACAGTATGAAGGCCTTGTGGTTCACACACCTAGGGTGGTTTGCACAGTCTTACAGACTTTACCTCCAGAAACTTCACAAAATGCTTCTAATGAAGATGGAGAGAATTCTGAGAAAGGCTTCCCTATAGTGCTGCTTAGGAGAAGTGAGCACCAGTCATTGCCAAAACTGCATTTCCCAAAGATACACATAAAGCCTTAATCTGCAGGAGGAATGGAAGCAAAACTGTAGCTCGATGCTACCAATGGAAAGCTGCTGTGGTTTCAGGTTTACAGTGCCTGCCTAAGATGGAGATTTAGTCAGAGCATCAGAGAATTTCCTCCCTCCCTGACCTTGCACCACCATGCTAACAAACTTTGGGTAAACTAACAGTGGAATACCATTGAGGGGGCAGCAAAAGACAGATCGTCTCTGTTGAGCAGAACAAAGGGATGTCCAAAAGTTAAACAGATAGCTCCAAATGGAGAGCAAACATTGAGAAAACTTCTTAGTAAATTAGTCCACAACATAAAAATAAGGATTTCCTGGAGGAATTTGAAACATCTTGCATAATGAGGGTAACTATAGCAGAAATAAATTTAAATCTCTGCCTAACTCCTGACTAGATTAACACAAATCTCCACATGAAAGGCCTAGCAGTATAAAAGCAAGCTCATATATGCAGGCGTAAGTCTTCACTGTCCTATAAAATATGTACAAATTATATTTAAAAATTATAGGCATACAAAAAGTCAAGAAAAGAGACTGGAGGCAAAATAATCGTCAGAACTGACATGACAGGTGTTGGAACTATAAGAGAAGGGATTTAAAAAGTAGCTATGATTAAAAAGTTAAAAGTTCTCATGAAAAAGGTAGACAACATGAAAATCAGATGGGTAATTTCAGCAGAGGAAATACACTGGAACATATAAAGAAATGGAAATACAAGAAATAAAAACAGAAGAAATGACTTTGGCAAATTTGTCTGTAACTCTGAACCCATTGAGGAAATAATCAGTGAACTAGAAAAAAGTCAATAGAAATGATCAAAAAATGAATGCAAAGAGGAAAAATAATTAAAAGCACAAAGTGTCTAAGTGCTGTGGGACAAATATCAAATATTAAACCATTTAATATAAGCTTAAATCTCAAAGGCAGAAGAAAGAGAGAATGGGGCACCAGAAATACATAAAGAACTTCTAAAAAAAAGACTTACAAACCAATAGAAAAAAATGTAACACACAACTCAGAGAAAAATAAAATAACACTTAGATATGAAAAAATACAAAAAAAAGATATGAAAAAAGTACAAAACAAAGAGCTACAGTGAGATACAATTTCTTTCCAAATGGACAAAAATCTACAAGTTTGACAACATACCATTTTGTGATGATGTAAAGAAGCAAGTATATCTAGGGATTGCTGGTGAGAATAAAAATAATACAAACCCTATAGAAGAGAATTTACCAAAAAAAATGACTTGGCAATCTTACCTCTTGACATTTATCACAAACTTATACTGGCAAAAAATAAGATATGGTAAATTCCAACAGAATAGGAATGGGAACATTTGAAATAGCAGAAGCCTGGAATCAACCCAAATGTCTATCAATAGAAGATTTAATAATTCTATAACATTCATTCAATAGAATTTTGCAGATACACACATACAGAAAGAATGAGGAAGTTCTAAAAATTTCTATATATTGTTAGTTTCAGTATTTCCTCACTGTGAAAAAGAAGTGGTTAAAAAATACATAAACTTGACACCTGTTGTGCAAAAGCATCAAATATAAATTTATATACATAATTGCTTACATTTTCAAAAACAAAAAATCAATATAAAAAAATCCAGTGAAAGTGACTAAAAGAAGACATACCATAAGCTAGATCTCTTTGAATGTATGGGATTTCCATGAAGGATATGATAGCACATTATTAATGTTTGGATTATGAAAGCCAATCTAGCACCATCCCACTTCTTAAAGTGCCAAACCAAATTATCTCTATTTATGTGAGACTGGAGAATTCCAATGCAATTATGAGGGTAAACATTTAGAAGAGAATATATTTGACTAAAGGGCTAAATTAACCCAGTTTTATTTTTACTGAAACTGAAAATTTTGAATGAGTGATAAAATCTGTTCACCCAAGCCTGGCAGCAGACAATCGGAACATTTTGGGAGAAGTAAACAGGGATTGTTATGATACATTGTAAGGTTGTTTTATACAGTCCTTACTGCTTGGTGGCTCCGAGGAGGAATAGGGAAGCCACTCTGAAGGTCCTCAAGGTGAGAATGGGAAGAGAAAGAGATATTATGGATTTGTGAATTAATGTGAGGGGTAAATTTCTAACCATTGCCTGAATTCACACTTGGATGACTATTACACATAAATGGAGCATATTGCCCTTCACTTTTCAAATTAAGGTTCAACTAGTTTTATTTTGGCCATATTAAATAGAAACAGTTGAAATGATCCTTGGCGTACATTACAGGAGAGATATAAGAAATCAGTGTTCTGATTAAGGAAATGGCTTTTGTGGGACATTTTAAAAACAGGTTTATTGAGATACAATTATGATATAATAAATTACACATGTTTAAAGTTTACAATTTAAGTTTTCATATATGTATACTACTGATAAATAATCTTGACAATTAAGATAGTGAGAACAACCATCACTTCCCAAAGTTTTATTTGTGATCTCTCCCTCCTGCCTCTTCCTTTGCTCACATACTCAGGCAATCACCAGCCTGCTTTCTGTCATTATAGATTAGTTTGTAATTTCTAGAATTTTTAATAAATAAAATCATATAGTATGCTTTTTTTTTTTGTCTAGCTACTTTCACTCGGCATAATAATTTTGAGATTCATTCCTGTTATTCTTTAGCAAAAGTTCATTATTTTTAATTTGAGTAATATTATACAACATGGATACATCACAATTTGTTTTTTCATTCAACTTTTGATGGATATTTTGACTGTTTCCAGTTTAGGGCTATTACAAATTAGTCTGCTATAAATATTTGCATATTCTTTTTTGTGAGAACATGTGCTTTAAAATACTTCAAAAGCCATAGCACAAGCAGTCCTACCTGGCCCATTTGGCTGTTCAGATGATATTATACATAATGGGAAATAAAATATAAGACTGGCACTTTTGGCCAAAATTGAATAAGGTTATTCATCAGAAACCTCTCAGGTTTTGATGCGGAAATCTGCCCAATACAGCTGCTCATTATATAGCTCACTGAAAAGAAAATTATAAACTTGTGTCGAGGCACTAAAAATAAACCACCCTCACCATGGAAGAGTATCAGATAATTCTGAAGACAGAAATATCAATCATGGCTAGAAAGATGTTGGAATAGATTTGAATAGAGAGGAAGCATCCCAGGAAAAAATGCTTATAGAATGGAAATAATACATTTCCTATTAAATGAATGCTTATAAAATGGAAATAATACATTTCCACATTACACGAATGTGGGAGAGAAAAACTCAGAATACTGTGCATATATGGGCAGGAGGCTTTGATGACTGTATATCCCACCACAGAGCCTTCAAGGGCTACCCGCCTCTATCCCACTGCTGTGTGCTTTGAACCTTACCGTTCTGCCCTAGTTGAGACAAAGGAGGTTGCTAGTTCACCAAAAGGAATTCTTCAATTGAGGGCTGTGATACTGTTTGGAAATCATCTACATACACCCTACAGATAGAAAACTTTAGTAGAATAAAGCACAAGCAAATCTTCACAGTGGGTATAACTGAGTGCTTTTATTACAGTCATTGTGGAATCTGGGTATGTCTTAGGGATCTTTATATACTATTGAGCCCTACATAATAGTGAATTAAGAAATATCTTTGTATTGAGCACTCAGTTATGGAAGTGTCCATGAAAATTTAAAAGAAAAATTGCAAAAACAATAAAACAAACATTTTTCAGCATCATTGGAGTCTGGAATGATAAGATAGACCCTGGGTTCATGAAACAAGTGGACATTGTGGAATACAGAAAGGAACATATGTGAAGTATGGGAAAGCTTGATATTTAAATTACAGATAGTAATAATTAGAAAGGAAGAAGAAGAAAACTGAGAGAAATAAATTTTTAAAAAGGAGACATTTTGAGCAGAGAAATTGAGGTTGCTTGTATCAGATGGACTGGCCCTTATCAATGAAGAAGAAAACTTGATGAGCCCATACTCTGGCAAGCCAACCTAGGGATTATTAATTTCTGGACTAAATCTTATAAATTAAAAATGAGCTGTACCCTAATGTTGAGTCCTGGTTATGGAGTTATCAAGTGAGTCATCTTGGGCAGAACACATAATTTCTTAGAGTTTTAATATTTTCAGCACTACAAATTGAGAATAAGGATAACACAAACCCTGCTTCCATCAAAGAACTTTAAACTCAAATAATAATTGTTAAAATATTTCCTGAAATATGCTATACAAATTGCAGTGCAATTAATTCAGTACTAAGAAATTTTATATCTAAGAGCAAAAAACAGAAGGAAAGCACTCAAGAAAAATAAAAGTAATCTGCTTTGCGGGAATTAACATATTTTAATATTAGTCTATTTAGCAGAATGAAAACATAATTAATTTTTGTTTTCTTTTGTTGATATGCCGTTAATCATACTTAAGTACTTTTCCATGGAATTTATCCATATATAAAGGGTCCTAACTTTTTATTCTTAATAATGAAGTACTTGTATAAATGCAAAATAAAAATTGAGGTAAAACATATACATACACATTTTTGAATCAATTATAAAATAATTATTAAACACTATGTTACTTTACTGGTGCAGTAAAATAGATTAGTGTAATAGAATTAAAAATCCAGAAACAAACACAGTTATATAAAATTTTTAAAACTTGATAATGTAGGCATTTCAAATAAGAGGGAAAATATATACAACAATAAAAGCTGTTGAATATTTATTCTCCAACTGGAAAAAATTAAGTTGGATACCTACCCACACTAATCAACAAAATTAGTTGCAAATATGATAAAGTGATATATTTCATTTCTCTTGGGTATGTATCTAAGAGTGGAATTGCTTAATATTTGGAAAAAATGCCAAACTATTTTCCAAGTAGCTACATCATTTTACAATCCCACCAGTCATATGAGAATTCAAACTTCTTCACACTCTAACAAATAATTGTTATGGTCTATCTGTTTGACTTTAGCTACCCTAGTGTGTGTAGTGGTATCTTATTGTGGTTTGATTTGCATTTCCTTAATGATCAATGAGTTTGAACAACTTTTCATGTGGTTATCAGCCAATCGTATGCCCTCTTTGGAGACATGTCTGTTCAGTGCCTTTACCCAAATTAAGCTAACATACCATATGAGTGATTGCAATCTGCTATACATCATACCTAGGGTGATGTTTAGTAATGAATCATACCGATTTATGGCTTGACTGTATGTGGATGCTGCACTAATAGCAGACAAAATAATCTTTAAGGCAAAAACTCTACTGGACATGAAGTAGAACATTTTATAATGATAAAAGTTCAGTCCATCAGGAATATATAACAATTCAAAACTTATCTGCACCAAAAACAAAGCCCCAAAAATACAAAGCAAAAATTGACAAAGCTGAGGGGGGGAATAGACAATTCAACAATAATAATTGGAGATTTCCACTTTCCAAAATGAATAAAACAAATAGGCAGGAGATTAACAAGGAAATGGAAGATTTGAGCAAAATTATAAACAATTAGATCTAACAGACATCTATAGAATACTACACCCCAGTAATAACGGAATATATATCCTTCTCAAGTACACATTAGGCTACAAAAACAATTTTCAATAAATTTAAAAGAATGAAAATCATAAAAAGAATGTTCTTTGACCATCAAGGAAAGGATCAATAATAGAAAGAAATAGATCTATGACTGTATATATCACTTATATACTATAATAGATATATGACTACTCATATTATCTATATTTTAGAATGAACTTTGGCAGCTTGTATCTTTCAATAAACTGGGCTTTTTCATCTGTCAAATTATAGATGTAAAGTTATGCCTGACATACTATAGAGTAATCTTCATAAACCATGACTTTGTATAACCTCCCTACACTTGAGGGTGAGTGGAATATGTGACTTGCTTCCACCCATGTGAGTGTAGCAAAGTGTCTCTGATGATTATATCATATTACATAAACTCCATCTTAGCAGACTGGAGCAAGATATTCTCCCTTGCTAGCTTTAAAGATGTAAGATCCCTTGCTGGCTTTGAAGATAGAAGATTTGCAAAAGTCTATGGAGGGTATCCCATGACTAGGAAATGCAGACAGCCCACAGAACTAAGCAAAGCCCTCAGACAACAATCAGAAAGAAAATGGAGGGGCAGCGGACTTGGCCCAGTGGTTAGCATGTCTGTCTATCACATGGGAGGTCCGCGGTTCAAACCCCGGGCCTCCTTGACCCGCGTGGAGCTGGCCCATGTGCAGTGCTGATACGCGCAAGGAGTGCTGTGCCACGCGGGGGTGTCCCCCACGTAGGGGAGCCCCATGTGCAGGAAGTGTGCCCCATAAGGAGAGCCGCCCAACAGGAAAGAAAGTGCAGGCTGCCCAGGAATGGCGCTGCCCACACAGAGAGCTGACACAAAAAGATGATGCAACCAAAAGAAACACAGATTCCCGTGCTGCTGACAACAACAGAAGCGGACAAAGAAGATGGAGCAAATAGACACAGAGAACAGACAACCTAAGTAGGGGGGAGGGGAGAAAAATAAATAAATAAATAAATCTTTAAAAAAAACACTGGACCTTCAGTTCTACAAGTCTAAGGAATCAAATTCTGTCAACAACCACATGAGCTTAGAAGAGGACCCTAATCTCCAGAAAAGAAGGTAGTTCACCTAACATCTTAATTGCAGCTGTTTTGGTTTCTGCTGACTTCTGACTTCTGGCTTCTTCCTGGAGCCTTTTCTGATTGCGTATGAATTTCCTTTCTTTATAAAATCTCCAGTCATATGGATTAAAGCCCACTTGATTTAATTTTACCTTATCTAAAATGATCATCAAAAATTCTTTTCACAAATGAATTCATACCTTAACTAATAATATCTTTAAAGGTACTGTTCGCAAATGGGTTCATACCCATAGAATCAAAGATGACGACTAGGATATGTCTTTTGTAGGGTACATGATTCAATCCCCAACAACATATAATTGGTGTCCTGGAAAGAGAGGAGGGAAAGAATGGGAAAGAATCAGTATTCAAAGATATGCTCCTCGAGAATATTCAAAGTATATAAAAACACATGAAGCCATAGATTCAACCATGTATCCAAATCCCAAGCAGGATAAATACATTGGAAATTACACTGAGTACTCTCATAATCCAACTGCTAAAAATCCAGAAAAGAAAACAATCTTAAAAGCCAAAGAAAAACTACATATAATCTTCAAAAAAACAGCAAGATAAACAGCTTACCTTTCCATATAAATAATGGAAGCTACAAAAATGATGTGACATCCTCATATTACTACAAGAAAATAAAATTCTACATTGAATTCTACAATGATCAAAAGTATGTTTGAAAAATAAAAGTTAAATAAAGGTATTTCAGTCCAACAAAAAAGAAAAAATAAGTTGGCAGCATACCTAAACTAAAACAATACTTTACAAACAATAATAACAGCAGCAACAAAATACAGAACAAGTTTATTTAAGGCAAAGGAAAATAATCACAGTTGAAAAGACAATAATCAAATAATGAAGGAAAAGCATCAGAGAGGGTACTTATTGAGTTAATATAAATGAACATTGATGATCAAACAACAATAATAACTTATGCAATTTAGAATGTAAGGAAATGATGGACCAAAGTAGATTTATTGTTATCGTAGTTATTATTTGTTTAACAGAAGAGTTTGTAACAATTGATATAAAGATAGTGGTCACCTGTGTTCAGAGGGGAGGGGGGAGGGATGACTAGGTGGAACATAGGGCATTTTTAGGGTTTTGAATTGTATTTTATGATATTGCAATGCCAGATACATAACATGATACTTTGTCAAAGCCTATAAAACTGTACAGCAAAAAGTGTAAAACCATAATGTAAACTATAAACCATGGTTAGTAGCAATGCTTCAATACTGCTTTATCAATTATAACAAATGTACCACACTAATATATGATGTTAATGATAGGGGAAAATGTGTGTGTGTATGTGGTGGGGGAATCCTCTATACTTTTGATATAGCTTTTCTGTAATCAAAACTCCTCTAAAATAAAGTTTATTATTATTTTAAAAAGATTTTAAAATGTAAGGAAATGAAAGATATGACAGCAATTATTTTAAAGGCAGGAGTGGATAAATGGGATTAAAGTATTTTAAATTTCTAATATTTTCTGAAAAAATCTAAATGATAGCAAAATCAATATAGAAATACATAAAGATTATCATATATCATGACCAGGTTGGATTTATTGCAGAAATTCAAGATCACTTTACATTAGAAAAATAATCAGTACAGTTTAAACCATTAATGGAATGAAAAAACCATACAATCATTTCAATACATGTAAATAACTTTTAATACATATTCATGAGAAAACTCTTAACAAACTAGGAGTAAAAGAGAGCGATCTTAATCCAAATAAAAAGTTCTTAGTAAAATTCATGTCCAACAGCAAACATCATATTTAAACTACTGAAACGTTTAGGAATGAGACAAGGATATCCACTAAAACGTATTACAATCAAAATTGTACTGCAGATCCATTCTGGTAGAATAAGTCAAGAAAATTAAAATACCAGTAGAAAGCTTTGAAAGGAAGGATTGAAACTGTTCTGATTTGCAGGCAATTATAGAAAATAAAATATAATGTACAGATATATTATTACAAGTAAAGAGTAAATAAAAAAGGTAGCTGTACATAACATTAATATTAAAAATGAATGAAAATAGCATTTACAATAACTTCAAATGTTTAGGAAGAAAATTAGTAAATATATATAAAATTTCTATGCATACACACACAAACACAATTGCTCACACTCATAAAGCTGCAAAATATAAAACGCTCTTTATAATTATTATAGAGATAAATACTGTTCTTGGACTGAAATATTCTATATTGTAAGGAATAATTTTATCCATGCATTCAAAGTATTCTTAATCATAATCCCAGCAGGTTTTTGAGAAAATTGTTAATATGATTCTAAAAGTTATATGTAAGTTCAGAGTCAGTACTCTTAAAAAAAAAAAACAGAACAAACCAAAACACCACTTTAGAAACAAATTTGGAAACCAGTGCCATAAACTATCAGGAATTATTATAAAGCAGTAGTAATTAAAAGAGGGTATTATTGATCCATAAATAGGCAATAGATTAATAGAATAAAAGAATATGAAGAAAGAGAATCAAGCAAATCTGTTATTTGATATTAAAAGATATGTCACTCCCATTCAGTGAAAGAAAAGATTGGCTTTTCAGCAACTGTTTTTGTGTAATATAGAGGTATACTGGGAATCTTTGCAAGTATATATCTTTATATATATAAAATTACACAAAAACATGTGTGTGTGTCCTAATAAATTACTGTAAATTTACTGGCTTAAATTAATACAAATATTTATATTTAACATATGTTTTGTTTTTTAAAAGAAACTTAGAGCATATAAATGTTACATAAAAAATACAGGGGATTCCCATGTGCCCCACTCATTAGCCCTCCAAACTTTTCCCACAACAACAACATCCTTCATCAGTGTGGTACATTTGCCACAAATGTACACATCATGCAGCATTGCCACTAAGCATGGATTATAGCTTACACTGTAGTTTATACTCTACAATGGCCTGTATCTGTCTTTGCAATGTCATTCAGGAAATTTCAGGAAAATTCCCAAGCCCCAAAAATGCCTTCAATTACATCTATTTTTCCCTCTCGCTCCCCTCAGAACCTCCTGTGGCCACTGTCTCCACATCAATAATAAAAGAGTTCTTCCATTGCTAGGATCACAATAAGTATATAGTAGCATAACATTAATTCTACTCTAGTCCATTGTTCATTCCCCAATTCTGAGGACTCTGGAATGGTGATGCCCACTCCACCTCTAAATGAGAGGGGGTTTAGATCCCATGGGGCAAATGGATGGGATGGGACTATCTTGCTTGCAGTTGTAAACGCTCTCTGTTCCTTGGGATGATCATTGTCCATCATCATCTCCTTGTTAGTTGTCCTGGGTGAGTCCAGTGCACTGGAAAGTAGATGTTAGAAATCTGTTGAGATTCAGAGCCCAACTGGTCCATAGACAGTCCAAAGATTTAAATCTCTTGGACATACACCTATCAACTCAGTAATAACTATAGGTTCAAATAGAAGAGGCAGAAGAGCCATGTGTAGGGAAACTGCCACTAAGTCACACTGGGGAGGATAAATTCCAAAGTAGTGCCCACTTGCAGGGGACCAAACTCCTGAGCTGTCAGCCCTGCCTGTAGTGTCTGAATGTCTCCAGAACCCTCAGAAGCTTGCTATTTCAGGCAATATTTAATATGGCAATCAATGAGATCCTGCTGAGACATGCATAAGCGTAACCTCTGGAATGACCTCCCAACTCACTTTGAAGTCTCTTATACATATAAACTCATTCATCTTTACCTTTTCCCCCTTTTGGTCAAGGTCTTTTTCCAGTTGCATTGCTAGTTGGTGATTGGTGCCAGGGAGGCTTATCCCCAGAAATTATGCCCCATGCTGGGGGGAAAGTAATGCATTTATATGTTGAGTTTGGCTTAGAGAGAGGCCACATTTGAGCAACAAGAAGGCTCTCAGGAGGTAATTCTTAGGCCTCCTATAATACTAGGCTGTTTCAATTTTAAGAGTAAAGGTTCATAGGTATAATTATCAATATTAAGAGCCCAATGGTGGGCCATCCTCCTTCACTAATCACTGCCCTTGTACATGGGGGATTCTTGTTGTCCCTTCAGAGAATGTGGCAGAGCGTCCCAGGATGGGAATTTGATATTCCTTTGTGTGTGAATCTCCACCCACTGTGACAATGCCACATGAACAATTGAACACATTCACTTGCCTTATAGGCATATCCCAGGTGAACCTCCTCCCATGCATCCCCCATTTCTGAGGACCACACCAATGGTCCTCCCCTGCCACAGCTGTAACCCTTCTGTGATCCAAAACTTCTTCAAAACTGAGACAAACAAAACAACTGAGTTCTATTAATAGGAAAATGATTTAATAATGATAGTTTTAAAAATAATGAATAAAATACAAAAATAGTTTTTAAAGTTTGAAATAATAAAAAAAGGTTTTTAACATTATGTCTTTCATCATTGTAAGATCTCTTGTCTTGTACGTACAGTGATATTTTCTTCCATTTATTCCTTCAGTGTTTTATTTTTATTTTGTCTTCAAAGAAGATTTAGGGAACAGAAAAATCATGTACAGAGTATAGGTGATTCCCATATACCCAGCATCTTCCCTCCTTTCCCCCTCTTCTCCGTCAACAACACTTTACATGTGGATGGTATGTTTGTTACAGTTGATGCACGAATATTGAAAACATTCTACTAACCATGGTCAATGATGTACATTATGATTTACATTTTGGACTGTATACTTTTATAGATTTTGATGAAGTCTGATGTGGTGTGTATTCATCATTGTAAGATCATGCAGAACAATACCAATGCCCCAAATATGTCCCATGTTCCATCTGTTCTATTCCTCCTTCCTCTTCTCCTTGGGACCCATGGTAACCACTAAGATTAATTCATTGAAGGACAAAATTCACAGTTAATTGCAACAACATTGAGGGCTTGACATACTGGCCTATGCTCCCCTGTTAGATACTACCTATACCTTCAGAGACTCCCACCTCTCTATTTGAAATCATAGAAGGATTCCACAGGATGGGGGTCAAACAACTTCCTGCTTATTAGGTAAGTTTCCACCCACTCATACAACACGCTATGACAAGATGAACACTACATACTTCCTAGAAACCTGCCCCAGGTATGCACTTTCCTGAATGCAATACCTTAAAGCAGTAACCCTCCCCTGCCACATATGTAATACAAATATATTATTCTACAATTCTATAGTTCAGAAGTCTGGCATGGGTCTCACAGAACTAAAATTAAGTTTGGCAGACGGCATTCCTTTTGGAAAGTCTAGGGGTGAATCCATTTCTTGATTGTTTTGGGGGTTTTGTCAGGGCCATTTTATGTTTTCTAGAGATCTGCTGCTTTCCTTGGCTCATGCCCCCTTTGGCTTGTCTTCAAAGTCAGCAATGGCAGGTGAAACTTTTCTCATGCTGCAGTTCTGTCCCACTCTTCTGCCTCCCCCTTTCACTTTCATGGACTCATGTGATTAGATTGGGTCCACCTGGTTAATTCAGGTGGTTAATTCCCTATATTAAGGTTATCTGTTTAGGGATCTTAATTCCCTTTTGTTAGGTAATAAAACATATTCACACATTCTTCGGAGTAGGATAAGAAGATCTGGGAGCCATTACTCTGCCTACAAAAGAAATGAACCTTGTACCCTACCTCATCATACACAAACACCAATTCCAAATTGATCATAAACCTTAACGTGAAAAGTAAAAACACCATAAAACCTTAGAAGGAAATAGAGAACAAATATTTTTATATGAGACATAAAAATAACCTACAATAAAAGAAATAGGGATAAAATGGAGTAAATTAAATCCAGTATAAATTAAATAGACTGCATTAAGAGTAAGAACTTCTGGTTATCAGAAGGCAATTATCTAAACACAGTGCAAGTAAATTAGTATTTAATATATAAGGAAACATAAAATACAAATACCAAATTTTTGAAAATTTGAAAATACAAATTCTAAAGTTTTCATGGATCAAAGGAAAAATTTTAATATAAATTAGAAAACACTTAGAAATTATAATGAAAATTTTTAAAAAAATATATATACAAAGATTTTGTCAAATGAACTAATAATGCAATGGAAATTTATAACCATAAAATGGAAGGCTTAAGATTAAATGAACTAAGCATCCAACCAAAGAAGTCATTTAAACAACATGATTAAGACCAAGAGAACAGAATGTAAAAAAGAAAAATAGAAGAAGAAAATATGAGATGTGACTATGATCAAGCATTTTTTTTTCATATTTTCATTAACAAGGTGACCTTGGTCATGTCATTTAACCAATATATGCTCATTTGTTCCTCTTTAGGAGCACTGGAGAAACAAGTGAATTTGTTTTTAGTATTAAAATTAAATATGCCTGGAGAGAACTTTTTAAACTAATACTTCCATAATTTGTTTAGTTGCCTTTTTTCTATTTTATTTTTTGAAGTTTGAAATAGATTTTTTTAAAGAGCTTCAGCAATAGGAAATGAAAGAACATGTGCCAATTAATTCCAATTAATTGTTATTGGTCTAATATACTCTTGATATTGAACCCCTACAAAGTGCGAGGAAGAAAATTTTAAAGCCAATCTCACTCATAAATATAACTCAAAACTTCTGAACAAAATATTAACGAGTTAAATCAAACAATATATAAAAGAGGGCAATCAATCAAAAGTAAATTGCGGAAATACAGGAAATCAAGACTGATTATTAGAAAATTGACTTCAACAAAAATGGGTTACAGATAATAGGAAAGAAAGCATAAGATTAATTCAATTTAAAAAAAGAAGTTAAAATTTTTCAATATACATCCATTATTTTTAAAAAAAACAAAAATACAAATAAACAAAAAATCCAGCATCCTTAAGCTGATAGAGGCTATGTAAAATAACTACAGAACCTAGTAGACTGAACGTTGAAATATTAAAAATATTGTCTTTAAAATCAAACAAAGATACTCAACTTCTTCATTCTCTCAATATGGTAGTAGCATCCTAGTTTGCAAAGTATGAAAAGAAAAAGAAAAAAAGTTAAAAAAATCTGAACGGTAGAAGCATGATTTTTTTTTGAAAATGATATGATCATCTACATAGAAACTAAAAATAATCTAGACATCAAATATTAAGATTAAAGACAGTTTAGTAAATTTTATTGAAACAAAAATCAATGTATAGAAATCAATTACATATATGCACAGGAATAACAAGGATTTAGAAAATGTAATTTTTAAAACATTCCATTTTCAACATCAAGAAAAGATGCTAGGATCCTTGGATGTAAATTAAATGACATTGAAGACAGATATGAGAAAACATTACATAGCTTTGTCGAAATATTTTAAAGATGACCAAAATAAATGAAAATATAAATTGTATTTAATAGATATGAAGAATTAGTATAGTAAATATATAATCTCCCTGAATATGTCTAAAGATTCAATGGGGTTTTGAGGCTTTGACTGTATATAATATAAAACTCAAAATAATCGGAAATTTTGCATAATAGAAATTAATGTGTCTTACATGTTAAAAATATCTGCAGAGAATTAGGTTAGGAATGACAGACCCATTATGCCATGTGCTCCTTTGATCTTTTTCTTTAGCACCCTTACTTAGTACATGGTGTCTACCTCATAGTCCAAGAGTAGAGGCTCAAGCGCCATATATCAAAACTAAATTCAAAAAGAAAGGTGGCATAAAAAAGAGCATGCTTACTCAGTTTCAGGCCAATTCTTAGAAGTTGCACATACTAATTTTACTTCTATTTCATTGACCACAACTTAGTCACATGGTCACACCTACCTATAAGGGAGGCTTGGAATGCCATTTGTTTTTCATGGAGGTCATAAGTCCAGCAAAAATAGACTATATTAAAGGAGATGCAGTGGAGATATTATGCAACTAGTGGTCTTATTTTCACCTGAAAAAAAATCCATTAATTATATGGAAGAGCAAAGGGCCAAACACAGCTTACAAAATTTGGAAAACAGAGAAACAAGAGGAATGAATTGCCTGATTTTATGTGTTTTATTAAAAAGTTGCAAAAATTAAGATAATATGGCATTGCCCATGGATAGGCAATCTACTGGAATAAAATAGAAACCCAGAAACAGACCCACATATATATGGAAACTTATACATGATAACGTTGACCTTTACACCAGTGGAGAACAATGATCTATTAAATTTTCATGGATGTCCAAATGAAATAAAATTCCTCACAAAAATCAGTTCCAGGTATATTAAAATTATATATCAAATTATAGCATAAAAAGTGAAAAAGAAAACCACAAATTACAAAATTGAAGAAGATATTTTTATTAAAAATAATTGAAAATCAGGTGTTAGACTATATAATGAACTCCCATAATTCATTATAAAGAAAAAAGTAAGTAGAAAAAGTGTTGAAGACTTGAATAAGCATTTCACAGAAGAGAACATACAAATGGCCAAAAATTATAGGAAAAAGAGGCTTAAGCTATCAGTAATCAAAAATGCTAATTCAACAAAAAAGTAAATATGATAATACCAAGTAAAAGCAAGAATTTGAGAAATAGGATATCCTATATACTGCCAGTAGGAATATAGATTGATAAAATAAGTTTGAAAAAAAAATCTTGCATTACCTAATAAATATAAAAATTGTATACTTTATAATCTAGAAATTTCGGTTCTGAGTTTGTATTGTATAGAAACTCTTGTACATATTTATTAGTAAACATGGGCAAAAAGCTCATAATAGCTCTATTTGCAATTGGAAAATATTGAAAAAAGTATAAAAAATCATCTAGGATTATAGCTATTTCTGTAAAGGGGGAATGGAGCATGTGATTGTGTAGAAGATACACTGAGTTTGAGTGGCATTGGTAATTTTCTTTCTCTTGAGTGGTATATGAGTACATAGGAGAAGCTTTATTTTATTTCATAAATCATACAGTACACATGTACATTTACATATATAATACATACACAGACACACAAAGTAATTTGAGGTATTTTAAATAGTATTAAAGTGGAATGATATACGGATATGTTCCCTTAAGAATGTTTATTTCAGAAAGCTCCCATCTGTTATAAAATCATAAATAGTCTTTTTATGTAGCATTTGCTTAGGTAAATGCACTTGAATGTTAATATGAATCATTTCATGAAACATTTATCTCACTTCAAGAGATTAAATTGAAAGCCTGACCTCTTCATTGACAAATAAAAATGAACTATCAAAGGAACCAGTCAGCCTTTCCTAACTTAAAGCTACTTCTACGTTTCCCTCCAAGGGCTCTAGCCACCAATGCTTTGTGTGAATAGCTATGATTCATATTAGTAACTACCTATTGACTGAGAATTTCAAATTATTTTTAAATGCAATGAAATGTAAATTTAGATGATGGGGGAGAAATTGAAAAATTATACAATTCTCAGTTGCTCATGATAAAAGAGAGAGATGAAAGAACCATGCCAAATTAAGAGTTGCTCTCTGCCTCCATTGTTTACAATCCTGAGTCATCAAAAGGTACTGATTCTATCTGCTTCTCCTCCAGGAAACTAACCAAAACAATGACATGAATGGGGGAAAAAATGAAAATCTATCCAAATTCCATAAAAGTATGGCTGGGCAAAACAAAACAAAAACTAAGACCAACCTATGGGGAAGCCCTGACAGCGCACCAAGAAAGAAAAAAAAGACAAGTATAGACTAGTAGTAGTAGAATCCATAAGAGAGGGCTCTTGCCAATATGGAAAATGCTTTAAGCAAGAGTAAGATTATACAGGGAGTTCATTGAAGACATGAAGAAAAGGAAGCATGGAAACTGCTTAGTGTCCAGATTTGGTAAGCATTGATAAATACCATCTTCTGATAAGTGCTTTGTTACTTTCAATCTTTGCTTGACTTTTTCTTCATTGTGGCAGCTGGCAGGTTATTACAAACTCCTGATTCCAATTCCACTGAAAAAGGCCATGTCTCTTTACAAAAGTTTCAACTAAGTTTCCAAAATGAAGTTCATTATCTCTAAATATACCCAGGGAGATGAGCTGGACCATGCAAGGTCATATGCCTCACTTAATTTTCACTGGATGGGAATGAGAAAGGAAAGGTCTCCAAGAAAAATACAGTTTTTTTCACTAGTAGAAGGACTAAATCCTGTGCATGTATAAAGAACACATACTCATTATAAATGCAAAGAGTAGAACAATGAATATCTTTAAAAGAAAAGAGCTAAAAGACTTTTGGATTAAAGATTTGAAACATTAATAATGTCTAATTCACCTAAGAATAAGTCCTGTATATTTAACTGTGTAAAAAGTTAACTGCATATGTTCTAAGAACATATCAGAAAACATAAAATTAGAGGAAATATGACAAATTTGGAAAATGCAACAAACTTCACAAAATGTCAATGTTTTTGTAGGAATAGCCCTTACTAAACAATAAGTGGAAACAAAACCTAAGAGAAAATGAACAAAAGATATAAACAGATAATTCAATTATTAGTTGCTAAACAATAAGTCTTTAAAATATGCCAAGTTTCTTTTTTAAAAATTTAATATATTTTTTATAAAGATACATAGATCATGCAAAATGTTACATTAAAAATTTTAAGAGGTTTTCAAATACCCCATTCCCCACACTCTGCACTCCTCCCTCATCAACTTCTTTCATTAGTGTGGTACATTCATTGCATTTGATAACCAAGCTCCTTTATTACTTGAAGAAATGAAAATTAAAAATAAATGAGAGTCTATTGTAATATAAATAGAAAAAATAATAGTCAAGGCTGCATTTGACAAAATTGGCCATTACCTTTTTAAAAAATATACCTTGTTTACTTGTCTTTCAGAATACCATGCACTCCTGGTTTTCCTTCTACCTCATCTGCCATTCCTACCAGTTTATTTTGCTGGATCTTTCTCTTCTTCCCAGTCCTTAGATTTTTATACATCAAGACCTCAGTCATCAGTTCTCCATTCTTTTCTATTTCTCATATTTTACTAGTTGATTTCCTCTGTTCCAAAGGCATTAATGCCAGTTATATGCTTACAATGGTATCTACATCTCAGATCTCTTCCTTGAACTTCAGAATCATATTAAATTTCTTACTAAACTTTCTACTTGATGTCTAAATGGCATCTCAAATAATATTCCTCATCTTAGTAGACACCATTCACTCAACTGTTCAGTCGCAGATGCTTGGCATCATCCCTTTATTCTCTGCTTTGTCTTAATGTCCAATATAACAGCAGGTCCCTGAATCCTACTTCTTTTCTCCTCCTTCATAATCTCCACTTTGTCCAAGTTTTTGTGTGTGTGTATTTCCATTAGACTACGTAATATCATCCAAACAGGTTGTGCTACTGTAGTAGGTTGAATTATGTACCTCTCTCAAGGAAAGACTTGCTTAATCTTAATCTACATTACCCTGGGTATGAAACCATCATTAAAATAACTTATTGAAGGTGTTATTTTTAAGATATAATAGGTCTTTTTAAAAATACTATTTTAAGGTGTGGCCCAACTGAATCAGGGTGATCCTTAATCCATATTAGTGAGGTCCTTTATAAGCAGAAGAAATTATGACATCATTAGTCAAAGAAGACCATATAGGAAGAAGCTAGAAGACAGTGGAAACTGGAAAGAGAGAGAGATATAGCCATTGAACCCCATGGTCGAAGCAAACCAACACCTAAACACTGCAGACTTTGGGGAGAAAGTATATACTTCTTGATGCCTTGATTTTGGACTTGTAGCCTTCCAAACTGTCAGCCAATAAGTTCCTATTGTTAAGTCAATCCATTTCGTGGTATTTGTCAGAGCAGTCTGGCAAACTAAGACAGCGGCTTGCTTGCTTGCTCTCATTGCATACATTCAGGCAGAGTAATCATTCCAAATCAGTTCATGTTACTTCACTGCCTTCAACCCTCCAGTGGCTTCCAATGAGACACAACAAAATCCCAAACTCTTAGTAAGACCCAAAAAGCCCTGAGTGGCCTGTTACAGGTATCTCCCCATCATTTGGTACTATTATTCACCTTGTTCATTCACCAATCTCCAGCCATGCTTACATTCCAAAGAGGTTTTTACTTGTTCTTTCTGTCAAGTGTGTTCTTCTCCCAGTCTAGTTCTATCAGTTAAGGCCTCTGCTCAAAGAGAAAATTTCTCCATTCTCCCTAAAACAGATGTCCTTCCCCACCAAAAACTTCAACATTTTACTTCACTTTATTTTTCATCAGTGTCCTAATATAAATCTGATATTGTTTTGTAAATGCATATTTGGTTATATTTGTCAGTCATATTATGTTATATTTGCCTGAAAGCTTCACAATGTCAGGGACATTGCCTGATTTTCCTACCATTATAAAATTATAAAATACAGTTATTATACTGTATTATACTGTATTATAAAATACAGTTTTGACAAAAAATGGAAAGTAAAACAAAGAAAAAATATAGTGTTGGTACATATCATGTGCTTAAAATATGTGATGAATAAATGAAGCAGCTGATAAAGGCACAATGGGAGATACTCTGTACTGCAATGCTAAGTAGGGTGCAAACTGTACACCAAGAAAGCAATTTCACAACACTGAAAGATTTAAAAGTAAAATACATACACATTTATTTTGTAATTTTGATTTATAGACTCTATCCTGAGGGTGTTATCAAATATTTATTTAGGAAAATAAGTATACTAGTGTATCTTTAAATAGGCTAAACATTGGATATAAGTTAAAATTTAAGCAATAAAGAAAATGCAGCAGCCATTATATTTGTGATTAAAAAAAATGCATGGAAAAAATATATCATTATGTGAAACAAGCAATTACACAAAAGTGTACACAATATGATCTTAACTATATAATATTTATAATAGAATGGCTATAAGAAAATACAAAGAAAGCTAAAACTATCTATCAATTGACTATGGGTTATAGATTATCACTTATATAGTCCTCATACTTTTCTGTATGCTTGATTTACTACACTAACAAATATTTAATTTAAAATAAGAAAGAGTAATTTCAAAGCTGCTTTGTAAGACTTCCAATATGATATAAGTCAATGTTAGAATATATTAGGAGCACAAAGAACTAGTTTCTATTCTGTAGAAGAATAGAACTGGGTTCATTGATTTTATTCAATATAATTAAAAGCCAAATGAAGCTAATGTCTTATAGGAGTCCTTTAGAAATGTAATGAATACATAGACAGAGAGAAAAAGCCATGGAAACAAGAAGCTGAAATCAAAGAAATCCAGAAGAGAAGAGAGACAGCAGATACCACTATGGGCCTTGTCGTGTGGCAGAGGGGCCAAGGATCACCAACAGCTTATCTTTGAGAAGAAAGCATTGACTCGATTATGCCTTGATTTGGGCATGTCATAGGCCTCAAATTGTAAGCCCATAAATTCTCATAGTTTAAGGCAACCCATTTCATAGTACAGTCATACCTTGATATTCATCTGCTTTGAAACTCATCAAATTTGGTACTCAATGCATTTTTTAAAAATATTTATTTATTTATTTATTTATTTATTTATTTATTTATTTATCTATCTATCTATCTCCCCTTGCCCCCCCCCCACCCTGGTTGTCTGTTCTCTGTGTCCATTTGCTGTGTCTTCTGTTGTTGTCAGCGGCCCGGGAATCTGTGTTTCTTTTTGTTGTGTCATCCCGCTGTGCCAGCTCTCCATGTGTGCGGCACCATTCCTGGGCAGGCTGCACTTTCTTTTGCACTGGGCAGCTTTCCTTACAGGGCGCACTCCCTGTGTATGGGGCTTCCCTACACGGGGGACACCCCTGCATGGCACAGCACTCCTTGCGCTCATCAGCACTGCACATGGGCCAGCTCCACATGGGTCAAGGAGGCCTAGGGTTTGAACTGCAGATCTCCCATGTGGTAGACGGATGCCCTAACCACTGACTGGGCCAAGTCCGCCACCCTCAATACATTTTGACACTAAAATTTTGTCCCAGTGCACATCATTTGTTTGGTACTTGACACGCAAGTTAGAACTTTTTAGAATCAGTTGCCTCATGATTTGCTATCCTTTCCAAATGAAACAAAGGGTCATGCATTAGTCACATAGTAGCTCTTGCCTTGTGTACATCCCATTTTGGTCTTTTGTTAGCTTTTATGGTTATTTTGTGTATTTTTGCTTTTATTTTCTCATCATGGGTCCTAAGAAAATAAGCTATGATAGCACTGAGCAGAAAAGATTACTTTGCACAATCATTGAGAAAAAAAAAAAAAAGAAAGAAATAATAGGTAAATATGAGAGCATCATTTGCATTACTGATCTTGCTAGGGAATATGGTATGCCTAGTACAACAGTCTCCACCATAAAGAATAAAAATTAGGGAAAAAAAGGCTGATGTTGTGAAAGGAATTAAAGCAGTAACAAAGCAGAATTCCCAAACAATTGAGGAGGTTGAAAGCTGTTATTACTTTTGATAAATGGGAAGTATTTAACAGGCAACAGTGTATCAGAAGCCATGAGATATGAAAAAGCGAAAGTGTCACATGTTGAACTTTTGAAAAACAAGCCAGAACCAAGTAATGAGAGTGTTGAAGTTTTTAAGGTCAACCATGGCTGGTTGGATGATTTTTAAAAGAGGACCTGAATCTATTGTGTTGTGAGGCATGGTGAGGCAGTGAGTGCTAATAAAAAGACTGCTGGTGAATTTGCCAGTGAATTTCAAGACTATGTAGAGGCTGGGCGTTTTATTCCCAATAAAGTTTTTAACTGTGATAAGACTGGAGTTTTTTGGGAAAAAATGCCAAGTAGAATCTACATCACAAAAGAGGAGAAGGCATTACCAGGCCACAAACCAATGAAGGACAGTTTCACTCTATTTTTGTGTAGGAATGTTAGTGAGGACTTACAACTCAAGCCTCTACTACTCTATCATAGTGAAAAACCATGAGTTTTCAAGAAGCATAATGCCATAAAAAGCAAACTCCATTTGATTTGGAGGGCAATCAGCAACACTTGGGTCATGGGGCAATTTTTCATTGAGTGAATAAATGAAGAGTTTAGTCCCTCAGTGAAAAAACATTTGCTGGAGAAAGATTTGCCTCTGAAAGTTCTCCTACTTTTGGACAACACACCGACCCACTCTCCAGGTTTGGAGGATGACTTACTGAAGGAGTTCAGCTTCATCACTGTAAGATTCCTGCCCCCCAACACTACTCCCCTTATCCAGCCCATGGACCAGCAGGTCATTTCAAACTTTAAAATGTTGTACTCCAATGCACTTTTCCAGTGGTGCTTTGAGATCACCTCTGACACCCAGTTGACCCTCACAGAATTCTGGAAGAAGCATTTCAATATCCTGCAGTGCCTTAGCATTATTGATAAGGCCTGGAATGAAGTCTCTTTTCTCACAACTGAGCTCTGAGAGAAAGCATTTTTACCTGACACTGCCATGTGCATGATCGTTCACAACTGCAACTTGGTGAGACAGCATCTCTTGATGATGACTCGATTTGAACATTGTCACAGCCTTGGAACTATAATCTTTTACCCTAAAAATCCCCATTATAAAAGCCAAGCATTTCTGGTATAATTGCATTGGCAGCCTTCAGCAAACTAAAACAGATTTTGGTACCAAGAAAGTGGGGTGCTGCTAATGCAAATACCAAAAATATGGAAATAGTTTTGGAATTGGTTAATGGGTAGAGGCTGGGAGAATTGTAAGCTGCTTGAGAGAAAATGCTTAGATTGCTTTGAAGGGACTGTTGGTGAGGCAATAGAAGAAATAATAAATATCATTGGAAAGAGGAAGAAGGTGATCCTAGTTTTATAGTATCAGAGAACTTGACACAATTAAGTTCTGATGTCAAATGGAAAGCAGAATTTGAGAACAATGAATGGTTGGATATCTGGCTGAAGAGAATTCCAAGCTTAATGTTGAAAGTGCTGCCTGGTTTCTCACTCCAGCTTATAGTATAATGTAAGAGGAAGAGAAAATGGATAAGCTGAGAACTGAATTTCTGGGCACAAAGAAATCAGAAGTTGATGGTTTGGAAAATTCTGAGCCTCAGAGAATAGTGCTCCATGTGAGGGTCTAACTAAATATGGAACAGTCAGTCATTTCAGTGTAAGTCAGGATTGGAAATGCAGTTATCCAGTAAGGATTTGTGGAAAGTTATTTTGTCTGATGATTTGGACTCCTGTCTATTACCTGTGAAACCAAAAAGTTTTTTGCAAGTTCTGAATGAATGAAGCCATTGCCAGCCTGGGTTAAAGGGGATAGACTGAAGGGAAAATTACTCCAAGGGTAGAACCATGGAAATTGAGGTCTCGACCAAAGACATCTTCTCAAGCCAAGAGGACAGGCCCATTTATATGTGTGAAAAGGGTGAGTCTGCTCTAGAGCTTGGAGAGGGCAGGCATTCCATCACATTGTTCAGGAATAGTGCTGCCATTCCAGTGTTCTCAGAGCTTGGAGCCTATTCCCCAGGGACTGTGGAGAGTCTGGCTGATGCCACAGTGTTCTCAGAGGGTGGCGCCTTCATGCCAGTGTTAAGGGAGAGCATGGCCCCTGTACAAGCACTTGGAAAGGGTGGGCCTGCTGCTCCATCAGGCCCAGAGAACAAAACATCATTTCATAGATGACTCTCAGAACTTGAAATCCAATGAAGCATGCTCTGTTGGGTTTTGGAATTGTTTGGGACCCATGGCCCCTGTTTTTCTTTCAATTTCTCCATATGTGAATGGGAATATTTATCACATGTTTTTTCCTTCTTTGAATACTGGAAGCAGATAACTTGTTCTCTAGGTTTCAAAAGTCCACAGATGGAGGGAAGTTGTACCCCAGGACAGAGCTCACCTATAACTGATTTTAATGAGACTTTGTACTTAGAATTTTTGCTGAAATGACTTTAGTTTTGTGAATATTGTGATGGAGGGAACGTATTTTGCATATAGAAAAGAAAACTGTCTTTTGGGGGTCCAAAGGGTGGAGTGTGGTGGTTTGAAGCTGTATGTACCCCAGACAAACATGTTCTTAAGTTTAACCCATTCCTGTGGGTGTGAACCCATTGGAAATAGGTTGTTTTGAAAAAACTATTCAGTTTAACTGTGACTCTCCTCATTCAGGATGGGTTTTAATCCTCTTGCTGGAGTCATTTATAAATAGAATGAATACAGAAACAGAGAAAAAGCCACAGAAGCAAAATCCTAAAATCAATAAAACACCAAAAAGAAGGGAGAGGACAGCAGATGCTGTCATGTGCCTAGCTATGTGGCAGAAGAGCTAAGGTTCACAGGCAGCTTTGCTTTGATTATGACTTCATTTGGACATTTTCATAGCCTCAAACTGTAAGCTAATAAATTCTCGTTGTGAAGTCAACCCATTTCATGGTATCTGCTTAAGCAGCTATGACAGTTTGAATTTTGTGAATCCCAAAAAGCTAAAGATTATGTTTTTAAACTAATCCATTCCTGTGGGTATGAGACCCATTTTACTGGATTATGTCAGTGAGGCATGATTCATGTTGAGTCTCCTCCTTCTTGCTGGGTCTGATATAAAGGGAGACACAGAAAGACAGAAAAGGGAGCTGCCATGTTTGATTCTTCCATGTGAGAGAGAGGATTGCAAGAAAACTGAAGCTCTGAAAGCCTCAAAGAGCTGAGGCCCAGAAAGAGATAAGCCTTATGCCTGCCTGCTCACTGCTGACCTCCAAGAGATGGTTCCTGGAGGGTAAGGCAAGGACCACTACAGAGATCAGTGGCTGTCTTGCTTCACCCCACGGCAACAATGCCAGATCAACAGTGGTTGAATTTGATCTCTGCTGATGCCTCTATTTGGACATTTCATAATATTGTAACTGAAAGTTTTTACCCCAAATAGATCCCTATCATAAAAGCCAACAGATTTCTGGTACTTTGCATCGCAGTCTTTTTTCAAACTAAAACAGCATCCTAGGAAACTAAAACACTAACCTGCTTTAGCTTCTAATTTAGTGCCAAATATGAGCCTTAGTAAATAGATATTATCTCCCTATATGAGAGTTTTTCATTGGTACTCTATCTTTATTAGATTTTTAATAAATCACTTTAAAATCTAAAGAAAATGCTCCTATGAAAAGAGCTTCATTTTCTGTTTCCTTAAATATTTTTCCCAATTATAACACAATTGCCCTTGGGTTTTCACTTATATTATTATTATCAATCCAGTCCTGGTTTAATTATTCTATGATTATTGAAATCATTAAAAATATACCATTAGAAAGATAAAACTGGCCAACAAACACTAAATAAAAGCGCTATCTTAATGTTCCTGGGTTGTCATTTTAAAGAAAAAAAGACTAAATCCAATAGTTGCCATCAAATTTTAGGCACTTAGCTATTTTCCAGGTGTGTTTCCTGTGATATATTTAATGCTGAAATGCAAAATTGCTTTTAAGTGGTTTAAATGTAATCTTTTCATTATCAACATCTTTTTTTTTTTTTCGATATTCATTTAACTCTGACCTTATGCTCTAATATGGAGTGTGTTCATATGGTTTTTTGGTAGATAATGTAGAATTTTGGAACTTGCTGCCTGAGTCTTCTTTTTTAAGAAATCTATTTCATTTCTTTTACTAAACAAAAATAGATCATTATAGAAAAAATAACAATTAGGGTAATTTAAAAGTAGCTTTAAATTTTTTATCCATTAAACTCTCCAACACATATAAATACCATTAATACTTTGGCATATACTTTTCCATACTTTTTCCAGGCATATTTTTATGAAACATTTTTGGAACAAGCTTATGTTTACTGAGTGTACCTAATTCAATGTCATTGGTTAAGTTTATATACTGCATTCAGGTATACATGTATATTCATCATATTAACAGCTACCTAATATCTTTCGAACATTCTTTCTAAATGTTGGAAATATTCTGTCATATAAGTCAGGACATTTCAAGGAAGAAGCCAGGAAACTATTTCTCAGACACCCTTGTAACCATGACAAAGCATGTGCCACATTTCTGCCCATCAAAAGCACTTACACATGACTTTCATATGTAGAGAGTAACTTGAAGAAGTAAGTTTTCCATGAAATCCACTTTCCAGGTGAGGCTATGAAGGCAGGTCCTGGTTCTGATGCCCCATGCTCCTGCCTAAATTATTCTGATTGTGTGATTTAATATTATTCCTAGATGCATGACCTCTGAAATTGTTTTATGGAATTAAGATTCTGGAGATTATTGAAACCACCTAATATTTTTTAATATATTACTCTTTGATCCTAGGTTATTGTAATCTATATAATCATTTTAATGGTAGCATAGTAGTATATCATAGAGACAAAACATCAATTATATAACCTAATCCTGTGCATTCATGATACTTCAAAACTTTCATCACTACTCTGATTTTAGTATAATTAAAAACATATTTTTTTGTGACTGTGTCTTGGCTGAGAACATAAACGAATTCATGAGGATATTGAAAGTACAGTCACTCTTAACTGGTCCCAAGTAACAAGCATGAGGGAACTTAGAGAACTCCCTACTAGATTTACTACCATATGAAAATGCTGAGGATCACAGTACTAAGTACACAACTAAAGATTTTTCACATTCAGACAATGCTGAAAATCAGATCAGTGTTCATAAGAACCAAGTCTACTGGAGCATATATGATTTCTCTAAGTGTTAAAGCATGTTGTATTAGTCAGGGTTTTCTAGGGAAACAGAATCAACAGGAGATATCTGTCAATAATATGAGATTCTGCAAGTCTCTCATGTGACCATGGGGATGCACAAGTCCAGATTCTGCAGGCAGCCTGCAAACCAGGGAATCCAATGAAAGTCCAATGGAGATCCTTGATGAGTTTCCAGATGTTGGCTGTCCAAAGATGAGCTGGGAAATTCTCTCTGAATGCTGAAATCACTTCCCCTTTTAAGACATTCAACTGATTGGATAAAGGGTCACTCATTGCTCATGACAATCTCCCTAATTGATGCAGCTGTAATCAACTATCTCTGCAGTAAACTCATTGGTGACCAAAGTCCATAAAGGTCCTTGTATTACAATTAAATCAGTGCTTGCTTGACCAAACAACTGGGCACAATTACCTGGCCAAGTTCACACATTAGTCTAACCATCACAGTCCACCCTTGTTGATGTGGCAATCATACACATTACCTTAAACCATACTTAGTCTCTAAGTAAAAATAATAACAGACATGCATACATATATGTTTCTGCCTAACAATGTTCAACTGTCCTGCATATAATTGGAAACACATTAATTCCCTACAGAATAGGGTCAAGTTCTTGAGTAATATTCTCTCTTAAACTTGACATCCTTAAATATTATGACATGAAACTAATAAAACTTTACATATGATAAGGGAAAAGGTTAGGGAAGAAAACAAAGATATTTGTTTTATGTACATGTACAATCAAACTCACAACAAAATAAGGAAGAAAAATTCATGACAATTACAGTCCTCATTTCTGTAACTGGTCACATGGTCAAAGTTCATATTTATCATTACCTTTTCCACTATACATTCCATGTTCCAGTTACCTTCAGTGAGCACTTCAGCTGGCCATGGTTCTTTGTCTGGTGTGGTGACCCAAACTTTCATTCCTGAAGATTCTGGGCCATTGTTCATCCTGCTGTATTGGGTTATTGCAATTTTCCATTGACTTTAATTACAGGGCATGGCAGTACTAGGAGATGCCCTAGAGGATCTCCTGTATTCCAGGCAAACTCTTCTTTACCACCATTATGTAGATACAATCCTATTTCCCTTTAATAGCCAGGGTCAATCACCCCAGCCAGTACAGTAATTCCCTTTTTTGCCTGTTGATGCAGAAATAAGAGGAGTGGCCAGGTGGCTTCTTAACTTCCAGTTCAATGGAATCATTGTTGTGTTCCCTGAAGGAAGCACTCGTCTTTTTGGAACTAAGACCCGTAGACAAGTAGAGCTTAAAGTTTCAAGGACAGGAAGCAAAAATTTTTCCAGTGGGTCACTATGGGTAATAGTGAGTGATGCCACTCCCATTTCCACCCCTTATTCCTGGACCCATGAATCCTGGTTGTAGGAGAAACCACCATAAAGTGAACGCTGAAAATTTATATCATACACAGTCCCCTGGAGAACATTGCCCCAGTTCTGCAAGGTATTGCCACCTAGTTGGTACTGTAATTGAGTCTTCAAAAGGCCATTCCACCATTCTATTCATCCAGCTGTTTCAGGGTCATGGGGAACATGGTAAGACCCATGAATTCTATGGGCATGTGCCCATTCCCATACATCATTTGCTGTGAAATGTGTTCCTTAATCAGAAACAATGCTGTGTGGAATGCTATGGTGATAGATAAGACATTTGGTAAATCCATGAATGATAGTTATGGAAGAAACATTGCATGCCGGAAATGCAAATTCATATCCAGAGTATGTGTCTATCCCAGTTAAAAAAAAAACTGCTTCCCTTTTCATGGTGGAAGTGGGTCCAGTTTAGTCAACCCACCACCAGGTAGCAGGCTGGTCACCTCAAGGAATGGTGCCTTATCAGGGCCTGAGTGTGGGCCTCTGCTGCTGGCATATTGGGCTGTAGCTAAGTCAGCCTTGGTGAGGGGGAAGTCCATATTGCTGAGCCCATGCATAACATCCATCCTTACCTCCATGGCCAATTTATTCATGAATGTATTGGGCAAAGACAGGAGTGCTTGAGAAAAGAGGCTGAGTATTTGCCACAGAGCAGGTCTTCTTATCAACTTGACTATTAAAAATTTCTTCTGCTGAAGTTACCCTCTGGTGAGCATTCACATGAGACACTATTATTTTCATGTTTTTTTGCCCACTAAGAAAGGTCTATCCACATATCTCTTCCCAAGACCTCTTTGTCATCAATTTTCCAATCATGTTTGTTCCAAGTCCCTGACCATCCAGCCAAACCATTGGCAAAAGCCCATGAATCAGTCTACAAATGCACCTCTGGCCATTTCTTCTTCCAATCAAATTGAACAACCAGGTGCACTGTTCGAAGTTCTGCCCAATGGGAGGATTTGTCCTCACCGTTACCCTTCAGGGACATCCCAGAAAAGGGTTGCAGTGCTGCAGCTGTCCACTTTCAGGTGGTTCCTGCATATAATGCAGAACTATTTTGTAAAACAGGCCCAGGTTTTCTCATCCTCAGTCAACTGATTGTAAGGGACTTCCCAAGAGGCCAAAGCTGTGAGCTGGGAAAAAGAGGGTAACATGGCATGGGTGGTGACACTGGGCATTTGGGCTACTTCCTCATGTAACTTACTTATGCCTTCAGGAACTGCTTGAGTCCTATTGCATATATACAACTTCCATTTTATTATAGAGTGCTGCTGTACACACCTAACTTTATGGTTTGGTGGGTCAGACAATACTCAGCTCATGATAAGCAACTCAGGTCTCATAGTAACATGAAGGCCCATGATTAAGCATTCAGTCTCTACTAAGGCCTAGTAGCAGGTCAAAAACAGTTTCTCAAAAGGAGAGTAGTTATCTGCAGAGAATGACAGTGCTATGCTCCAAAATCCTAAGGGTCTGTGTTGTGATTCTCCTATAAGGGTCTGCCAAAGGCTCTAGAAACTACCATCACTATTGGATCTGCTGAATCCTATGGCCCAAGTCGTAGTGCAGCTTGCACAGCAGCCTGGACCTGTGGCAGAGCCTCCTCATGTTCCAGTCCCCAATCAAACTTAGCACCTTTTCTGGTTACTCAGTAAATGGGCCAGAGTAGCACACCCAAATGAGGAAAGTGTTGTCACCAAAATTCAAAGAGACCACCTAAGCATTCTGCCTCTTTTTTTGGTCATAGGAGGAGCCAGATGCAACAGCTTATCCTTCACTTTAGAAGGGATATCTTGATATGACCCACACCACTGGACACCTAGAAATTTCACTGAGGTGGAAGTCCCCTGTATTTTTGTTGTACTTATATCCTATCCTCTAACATGCAAATGCCTTACAAATAAGTCTAGAGTCTTGCTCACCAGGTCCTATCAACATGATGCCATCAATATAATGGTCCAGTATGATGTCTTGTGGGAGGAAGAGATGATCAAGTTCCTGTGGACAATATTATGACATAGTGTTGGAGATTTGATATACCCCTGTGTCAGGACAGTGAAAGTACACTGCTGGCCTTTACAGCTAAAAGCAAACTGTTTCTGGTGGTCCTTACTAATGGCAATTGAGAAAAAATCATTTGCCAGATCAACTGCTACATACCAGGTACCAGGGGATATGTTGATTTGATCAAGCAATGATATCATACCTGGGGCAGCAGCTGCAATTGTAGTCGCCACCTGGTTAAGGTTATGATACTCTACTGTCATCCTCCAAGATCCATCTGTTTTCTGCACAGGCCAAATAGGAGAGTTGAATGAGTATGTGGTGGGAATCACTGTACCTGCGTTGTTCAAGTCTTTGATGGTGGCATTAATCTCTGCAATCCCTCCAAGAATCTGGTATTGTTTTTGATTTAATATTTTGCTAGTTAGAGACAGTTCTAGTGGTTTCCACTTGGCCTTTCCAACCATAATTGCCATCCTCCATAAGTCAGGGATCCTCTGTGGGGATTCTGCCAATTACTGAGTATGTCTATTCCAATTATGCATTTTGGAACTAAGAAATAACCACAGAATGGGTCTGGAGACCCACTGTACCCGCTGTGAGATGGGCCTGAACTAAAACTGCATCAATCACCTAAACTCCATATGCTGACTCATGGATCACAGTGAGATTTTGGGTTTTCTGGAATTAATGTCACTTCTGAGCCAGTGTCTAATAATTCCCGAAATGTCTGATCATTTCCTTTTCCCTAATCCTCAGTTACTCTGGTAAAAGACTATAGGTCTCCTTGGGAAAAGGTGGGAGGAAGATAACATCATAAATTTTTGGCAGTTTAACAGTATCTTTCCCCAAGGGGACCTAACCTTCTCCTCATTCAAGGGGCTCTGGGTCTGTAAATTGTCTTAAGTCTAGGTATTCATTAAGGGGCTGTGATTCTCTGCATCTGTAATTTGAGTTACGTTTTTTTTCACTCAACCTAGAACACTTCTGCTTATACAGATCCAGAAGAAATTTAGTAGACTGCCCGTCTAATTCATTTCTAGGTATCCCATGATGTATTAGCCAACACCATAATTCTATGCGACTCAGACAATTTTGAGTGCTGCTTCGAATCTGCCTTTCATTGCAGTTGCCATGCCCACCTTGTCCTTGGCGATTAACTGCCAATAATTGACATTTACCTGACTGAGATCTGAACATCCCCACAATGTTTAAGGATTCTAATTCCATTACAGCCCTCCCTACACTAATAACTGGGCTACAGAGAAGAGCAGTCACAGAGCTTTTCAGGAAAGATGGAGTTAGTCTTGCAAATTTATTCCTCCCAGTCCTGGTTAAAGGTGTGTCCTCTGGACATTCCTTTTTTTTTGGGGGGGGGGGGGGGTAAATCTGTTCTAACATTCCAATCTCTCTAAGCCTTTGAATTTACTCTTCTACTGTATACCAGGGCAAATCGGGCATCTCAACCTCAGACATGCTAGGCCATCTTTTGGTTCATGTTTCAGTCAGCCACCCAAGCAAACTGTTAGAGCCCTTTTTACCCCTTCAAGCTACAGCACTGAATCCAGAATTTCTGGTTAGTGGCCCATATCAATAAATTCAGCCTGATCCAATTTTATATTCCTTATCCCATACCCTTAGTATCCATTCCCACATATATTTCCCTGATTTCTGTCTATGTAAGATGGAAAACTCATGCAGTTATTTCAGAGTATAGCATACTTCCTAGTGGGTCACACTTCTTATTTAATTTGGGAGCTTGTGATTGTAGTCTAGTTAGGTCTCAAAGATAAGAAGGGTGGTGGGGGTGGGGACAGAGAAGCATTAGAAATGTTTTGCAAGCTACTGACCTCAGGGCATTCCTTTATTTTCTTCTGGTGAGATATGATTAATCTCTTCAGGCAGGGGTTGGAAGTCAGGTTCCTTAGGACAGACTAGAGGCTGAGTAGGGCATGCTGGAGTTTGAGTGGTACCTGCCTGGGGGCTAGGAGGAGTTCTGGACTCCTTGGCCAGGCCAGAGGCTGAGCAGTGCAGGCTTCAGTTTGGCTGGTACCCACCTCAGGGATGGAAGCAAGTTCAGACTCCCTGAGGCAGGCCGGAGGCTGGGTAATACAAGGTTGACAAGGTGTTGTCTCCACAGGGCAGGCCATCACAGGTTTATCTGGTGAAGTGTCAGCAGAATTTAGAGTTCCAATGTCCCCACCAATATTATCATTATCCCATATGTCTCCATCTCAATCCTCTGGGTTCCACTTCTTTTCAATCAATGCCTTCATCTTACCTATGGAAACCCTGTGGATTTGAGATTTTAGTTTCCTTTGTAACTCTGCTACTCATACAATGAGAGTCTGAGTTTGGTTCTCAGATATCTCAAGCCTGTGACTACAGGAAACAAGATTTTCTTTCAGAGCACACACGGAATCTTTCACATCATTCATGCAGTGTTTAAGTTTCAAATGTGAAGGCTTTTCTCATCTCTTTCTTTTGTAACAGCATCCAGAGTATATAGGAGGAGCCAGCCAACATCATTATACCTTTTGACTCCACAAAACTCTGGTAAGATGTTGAAAACACAATCAACCAGATCCTTGCTTCTTATAAGCATGGACGTAGGGGGATTGAGTAATGATGTTTTGCATATTTCTATTGCCAACTAATGCCATGGACTGTTAGTGCCTCTTCATTTTAGGAAAGGGAGTCATTAGTAACCTTGAGTCCAATTAGAGTGGAAAGTCAATTGCAAAACTCCCAGAACCACCTCATACAATCCATGTTTAAGACTCTGTTTCTCAAGAACCACTCCTGGTACCAAGCTGTATTTGTCAGAGTTATCTAGGGAAACATAATCAACAGGAATATCTGTCAATACTATGAAATTTTATAAGAGTCTCTCACGTGACCTTGGGGATGCACAAGCCCAGGTTCCACAGGAAGGCTGAAAACCAGGGCTCCAATGAAAGTCCAGTGAAAATCCTTGATGAGTTTCCGGGAGACACTGGCTGTCCAAGGATGAGCTGGGAAATTCTCTCTGAATGCTGAAATCACTTCCCCTTTTAAGGCATTCAACTGATAGGATAATGGTCACTCATTACTGATAACAATCTCCCTGATTAATGCAGATGTAATCAGCTACCAATACAGTAATCTCACTGGTAACTAAAGTCTATAAATGTCCATGTATTACAATTAGCCCAGTGCTTGCTTGACCAAACAACTGGGCACAATTACTTGTCCAAGTTGACACAATTAACCTAACCAGCACACATGTTTTACTTGTATGAGGATAATCTCAAATCATAAGAGACATTTTATTTTAAAATATAAGCCTAATGGCACATCTATAGACACCTAAGGACATGCCCATTGTTAGAACAGCTGTGTGGGAATTCTAGCTCCAACACTCAGAAGAAGTATGACAGCAGGTAGAACCTTTAATCTCTTGAGCAGTCAAGTAAAAACAGTAGAAATAAAATTTTATATGATACTCAGTAATGTACATGCAATATCTACTTTAATCCTAAAAAATCTCTATTAAAAATTATCCCCATTTTATAATGTGGGAAAAGTAAACAGGTCAATCAATTTGGCCAATGTCAACCAGAATGGAAATGTTGAAGCCAAAATTTAAACTGAGGTATTTTGCCTTTATAGCTCACATTTATTTTGTGCTTAACTATGTGCCAGGCTATGGAACTTTTACATAGATTACCACAATGCTCTCACAAAAACCCTGCCTAGATGTTCTTACGGTTGAGACATTTTGACCTACTGAGATAAAGCGGAAAATTTTTTTCTATATGTTTCTGAATAGAAAAACACAGATGACAATTATACTATTGATGGATTTTTACTGAGAAAGAACTTCTTGGACCAAACATCAATATACCAAATTAATCATTTAAATTCTATATGGCAAAATTGAATAATGCAATTTTAATGCAATTGAATAATGTAATTTTTATTACTTTACTAGAAATTTTATAATAATGATTAGGATTATAAACCAAGTTTTGATATATATTAATTTTATCATAATTTCTGTTATTGTGAATTTTACTCATGGATACTATTTTTCCTGTTATTTTTTCTTGGGTCACATTTTACTGATGTAAATTTTTTTCTGAAGAAATTTAATTTTTACAATTTCATTATACCCTGCAATTTAGGTTGCTGTGTTGTTTTCTGTTTATTTGTTTTATGAGATCTAATTTCAGCCACATCAATTTCTTTTAGGTTTCTGGATAAGATATACATCTCTATTTAGTTTTTCATCCATAACAAAAGTATACCTTGGATTCAGTCAAAATGTCCTCAATGTTAAAATGATGGGATCAAAACCTCATGCTTTATAGCTATATTTAAAATTCAGTTTTATTCATACAGTGAAATTGAGTCTCACATTGTAACTGCTTTGGCATAAATTTTAATGCAGATCTGTCTGACAAGCAGGTTTATGTTTTGTTTTGTTTTCCTCCTGTATATTAATGTCTCTGAACTTTAATTTTTATCCTAAAATTGGGAATAATTTTGATTTGCCTCTCTCAAAGATTTATTGGTCTGGATAAAATGTATGTGGAAATATTTTGTGACCTCTAAAGAATATGGAAGTATACATATTATTAATTCCACCATATTATTAACACGTATTCTATTTGAATTTGTTAGATAAACTTGCTCCATTTTGTTTGCTTGTTTGTTTGCTTTTGGAATTCAATCCACTTTTTGGGCATGCTTCAACTACTTTGGCATGCTTCTCATACAGATGACCATTAAAGATATATCCCATTTCATATTTTCACTTTTAAAAAATATTTATTCTTAGGCTGTCTAGTCCTCCCAGCTGGGCCAGAACAGTCTATTCAAAAAGTGGTGCTGGGAGAATTGGATAGCCATATACAAAAGAAGAATGGGAAGCTTTATCTCACACCTTATACAGAAATTGACTCAAACTGAATCAAGGACCTAAATATGAAAGCAGCAACCCTATAACTCCTAGAAGAAAATGTTGGAAACCATCTTCAAGATCTTGAGATAGGTGGTATTTTCTGAAACCTTACACCCAAAGCACAGCAACAAAAGTAAAAATAGGTAAACAGGACCTCCTCAAAATTCAACTCTTCTGCACCTCAAAGGAGTTTGTCAAAAGGATGAAAGGGCAGCTGACTTAATGAAAGAAAATATTTGGCAATTAGATATCCAATAAGGGGTTAATATCCATGATCTATAAAGAGATCATACAACTCAACAATAAAAAGACAAACCATTCAATTAAAAAATGAGCTAAAGAATAGACAATTGTCCAAAGAAGAAATACAGATGGCAAACAAACACATGAAAAAATGTTCAACATCAGTAGTGATTAAGGAAATGCAATATAAGACTACAATGAGATATCATTTCACACCTATTAGACTGGCCACTATTAAAAAGTTGGAAAGCTGCAAATGTTGGAGAGAATGTGGAGATACAGCAACACTTATTCTCACTATTCGTAGGAGTGTAGAATGGTCCAGCCACTGTGGAGGACTGTTTGGCAGTTCCTAAAGAGGTTGAATATAGATTTTCCAAGTGACCCAACAATACCATTGCTAGGTATATACTCAGGAGAACTGAGGGCAATTACATGAATAGATGTCTGCACACTGATGTTCATAGCAGCATTATTCATAATTGCCAAGTTAGAAACAACCCAGGTGCCCATCAAGTAATGAATGGATAAACAAATTGTATTGTGTACACATGATGGAATATTATGCAGTGGTAAGAAGAAATGAAGTTGTGAAGAATACGACAACATGGATGAACCTGGAGGACATTATGTTGAGTGAAGAAAGTCACATACATAAAGGTCAAATACTGTATGGTTGTGCTATTATGAATTAAATATATTACTATAAACTCATAGAATTGATCATTAGAATATAGGTCACTAGAAAACAGAATGAGGGTAGAGAATGGGAAGCTGATGGTTAATCAATGCAAATTAGTTAAAAGGTTGTTTGTAAATCTTTGGAAATGAATGGAAATGGTGAAGACATAATACTATTTGTAACTAGTAGAGCTATTAAATGGGTATGACAGTGATTGAAAGTTTATAGTACTAGAAGGAAAGCTAAAAAATATAACATGGGACTGAATACCATAGTGAAACATCATATAAAACATTAATATGAGTGATATTGCATATACAAGACTGTTTTTACAGAATGTAAGTACAAATAAACTAGAGAGAAGGGAACAGAATTGCTGCTATGTACTGCAAGGGAAGCATAGAGAGATTGAGAGTGATAAATTTTGTTTGTTTAGTTGGTTTTTGTTTTTTAGTATTATTATTATTATTGCCAGAATAATGAAAACTCTCTGGGAATGACTGAAGTGATGAATGCACAGCTATGCGATTATACTGAATACCACTGATTGTACACTTTTGATGGATTTGTGCTTTATTAATATGTATCCATAAAACTGATTTGTTAAAAAAATTTTGTCCTTGATATGTCATATGAAAGAGTTCTTAATACATATTTTAGCCACTATCCAAGATGACAATATATATAGCTATTAACTCAGTAATCCTCCAGTTCTCTTGAACAATGTGTAGGACTTCTTTCTCATCTACAACGATTTTAATCTTAGTTTGCATTTAGCCATGTCTGAGTTGTGCATACCCAAGAATAATACCAATGTAAATAATCTTTATAATTATCTTCTCTATCCTCTTTTCTTTGGTAATATCACAGGAATCTAATCCTGACAGTAGAGAAACCATAATGGTGGGAATATGCTTTCCAGTCTTACTGCAGGTAGACAGATATCCCAGCACGGCTTAAAGGACAAGGACAAGAATGTCAAGAAGAGTAAGTAAGACGTCTCACTGAGTTCAGGAGACAGAGATCAGAGTTCAGGAAGGCCGAGACTGCTGGAAGTAGTGGCACAGGGTTCTAGAGAACTGGAAGTTACGTGGGAAAAGAGCTCCAAATGTCCGATTAAGGATTCCTTTGAGTTTTTGCTGAATATTGCTATGCATAAGTAAGGTGAAAATTGACCTCACCCCATACACAAAATTTAATTTCACAAGGATGATCGATCTACCCATAAAAGCTAAAACTATAAAGTGTCTGAATAAACAAAGGAGAATGTATTAACGAATTTGGAGTAAGTAAATATTTCTTATGACACAAAGTAATAGCCATAATTTTTTTAAAAATTAGGCTTCATCAAAATTAAAAACTTCTGCTCATCACAAGATATTAAGAAAATGAATTGGGTAAGTTACAGACTGGGAGAAAAAACAATCACAAGGGGTTTTTTGGGGGAGGACAGGTTCTATAATTAATTGTGGTGATGGTTACAATGGTGTATACATTTGTCAAAACTTATCAAACTGTACAAAAATATTTTCAAAGATGCAGAACAAGCATCTTTATTGGTGGGAATGTAATATAAGACTTTCCTTTGGAAAAAGTCTGGCAGTTTCTTATGAACCAGCAATTCCACTCCTAGGAACTTACCCAATTAAATTAAATATCTTGATTAAAAATACATATATGCAAATGTTCATTGTAGTTTTATTCATAATATCTGCAATCTAGAAACTATCAAGTTACCTAGGTGTCCATCCATAGGAAAATGCCTAAAAAATAGCACGTGACATATTCATACAATGAGTACTACACAGAAATAAAAGGGATCAATGTACAAGCAATAACATAGATGCATCTAAGAAACATCATACTGAGCACAAAATCCCAAATAAAAAAGAATTCATAGTGTACAGTTCCATTTATGAGAAGCTACAGACTGGACAAAATTAACAGATGCTGGGAAAAAATATCAGAACTTTGGTTGCCTCTGCATCTCAAAATTCACCGTCAACTTTTCTGTTTAGGTGTGAAAGAGGTAAAAAGAAAAGCTTGATGCTTTGATTGGCTCAGTATTTGAGAAGAACAAAAAAAAAAAACAATATTAGCTAGGAAAGACAAACCCTTTCCTAGTGACAGAGTTTTAGGAGAGTCTAGAATGAGAAGTGATATACAGTGAAATGAATATTTCAATAATATATATTTAATGTATAAAGATGATCTTTGAACAAAATACAAGAGAAGGAATATAGTTTGGCCCTAAGAGCTTTACTATATTTAGTTAATTTCTAAATAAAGAAAAAAACAAGGCTGAGCTGTTTTTATAGCCAACGTTCTGTCCATGAGGCAATGAAAAGAAAAGACTGTTTTTTGAGAAGACTTTAGCTGACAATCTAAATTAGTTGATTAGAAATAAAAACTAAAATTGTGATTAACAATCAACACATGCTTTAAAATCACTGTGACAGTTTTAAAACTACATCTGGTAGGGACCCAAACCAATGTTTTAAATGCAGTTGTTTTGGTATATGGGGTAGGCATTGAAAGTTTTCTTAAAGTTTCCCACTTTACACTACTATTCAGTTATTCTTAAACTGCTTTTAGCTATCAGTGCTAGCAAAATTCATTCACAATCATTTCTGTATTTGAAGAAATATTCTTTTAGCACAAAACATGATTCTGGTTTTTTTCTCTACATCTATACATCTAAGTCCATAAAATGCTCATCAGTGAAGAGGTCACCTTATAGAAGATGAATAATCCAAAAGGAGTCATTACTGAATCAAATCACAGATAGTAAAAGAATAGAAAAACAAAAGTTAGAATATGAATATTTAAAAGTAAATTATTGTCAAAAAAGTTTAAATTTATGAATTTCTATAATCTGATGAAATTTTTGAAAACTCAATGAAGACATTATAGAAGAGCTGAGGAAAGACATGGACGTGTGACAGAAAAGAAAAAATAATAAGCTCTGCTCCCAAGCTTTCTTTATGTCCAATTTCTTCCCAATTTCCAGATGATTCCTACTTGGTTTCAGTGTTCTGCTAACCTTCTTAATATATTTCTAATAAGCTGTTGTTGGATGTTGTGATGTAAATTTGGGAGAGCCATTCTCAGATTCACTATTCAACAATAGTGTTTTAAACATTTTGAGTTTTCTCAAGTGAGAAGAATTCCAAATTAATGATCCTTCCTTCCTCAAATTGAAAGCAATCTTAAATGATATTACAATGATGACACAACCCCATAATAGCAAAAATACTTAACATGTCCACTCAAGTCACATGCAAAAGTATATTTACAACTAAAACTATTTTGAATATCAGAAAAATTGTGCATCTACCAACTTATAATAAATATCTATTTGAAGAAGTGTTCAATTTCCTATTTCTTGTAGGGCATGTTGTTGACGTTTCTGAGGGAAAGTATATATCCAAAAGACTTATGTCGATTGAAAAAAAGAGAAACCCAGACAGGAGAGGCAGGGATAATTAAGCATTGTCTTGTATTGACCCACTAGCACCCTTCAAACTTATTACCAGATGGATCCTTTCAAGAAGCAACGGAGGAAGTAGTTCATTTTCCATGGTTATTTCACATGCCAAGAGGTCCCTGGACTCTCTTATTTCTTCACAGTTATTTTACACTTACACATATACTTCTACTCCCTCTACTCCCTTTTTCTTGAGATAATAGTTCTTACCTAAATATAAAAATAAACGAATTCAAATATGAAATCAAAATACGACAATTTCCAATGTAGCAAATATTCATGTCCATAATACAAGACAATAAACCTCCAATTCTTGGTTCAGTTATGATAGTTGCTGTGATTATTATTTAAATTACTTAATAATCCCATGGAGACATTTCTTTTTCATTGAAGGAATCCTTATTCTTTGTGTTCAACAACATATAAAATGAGTTAAATGAATTATCTGACTTTGCTTAAAATGATGGATAGGTCTTTCAGTAAAGCCTGACAATGACAGACAGATTTCTTCTTTCTGAAGAGATGATAGACAAGATTGACATTTTGATAAGCACAATGATAAATAAACCCTCATGCCGATGACAAGCTAGTAGGATAACACTAAGGTACATTTTCTCTTGTTTTGTTTTGTTTTTCCTTTCAATTTTTAAAGATTTTATAAACTTCAATGAACTGTTGGGCAAAATTTGCTTTTTATAATGAACTCTTATTTAAATATATGATTGATACAACCAACTATTGTAAAATTCTAATTTTACGTACTTGATGATAGACAAAAAGCTCTATTAATATTCAGTTGTATTAAAAGCCATACGTTTTGATGTCTACCTAAAATTAATAACACCTGATATTTTAATCACACATTACAGTATTTAGATGCCTTGATGTCCAAAATTCTGATTTCTCCTTAGTTTCCCCTCAGTCTTCAGTGTTCTCTCATTTCTATCTCCACTGCTACCACTGGAATTTAGTCCCAGGAGTTATATTCCTTTTCTTACCAACTACAGTAAATTAAAGGAGGAGGAGGAGGAGGAGAAAAGGAAGGAAGGAAGGGAGGGAGAGAGGGAGAGTAAGGAGGGAGGAGGGCAAGGAGGGAGGGAAGGAAAGGAAAACCTTTCTCCTGTAGTGTTAGTCAAACTGTGATAGGGTGAAAACTTTCAAAGAATTTTACTAAAAATGAATGAAAACAAAAATATTCAAGGAAATTGTGATCTCATCGGAGCAAATAAAATTAGTTTCCAGGTGCTTAGTTCCACAACTCTTCATCCAATGATTTTCTTAATAGAAGCTGTAGAAATAAAAGTCCATGATTTCATAAATGAGACAGAGGGAGTGTGTTCTTGTTCTTGTTAGGCTTAACAATAAATTCTTCTGCGTCTAAGCACATATTTGCTTAGCTACTATAATACTCAAATTCTAACTTAGAAAAAATATTTATGAATAAAGGCTTAAAATCACAATTTCAAAATTAATATTGAACTGTTAATATTTGCTCATAGAAAATCACTGAATTTGTCACAGAGAAAAACAGTTCCTTTTTCATGGAAAGCCATTGTGGTAAATTGAATTATATACCCCAGTTTACACATGTCCTTAATCTTATTCCACATTCCTTTGGGTGTGAATCCATTGTAAATAGGATCTCTTCAAGATGTTATTTTTGGTTAAAGCGTGGTCCATCTGAATGAATTTGGGTCTTAATCCAGATTACTGGAGGCCTTGTCAAGTGAAAGAAACTGAAATACAGAGTTTAGGAAAGTCACAGGGAGGAGCAGAAGCCAGAAGTCATCAGCGACCTAGAAGAGAGAGGAAAAGCCCTCACCATGTAACAGGAAAGTCAAGAAACTCAAGCCAGAATGCTACCAACCCCTGGAGGAAGGAAATCTGGCCTCTGAAACCATGCACCTTTGAGATCAACCTCTGCAGGAGGGATGGAAGGAAAGGATTGTGAAGGAGAAGTCAAGCTACAATCTATGGTGAGGTCTGGAGCCAGACTAGTCCTCCAAAATAGTCCCAAGTTTACTTGAGATGGACAGGAATTTATGCACATAAATCAATCAGTGACTTTATGTGGGCTTTCTGGAAAGGGAAGTGATTTTAAGTAGAGTTTCTCCTCAGCTCCCACAGGAGCTAACAGCTGACAGCTAGCTGCCAACAGCAATCCCAGTAAATGGAGCAACAAGTCCATCACTGATGGGATATCTGATCCATCCATTGATGGACTATCTGTGTCTGCCACATTCTACCTCTTGCATAAATAATACTTACTTATGCATATATCTCCTGGTGAACCTATCTTTTTGAAGAAAAATTCAAAGTTTTCCTTGATATCATCTAGTACCTCTGCTAGTCTTGGTGGCTTACATGATGGTATGATACGGTAGCTCTGAATTCCTGATCATCATGACTTTTTCAAGTCAGGAGCCTGCTGGCACTTGTCCATTTACCATCAAAATTGTACAAAAGAGTACCAAGAAGCACCTAAAGGTATTATGTCGATAATGAGTATATTCTTCTGTGCCTCATTATGTAACAGCATCCTACACCTCATTTTATTTTTATCAATTGATGAAATATGAATCAACTGTTAGTATTAAAATATAAACAATGGTACCTAATCACATTTGGATCAGATTGTCCTCAGTTTTAATTCTGGCCTCATTATTTGCTACCTAGTCCTTTGTTCAAATTACTTGAACTCTCATGCTATTAGTATCATCTCTGTAAAACATCAATAATAATACTATGAAACAAAAATCAGAGTCAAGTTTACATTGCAGACTATAGCATTTTATTTGGGACAAAGAAGTTTTGCTACAGCAAAGGAAATCATAAAGGAAGTAGCTTCAGGGGTCTAGGGATGGCAAAGAATTTTTATAGACATAGAAAGGAAATTAGCATGAATCCCATTGATTGGACCAGGGATTGTCCATTTTATAGGGGGAGAGTTAGGGCAGTGGGCTTTATTTTGTATTGAGTCAAAGGTAATTAATTAGGGATTGATTGTCTATCTGGGTCATCTGCCTTGGTGAGGATTTCAAATTTCAAAAGATAAAAAGAAAATACCAGAAGGAATCTTTTTTCCTTTTTTTGATCCTGAGGGGACCCAGGGCTTTCTCTATACAATTTTATCAAAACCTACCCTGAAGCTTTGTGGGAGAGATTAGAGATAATGTAAAGTGAGTTGCAAAATACTTTGACACACAGTAGTACACAAGAAATGTTAACTAGACTCAAAAAAGTTAATTTTCCTACAGGGCTCACTTTGCCTGCCTATCTAATATAGAAAGGAAAATGAGAATTGAGAGTGTTAGAAACTTAAAAACTGCAAACACATTAGTAGTTTACATAAAAAAATGCTTTAGTTATGTAACGTTTTCATTTGAACAGTACAAAAAGATCCCTTTGATTCTTGCTGTTCTCCTATTTATTCTGCTTGGAAATTTTTGTTTTCCTCCTGGAAGTTTCTCTAAAGTCTTCCACTTAGTTATACGGCAAACAGATTTTTGTGAAAACAAATGTGAAAACATTTGTTACATAGGTAAGAATATGCATTTTAGATTTACTAATAAGTATAATTAACTTCTGTGCCCCATGGTTGCACACACTGTCCTAATAAAACATTGTGAATAGATTTTGATGTTTTATAGCTTTATACATACAATAAGCACTAAGTTGATGATGTGATAGATAGACAGATATACCTATAAAAGGATATATGCATACCTTTTCATGATCATAAATGGTGTGATAGATTTCAGTCATGGTCCTCAATTCTTCACCTCTTGTATCAACTTCAACTGTCAGGTAACATCTGCTGTTGTTTTCACTGTGAGTGGAGCTTCTTCCCCATCTCTGAACTCTGTGATTGGCCATGTGCTTTGCTTTGAAAATGGAATTTCAGTAAATATAATGCATGGAGAGGTTTGCAGAGTGTCTGCACCTCTTACACTTCTGCTGTCACCATGAGAAAGACATGCCCCAGCTGTTTGCTGGTCCTAAAAGTAGGATGAGAGATACGTGGAGCTGAGCCAAAGCTAGGTCTGTTGACCATTAACTGGTCAAGGATGTATGAGTGAACTACAGTGCAACAAGAGAAAAAAAAACAATGCTGTTCATATTAAAGCAGTTGATCCCCCACTGCTCTGCAACACTTGTGAAAATAATAAGCAGTTGTTTCACTAAACCACTGAGTTTTTGGTGGTTTGTTACATAGCAGATTTTCCTAAAATTGGTTACTTTTCTAGAAGAGAAAAAGTTCTTTCTGTTTTCTTCAGATGTGCTGTCCATAAACTATTGGTTTAATATCTCACACTAGAAGCTCTAAACATGACATAAATCTCTGAAAAGCAAAAATAAGAATAACTTATTTAACTCAGGAAAAAAATTAAAATTAGGATTGTAAAATCAGGTTACACAGTGAATGATATTTATGGTTTTAGAATCCGAAATTACATTAAGTAAAACCAAGTATATTGCATTTGTAAGAACAAAATATGCTGTATGACTATGAGGTCCGTTTCAACAACTGCTGCCTTTTAGAGGATGCGGTTGCAGTTAGGAATATAGGTAGGTACTAAGGTAGAATTTTCATTCTCTATGTTGCTCACTCAGTTTCATAAACTTATAACTTCACAAATAATCCTTCCATCATTTCAAAATGTACATAAATTCCTTTTTGTTAAAGAGTAGAAGATAAAAACAAGCCTTAAAATCTTGTAGGATTTATGATCTTATACATATTGATAGTGAAATTCCAACAGTCAACATGCAACAATATTAAACTGTCATATACATGGAAAGGATGAGTTAACTTGCATTCTTTCAGCAGGTTAATAATATTGAGGTCTGCTCTTGGTAAGGGAATTAGGTATTGTACATACTCTTTAGGGAGAAATGAATAATCATTTGTGACTAACACTAATGGTGCCACTTCAAGTGGGCAAAGTGGCTGAGTATTCATTACTAAGGCCACAAAGGAAAATTCTAAGCATAGTGGGAAACTTTCAGTCCATTATGAAAGACACTCTGACACCAGGAAGACAAATTTAACCTGAAGGCTAAATAGGTGAGTCAACAAAGTTACAGTTAATAGAGCTAAAAGGCAAATACAGGAGAAATAACCAAGCAATAGGAGTTAAGAAATGTTGAGTTAGTTCAGTTATCCATACACATCCAGGCACAAGAGACTCAGGAATCTCGGCATCTTGAACACAGAAGGCACACAATAAATATAGTTGAGATGATGTGTACCAACAATAGCATTAAAGAAAGGAGAACAGGGGTCAAAATATTATGGATTGTTGAATAATTCAGAAGACAGAGCTTCATGGAAAAAAGAAAAGAAAAGAAAAGAAAAGGAGCCAAATTTGTGCAGTATCAAGCCAAAAGTTTATATAATTATGATAAAGTAGAGATTTGGGTACTGTGGTAGTGGAAGAAATGTTTATAAAATGAAAAGCTTAATATTCTCCTCCTTATGCAATTGCTCCTTCCTGCATGTCTTTGGTTATTAATACAGCACACACATCAGGAACTGAAGAGATTTATACCCCAGAGGAATTGTATATGTTGTCTATGTTTCTCCAAAACAGCTGCAAAACCAGAAGTGGCTTTGCACTGCATGCTAATGGGTTTTGGATATTTTTCAGGAAGTTATCAGAAAAAGGTTAGCAATGAACTATGATTACTCTAACCTGAGAGACTCTGGTGGAAAGCGTAAACTTTGGGAAGTTAATGAATCTCTCAAGACCAAGGAAAACCTGATAGACCTACACAAGGAAAATAATAACAAGATGTTTTGTGATTTACTTTCTTTGTATTATGCATGTAGAGGCCAGATGTTTCAGAGGGAATTTTTAAAACAAAATGGAAAATCAAATGTTCTTTTTTTAATAGAGGTGCTTTTACAATATTTTATACAAATAGAAACAGTGTTAAACAGGTAGTAGATTACAGAAAACATAGCAGAACTATCATTGAATGTCAAAATTAAATGGGTCATGCCTCTATGGATTAAGAATATGTTCAAGTGGCGATGGGGTCTTGTGTCTGTGGGTGGAGACCCACACAATAATGGAAAGAATTTTCAATTCCCATTCTGAGAAGTTCTGCTACATTATCTAATATAGTGGCAAGAATCCGTATAATTCATGGGCAGTGCCTAGCCAAGGAGGACACACCAATACTTTGTCTTGGCCCTTGATATTGGTGATAGTACTTAGACTTCGTTCTTGTGAAATTGAAACTTAGCCTAGTACTATATATTGCCTAAGAGTTATGTCCTGAAAGCTTCTTGTTTCTTAAATGTGACCTCTCTAGGCCAAATTCAGTGTATAAACTCACGACCTTCTCCCTGTCCTGGGGCAAGATTCCTAGGGATGAGACTCCCTGGCACCCAGGGATTATTACCAAGCACCAACTAGCAGTGCATTTGGAAAAAGGTCTTGACTAAAAGAGGGAAATATTAAATACAAGTGAGTTTTTATTGTGAAGAGATTTCAAAGTGAGTTGGGTGGTCATTCCAGAGGCGATGCTTATGCATGCCTTAGCAGGATCCCATTGACTGTCACAGTAAACAGTGCCCCAACTGGGGTGGGGGAAGGTTTCTGAGAGCTCTAGAGACATCTAGACACTATAGGCAGGACAGAAAATCTCAGGAATTCAGTATCCTGTCAGTGGACCTCACCTTGGAATGTATATTCCCTAATGTAACAAAGCTAGACTCATTTATAATTTCCCTACATATGTGGTTTTTATGCCCCTTTTATTTGAACCTATAATTAGCACTATTCTTATTAAATATATATCCCAGAGGCTTACATCTTCTGTCTGTTCATAACTTGGTTGAACCCTTAATCTCAACAGAGTTGCAACACCTGCTTTCTATTCTAACAATGGAAGAACTTGTAACATTGATATAAAATCAGTGGTCACCAGAGGTCCTGAGGGGAGGGAGAAGGAAGAATAAAATGACGCATTTTAGGGACACTGGAATTGCTCTGCATGACATTGCAATGATGGATACATCCATTATACATTTTGTCAAAACCTATAAAATTGTGTAGTGCAAAGTGTAAACTATAAAGTAAACTAAACCATGGTTAATAGCAATGCTTCAATAGGTGTTCATCAATTGTAACAAGTATACCACACTAATGAAATATGTTGTTAATGGGAAAAAGTATGGGAGGGGAAGGGAGTGTAACATTTATGTAATTTAAAGCTTTTTTAAAAATAAAACAACTCCATTAAAAATACAAAAAATAAATAAATAAGTCAAAACATTGCAACCATTAGAATATGCATGTTAGACCCAAATTTAGAACCATAATTCACATATACATCAGATTTTAACTCAATTTGTGCCATTTCGAATAGCATAAATCATATTTCAGTGGGAGATATTTGAACAAAAACTTGAAGAGAGTGAGGTTCCCATGCCGATACCTCAAGACGAACACTCCAGGCAGAGAGAACAGGTAATGTCAGCCCTAAGGAAGGAAAACTCTTGATAAATTTTTTAAAAAGATTTATTTATTTATTTCTCTCCCCTTCCCGCCCCCCTCCCGCCCCAGTTGTCTGTTCTCTGTGTCTATTTGCTGCGTGTTCTTCTTTGTCCGCTTCTGTTGTTGTCAGCGGCGCGGGAATCTGTGTTTCTTTTTCTGTTGCATCATCTTGCTGCGTCAGCTCTCGTGTGTATGGCACCATTCCTGGGCAGGCTGCACTTTCTTTCGCGCTGGGTGGCTCTCCTTACGGGGCGCACTCCTTGCGCATGGGGCTCCCCTACGCGGGGGACACCCCTGCATGACAGGGCCCTCCTTGCGCGCATCAGCACTGCACATGGGCCAGCTCCACACGGGTCAAGGAGACCCGGGGTTTGAACCGTGGACCTCCCATGTGGTAGATGGATGCCCTAACCACTGGGCCAAGTCCGTTTCCCTCTTGGTAAATTTGAGAAACAGAAAGGACTTCAGGGTAGCTACAGTGCATTGATTGAGAATGAGAATAGAAATGGGACTTCATTCCCTTTCTGACTAATATTCCATTGTACGTATATACCACATTTTATCTATTCATTCATCAATTGATGGACACTTGAGTTACTTTCATCTTTTGGCAATTGTGAATAATATGACTATAAATATCAGTGTGCAAATATGTAAGTCCCTACTTTCAACTCTTTTTTGGTATATACCTAAAAAAAGGATTGCTGGGTCATGTGGTAATTCTATACTTAGCTTTTTGAAGAACTGCCAAACTCTCTTACACAGCAGCTTCACCATTTTACACACCCACCAGCAATGAATGAGTGTTCCTATTTCTCCAAATCCTTTCTAACACCTGTAATATTCTGGTTTTTTAAAAAATATTAACCATTATAGTGGGTATGAAATGGTATTCATTGTGGTTTTGATTTGCATTTCCATAGTTGCTAGTGATGTTGAACATCTTTTCATGTACTTTTTAGTCATTTGTATATCTTTTTTGGAGAAATGTCTGTTCAAATCTTCTGTCAATTTTTAATTGGGTCGTTTGTCTTTTTATTGTTGAGTTGTTGGAATTCTTTATATATTTTGGATATTGAAACTTTATCAGATATATGATTTCCAAATATTTTCTTCCATTGAGTAGGTTGTCTTTTTACTTTCACAATAAAGATTTTTGAAGCACAAAGTTTATTATTTTGTTGAGGTTCTATTTATCTATTTTTTCTTTTGTTGCTTCTGCTTTGGGTATAAAATCTAAGAAACCATTGCTTACCACAAGATCCTGAAGATGCTTCCCTCCATATTCTCTTAGGAGTTACAAAGTCATGATCTTAAATTTAGGTCTTTTATCCATTTGAGTTAATTTTTGTATGTGATGTGATAGGTATCCTACTTCATTCTTTTGTATATGGATATCCAGTTCTCCCAGCACCATCTGTTGAAGAGACTATTCTTCCCAAATTGAGTGGACTAGGCAGCCTTATCAAAAATCAATTGGCTATAGATTTGAGGGTCTATTTCTGAATTCTCAATTTGATTTCACTTGTCTATATTTATCCTTGTGCTAGTCCCATGCTGTTCTTACCACCTTAGCTTGTAATAAGCTTTAAAGTCAGGATGTGTGAGATCCTGCTGAGATGTGCATAAGGATAACCTCTGAAATGAGCTCCTGACTTAGTTTGAAATCTCTTAAACATAAAAACTCATTTGTATTTACCCTTTCCCCACTTTGGTCAAGGTTTTTTTGTGTTTTTGTTTTTGTTTTTTTCAAATGCATTACTAGTATGCGGTTGGTAATAAACCATAGTGCAAGGGAGGCTCATCCCCGGGCATCATGTCAATGCCCAGGGTTCGGGGGTGGTGGGGGGGGTTGATTTTAGTGCATTTATATGCTGAGCTTGGCTTGGAGAGAGGCCACATTTGAGCAACAAGGAGGCTCTCAGGGGGTAACTCCAGCAACATATAATTAAAGCTAAGTTTCAATTTCAATATCAAGGGCTGGTCGCAATGGTCCATCCTCCTTCACTAATTACTGCCCCTCTACTCAGGGAATTCTTGCTGTTTCATTAGAGAACGTAGTAGATCTCCCCAGGATAGTTTTTTTTTTTTTTTTTTTTTTATTCTTTCAGTTATTGTGTAGCTCTCCACCCACTGTGACAATGTCCCATGAACACTTGAACATATTCATATGCCTTAGAGGTATGCTCCAGGCAAACCCCTTCCCATGCATCCTCCCATCACCAACACCCTACACAGTAAATATTGCCTCAAATAGCAGATTTCATGAAGGCTTTAGAGACATCCAGACATTATAGGCAGGGCAGACAGCTCAGGGGTTTGACACCCTGCCAGTGGGCCCTAGTTTTGAATTTATTCTCCCCAGTGTGACAGAGTTGGACTCATTTGTGGTTTCCCTATACATCGCTCTTCAGCCCCTTCTATTTGAACCTATGGTTAGTACTAGAGTTGATAGGTGTATGTCCAAGAGACTTAAATCTTTGGGCTGTCCACATGCCAGTTGGGCTCTGAAACTCAGCAGAGTTGTAACACATACTCTCCAGTTCATTGCACTCACCTAGAACAACTAGCAAGAAGGTGATGATGGACAACAACCATCCCAAGGAATAGAGACTGTCTGCAACTGCAAGCAAGACAGTTCCATCTTTCTGCCCCGTGGGATCTAAGTCTCCTCTCAATTAGAAATAGAGTGGGACTCACCAATCCCAAACCGTCAAGACTGGAGAATGAACAATGACCAAAGTAGACTTATTATTATTCTATTATAGGCTTATTATTATTCTAGCAATGTTATAACTTTTACCATTGTTATGAAGGCAGTGGTCATCAGAGGTTCTGAGGGGAGGGAGAGGGAAGAATAGGTGTAATATGGGGGCATTTTTGGGACATTGGAGCTGTCCTGCATAATGTTGCAATGATAGATACAGGCCATTATACATTTTGTCATAGCTTACATAATTGTGCAGAACAGAGTGTAAACTATAATGTGAACTATAATCCATGGTCAATGACAATGCTTCAATATGTGTTCTTCAATTATAACAAATATACCACACTAATGAAGAATGTTGTTAATGTGGGACAGTGTGGGAGGGGTAGGGATGGGGCATATGGGAATCCCCCATAATTTTGATGTAACATTTATGTAATCTAAAATATCTTTTTTAAAAATTTAAAAATGTATTTTTAAAAGTCAGGTTTTGTGAGTCCACCAACTTCATTATTTTCTCAAGATTCTTTTGGTTATTCAGGACCCATTACCTTTCCAAATAAATCTGATTAGCTTTACTGTTTCTGCAAGGTAGGCTGTTGGGATTTTGATTGAGATTTCACTGAATCTTTAAATAATTTTTTGGGTAGAATTGACATCTTAATATTTAGTTTTCCAAAACATGAAAATGGATTGTCCTTCTACTTATTTGGGTCTTCTTTGATTTCTTTTAAGAATATTTTGCAGTTTTCTGTGTACAAGTCCTTTCCAAACTTAGTTAAATTTATTTCTAAGTAATTTATATTTTTAGCTACTGCTGTAAATGGAATTTTTTCTTGATTTCCTCTTTAGATTGCTCATTGATAGTGTTTAGAAATGCTACCGATTCAGTATTGTTGATCTTGTACCCACCCATTTCCTCTTTAGATTGCTCATTGCTAGTGTTTAGAAATGCTACCAATTTATGAATGTTGATCTTGTACCCATCCACTTTGCTGAATTTGTTCATTAGCATTAGTAGTTTTGTTGTAGGTTTTTCAGGTCTTTCAGTATATAGGATCATAACATCTGCAAATAGTTTTACGTCTTCTTTTCCAATTTGAATGTCTTTTATTTCTTTTTCTTACCTAAATGTCTGGCTAGAGCTACTATTACAATGGTGACAGTGGGCATCCTTGACTTGTTCCAGATATTAGACGGAAAGCTTTCCATCTTTCACCTTTGAGTATGATGTTAGCCCTATATCATGTTGAGGAAATTTCTTCCTATTCCTATTTTCTAATCTTAATAGTATTGCTTTATCAACTATCCTCATCTTCTTTATTCCCTCTTCTGATTTCTTCTCTTTAACTCATCATCCTTTCATCTGTTTTCTTTTTCATCTATTATACTGTGCATCCTATCTAACAATGACCCTCTAAATGTCAAACTTCTCCCAATTATTGTGACTCAGTTCTTATTTCACCATCTCTTCCATTAATCACTTACTCCATCAACTAGAAGATACCTCTCCTTCCCTTTAATTTTTTTGGCTCTTATCCACTGCTCTTTCATTTAATTTATCAATCCTAGCCAGTACTACTTTTATTTAAATGCTGTGTAGATTAATCCGTGAATGTTTCAAGGAGAGCAATGCAAAAATAAATTGAACCTAGTCACCAGCATTTATTACACTGAATATGTATTTTACAAACATTTGACTTTTTGATGAAATATTTATTGAGGATTGTCCAAAGGATATGATATAACTCATTTTTGCCATAGTTTAATAGGATTTATCTTTGCGGTAAAGTAGACCTTGTCAGAGAGACAGCTCTTGACCTCACTTTATTTATTGCATGGTTATTGGTACACACTGTCTTTTTCATAATGACCATAAGGGGGATTTCTCCCCACTGTAAGTACCCACAGTTCAAATATCAGACTTTTTTTCTCCAGAGGAACAGGTTTTTTTTTGAAACTGTGAATTGAATTGCGTGATGGTTAACATATACCAGTGTACTTTATTTCTTTATACAGATGTAATCACTTTGAAAGATATTCTTCAAGTTCCTCTACTTCTACAACAGGGGTATTGATTCCATATTTGGATATGGCAATTTTAAATGAATATATGTAAAGCAGTTTTCATAGTACATAGATCAGAGTAGGGGTTCAAAAATTATAAACTATCATTGTCTCTTTTATTGAGTATTAATAACTATGATGTATGTAAACTCTAAAATATTTGGTATTGTGTTATGCTGTATCTTTTTTTAACCACTATGCTCTCCTGGTTCTAAAGATCTAGAAATTCAAAATCTATTTCAGTTACTTCTTGAATATTAAAGAAGTTGTGCATGGGTAAAATAATTTTTTTCAAGTGATACAAAAGGTCAGAAAAATGATAAAGCACTCTTGTCTCAATCTTAATTTTCAGGCAGCCATCGTTAACAGCTTTTGTTTTTAGTTGTTTTAACCGTTATCATTAGAACATATAGAACATATTTATATTCCTAATTTTAATTACATACTTTGTTTCTGGTCTACTTTTAACGTCTAACAAAAATATCTTATGTGATATTTTATTGATTATATCTTGCACTGGTTGGACAAGACTGAGGAAGAAAAGTAGTAGACTTTATGAAGACATATAAAGGCAGTTAGGCAGGTTTACCAGGCAAAGGAGGAAATATAGGGGGTGATGACACAAGCAGCATTATGCTCATCTTATATAGACTCTGATTTTCAAAATATTATTTCACAACCTTCTCATTTAATTTCATTTCTGTATAAAACTTCTTCTGGGTCTGAATAGCATTGGAATTCAAGGAGACCCAGCATTAACCAACTAACCCTAAATTTTGATGATATCATAGAGTCTTGGGATATTTGAAGCCTTCCTGAAGTTTGGTTTTCTTTTTACAGTATTATGGGTTTGTAAATAGACTCTACTTTCCCCTTTATATGCTAACTGCACAAAGGCAGAGAAATTTTCTTGTTCAGTACTATGTTCCCAGCACCTAAAACAGTGTCTCAATGAATTTGTTAAATTCAGCAATGTTTCTATATTTACTTTAATTTTTAGTCTTTTTAAAATTTACTGATAAAAAAGTTGCTTCCAAATTGGACCTTCATTAAGTGTTTAGGATTTCATGACTTTCATCTGACCCATTCATCGACTCATCCTTTTCTACCCTTGTTTTCCCATCTTCCTTCACATCCATCAGTTTGATGTGATTTCTTCACATCCATCAGTTTGAAATATTATCTTACTGTTCTTTGTATATTTTTGTGAATAATCTTAAATACATTTTCATTCAATAGTAGGCAGAATTAAGCAAATCAATGTGATTCATGTATCTATGTAATTATTGAACAGAATACTCGACTTACAGCTTTTACTATATTACTGGTTTCAATTGTCAGGATGGGAAGGAATTTAATAATGTCCCAAGGCACAGAAAAGGTCCAAAAAACTGATTCTCCAACATGGAATAGCATCATTTGACAGAGTAATGCAGTAAATATTATTATATACGATGTTAAACAATAGTCCCATCCTAAGATAATAATTCAATATTTTATTAGTCAATCTCCATGTAAAATTATTCAGGGAATTTTCTATACAATGAGAGTCTGTAGGTGAGTACTGGTTGTTATCTAAGTATTGATAATAACAGCCTAACATTCTTTTTATATTATATGTGTATATATGTTTATGAATATATTTATGTATATATATTTAATATATAATATTCTTAAAATGAGGACATTTATATAAAACTTGCTCAGCACTAGTAGAAATTACTTTAGAAAGAACATTTGACAATTGTAGCATTGTAGCTTTGTCGCAGCAGTTTTACGAACATTTGTTGTGACTTATTGTTAGATTCTCTCCTTTAAATGACAGGGTGCTTTTATAAATTAGAGATCCTTGTATCCTACCCACAGGTCTGGATGAGGCCTATGAATCACTGTTTTCCTTAAAATTTTTTCTTCAGGTTTCCAAGGCAATTACAGTGAATGCTGATTTTGGAATCACAGCAAAGGATGGTTGGAACTTGGCAGAATCCTACTAGGTTGAAGCTCAATTTTTAGCTGTGTTCCAAATCTAGTTCTCTAACTTGAAGGTCCAGAGAGTTACTCTTTTTAGGCGCAAAATGCTCAGGACCTAAATGATTGGTCCTTTTTATATAAAATAAGACATAAAAAGGTCAATATGTTAAATGTCAGTAAGAAATACAAGTATCAAGTGAAAGAATATTTACCATTGCAACGTACACATAATATATTATCTTTTTGTACCCCAATTCCTCTTTCTCCCTTACCTATTTATCCATGTGGTAAAAACTACAGAATGTCATAAGTGTCTGTTCCCAAAATGTAGACAACAAGTTACATTTTCCATCCTCCCCTGGAGGCAGATATGGCCACAAGATGCTAACAGAAATAGTGGTACTTCCCAGTCACCTTCTTAAAGTGGTTTGCCCTGGATTTTCTCTGCACCTCTTCGGGCCGGCTGGGAAATGATGAAAACGGAACAACCTTGGGCACCTTGATCTACTTGTCATTCTGAGAACACCCCTCCCTACTATTGCATGAGAACGAAATAAATGTTTATCTTCTTTAAGACACTTAAAGACTCAAAGAATAATACACTCCCACATACTTATTACTTTAGAAGCAAATGATATCACATTGTATTATTTTAAATTACTTCCAAGACCAACTACTCAAAAGTAGCAGTAAAGCAAGTTCTTAATTGGGTGTCCCCCAAGTCCTTCAAATATCAGATAAAGGGGGGCTTATTCAGCCAAAATGGAAAGTTTTGCTTCTAAATGACAAACTAAGAGGGATACACAGGTTTTTATGTTTGACACCATTATTATATTGGAATTAGCAAGTCACTAGGGCTTATACATTTGAGGAAAAGCTGTCATTTTCATTATTGCTTTTAGGAGTATAAATTGGGACAGTTAATAAAACCTGTAAAAAATTAAAATACCTATATTCTTTGCCCCAGATATTCTGACCCTAAGAATTTAGCTTAGAAATATGCTCATTTATCTATCCTAAGATATATTCCTCACAGCGTTTTTTTCCTTTTTCCAAACCTATCAATTCCATTGATACAAAACAATAAAGCATACAATTCATCCAAGTGCACAATAAATGGTATTTGATATAGTCACATAATTGTGCATTCATTAATGCAATCATTATTAGAGCATTTTCATTATTTTAATAATAATAAAAGTAATAAACAGACACAGACAAACAAACAAACAAGGAAATTCCTCACCTCTCAAACTCTCTATGCTTCCCCCACCGTACATAGCTGCTGTTTCTGGCTATTCTACCCAAAATGTATAATCAATGACTTTTAATATAACCACAGTGTTGTACATTCATCATCTTAAAAATTTTAGAATAATTTCATTACTCCAAAAAGAAAGACTCCACACACCTTAACATTCCTTACTCAGACCTATATAACCACCAATCGCATTCATCTTTATAAGTTGATTTATATTGACATTTTAAATAAATGAATCATACAATATGTAGTACTCTGTGTCTGATCTCCTTCACTTAGAATAATGTTGGGTTTTTTTGTCTAGTATTAACATTTTCTAGTGTTAACTTACATTTGTCTTATACATACAATTCTACCTATATTCATATTTCACATAATATATTTTGTTCATAATAGAGCAATCATACAGTATTTGTCCTTTTGTTCCTGGCTTGCTTCACTCAACGTAACGTTCTCCAAGTTCATCCATGGTGTCATATGTTTCACAACTTCATTTATTTTTACTGCAGCATACTATCCTACCGTGTGTGTACTCCACAATTTGTTTATCCATTCAACAGTTGATGGGCACCTAGGTTGTTTCCAGCTTTTGGCTATCATGCATAATGCTGCTATGAACATTGGTATGCAGATATCTATTATGTCACTGCCCTCAGTTCTTCTGTGTATGTACCTAGAAGTGGTATCACTGGGTTCCATGGCAGGTCTATATTCAACTTCCTTAGGAACTGCCAAACAGTCCTCCACAGTGGCTGTACCATTCTGCATTCCCATCAATAGTGAATAAGCATTCTTATCTCTCCATTTCTTCTCCAACATTTACAGTTTTCTGTCTTTTTTAATAGTGGCCAGTCTTACAGGTGTGAAATGATATCCCATTGTAGTTTTCATTTGCATTTCCCTAATCACTAGTGATATTGAATATTTTTTCATGTGTTTCTTTGCCATTTGTATTTCTTCTTTGGCCAGTTTTCTTCTCAAATTTTTTGCTCATTTTTAATCAGATACTTCATATTTTTATTGTTGAACTGTGTGATCTTATATATCATGAATATTAAACACTTATCAGATATGCGTTTGCAAAATATTTTCTCCCATTGAGTGGGCTGCCTTTTTACCCTTTTGACAAAGTCCTTTGCGGTGCAAAAGTTGAATTTTTCTTTTGTTGCTCGTGCTTTGGGCATAAGTTTTAAGAAACTACTGCCCATCATAAGATCTTGAAGATGTTTTCCTACATTTTCTTCTAGGAGTTTTATGGTCATTGTTTTTATATTTAAGTCCTTGATCCATTTTGAGTTAATTTTTGGATAAAGTGTGAGATAGGGCTCTTTGATCTTCTTTCTTTCTTTTGGATATGGCTATCCAGTTCTCCCAGTACCATTTGTTGAATAGATGATTCTGGCTAATTTGGGTGGGCTTATCAGCCTTGTCAAAAATCACTTGACTGTAGATGCCTCAATGTGATTTTTAGAATAGGAAAATAGCTAACACCAATATCAAACTGGAAACAACCCAAATATCCTTTAGAGAAATTATTTACTCCATAAATTATGGTGCATACATAGCAATACAATATGTAATCATTTAAAATTGAAATAGATCTTTTATGAACCAATAACTGATAAAAGTTACCAAAATGTACTTATAGTATACGGACTTTGTCTTTGACCCTTATCTAAAATTTAAATTATAATATAATATTTTGTGAAAATTGTTGAATACATCAAATAACTAGGGATGAGTCTCCCTGGCACTGAGGAATTATTGTCAAGTGCAAACTAGTGATGCATTTGGAAAAAGATCTTGACTAAAATGGGGAAATATTAAATATAATGAGTTTTGTGGCTAAGAGGTTTCAAAGGGAGTCGGGAGGACATTCCAGTGGTTGTGCTTATACACATCTCACCAGAATCTCATTGACTGCCACAGTAAAAAGTGCCTCAAACACTGAGGCTCCTAAGGGCTCTAGAGATATCTAGATACTAAAGACAGGGCAGAAATCTCAGGAATTCGGCATCCTGTCAGTGGACCTTACTTTGGAATATATGTTCCCCAATGTAACAAAGTTAGACTCATTCATAATTTCCCTACACATGGCTCTCCTGCCCCTTCTATTTGAACCTATAATTAGCACTGTGCTCATTAAGTTCATGTTCCAGTGACTTAAATCTTTGGTCTGTTCATATGCTGATTGAACCCTGCATCTCAGCAGAGTTGCAACGTGTACTTTCCAGTTCACTGGACATGCCCAGGACAACTAACAAAAGGATGATGAGGGGCAACACCCACCCCAAAAAACAGAGCATAGTAACAACTCCAGCAAGACAGTTCCATCCATCTGCCCCATGAGATCTAAGCCCCATCTCAATCATAAACAGAGTATTACCATCCCCAAAACCTCAAAACTGAGGAATGAACCAACATAAGGGGGGAATGTAACTATGGATTAAAGTAGACTTATTATTCTAGCCATGGAAGAACTTATATCACTGTTATAAAGGCAGTGGTCATCAAAGGTTCTGAGGGGAGAGAGAAGGAAGAATAGATGCAACATAGGGCATTCTTGGGATACTGCAATGATGGATACAGGCCATTATACATTTTGTCAAAACCTATAAAATTTTGCCATGCAAAGTGTAAACTGTAATGTAAACTATAAACCATGATTAGTAGCAATGCTTCAATATATGTTCATCAGTTGAAACAAATGTAACACACGTGAAAGATATTGTTAACGGGAAAAAGTGTAGGAGGGAGAGAGAGTATATGGTATATGGGATTTCCCTATATTTTTTATGTAACATTTATCTAAAACTTCTTTAAAATAAAGTTTAAAAAATTAAAAATAGGGGAAAAAACTGGTCATTGCAAAAGAATTCCAATAAAGAAATGCAGAAAGAGGGATAAATATTTTAAAAATCACCATTTTCAAACACCTCATGTAATAATGATTGAAGTACAATTATCAGTGGATAAAAATACCTTGAGCAAAGTATTTCTATGGGAGATTATCATTCCAAAGAACCACTTCTTAGATTCTTTATTCTTTGTGACTTCACATTGGCCTGGAGGTCATCTCCTTAACCAAGTGATCAGACTGGGCCTCCCCAAGAGAGGTATAGCCTAATACTCAGCTCTTTGGGTGAGGCGATATGAAGTAAATATCATCATCTATAACATTTTTCTGCCAAAATAATGTTTAGACTATGCTTGATATGACTTTGATCCTAACTTTCAGTGTATAGGAAACAGATAGAAGGAAAAGTTAAATGACATCCTGGGGGAAAATGGACAAATCCAGGACTGTACAAAAACCACATTTGTATTCTTCAAATAGTCATGATACGAAAGGAGATGACAGGGAAGGGACATTGTGCAAAATTAAAAGAAACTAAGGAGACCTATTAACCAAATGCAATGAAGGCTTTTTATCAGAACCTTGTCAAAATCAAAATAAAATAAACCCTGGAAAGCTATAGATGACATTCTTTAGACAATTAAGACAATCTGAAAATGCACAGTATATTAGCTATTATGGAATTATTAATTGTCTCAGGTATGGTAAAGGTATACATTCTTATTTCTCTTAATGTTTTACAATGCCTGCAACATATCTTCAATTTGTTAAAATATATAACCAACATTTTTAGATAAAGTTTGAGTATGGACTTGGTATTAAATGGTATTAAAGGATTGTCATTTTTGTTAGCTGTGATGACATTTTAGGCAATAAGCACACTTAATTCACAGTAAGCCTGACTGCTACTAAAACAGCAAAAGGGATTGATTTGTTATAAGATATAATGAACTCATAGCAGCCACGAAATTATTACAACAAAATATAAGTCCTCAGTTTAGACTGCAACAAGTCAAGAGAAGCCATGGCATATCTGGGGAAAGAAAATAAGAAAATAAGTCATAAGAATATATTCTCCATATATATAAACAAACAGACAAAAACCAAAAAGCAAAGATCACTTTTGGCATTTCCTTCAAATTGCCAATGAGAATGACTAATAGTCCCTAGTTCCTTCTCTTCTGATTTGTTAAAACTACTTATTAGTCTGGAAAGATCTTTGACATTATTTTCAAGACCAGATGTACAATATTCAAAAATTTGAGGACCTTTAGAATCAGAATCAAGGATTAACACTGAATTTGGTAAAGTTAAATCTCATGAAAGGTAATATTTTGGCATTTGGAGGATGTAGAAGTACAAGCATCTTATAGGTGCCCTCAATGGTGCTACAAGGGAAGACGAGTTTCTCTGTATCAGGACATTCTTGAAATACTTTTTTTCTCTTGGGCAATCCTATGTTACTGGCTACTCTTTCTCAGTCTCCTTACTTCTCTTTTAAAAGACCTCTAAAACTGATTTGTCCCAGGCTCCCTTCTTATCTTCACCTGACATCCCTTGCCCATAATTTTATCCAATCACAAATCTGTACAGACTACTTTTATACAATTGACTCCCATACTTTTATATCTCCAAGTCTAACCTGTTCTGAGCCTTTTCCTTGGATTTAAAATAGTAATATTAAACTTTAATATTCAAAAATCTTGACTTATTTTCTCCCAAACATTCCCTGGTCCCCAAACTGGTCTTACTGAAAAGCACCAACAGTTGTTAAGGCCAAAATCTTTATGGCATTTTGGTATTCTTTTCATTCTTTTGAAACCCTCTTCCAATAGATTTGCCTGTCTTGTGGGATTTTTTCAAAATATATCCTGTATCCACCCACTTTCAGAATTTCTGTTTTTACCATCTTAATCCAAATCACCTGAAATAATTCAATGAAGGTTGTGCAGAACATTCCAATGTCCTGAAATGCCCTAAGTCCTACATATTCTTCCCTCCTCTTTCCCTCAGAATCTCTGGTAACCACTATCTTTATATTAATGTTACAAGTTCTTCCCTTATAACAATAGCAATAATTCTACTTCTATCCATGGTTGCATTCCCTGTTATGTTTATTCAGTCCTCAATCTGAGGATTTGGAGATGGTGATGCCAGCTCTGCTTCAGATTGAGAGGGAACTTAGATCTTGTGGGGAAGATGAATGGAAGTGTCTTGCTGATATACAGATATAGGTATAGGTATAGTTATAAACATAGATATATTAAATCATCTTTAATAGTATCCATCAATCCCCTTATTACTGATATTTTTAAAATCAAGTGTGAGTATTGAGTGTTGTCAAATGCCTCCATACACGAAGATTATCTCATCATATTTCCCCTAGGTGATGTACACTTTTCTTATACTTAACTGCCCTTGAATTTGTCCTAACTCAATTTACTCACATATATTATTTTTGATGGTTAATTGAATTTTATTTGCCAATATATTATTATATATTACAGGCTGGTGTCTAATTACTATTCTGACATCTTCTCATTCCACTTTCTACCTTACTTATGATGTATATTTGTTTCTCGAACACCCAAGATTTTTATTTGTTCTCTAGAGCTTCCATACACCTTATTCTTTCTTCCTGAAGCCTGTTAATGCAATCTCTTTTCAAGGTTAGCTCTTCATCTCTTAGGTCTTGGTGCAAAGACCTTCCCAATCATGCTATCTTATGCAGCATTCCACTTCAGCCAATCTCTATCAGGCTGCCTTATTATTTTCTTTGTAGCAATTATAATACAGAAAATATTTTTAAAGTTATTGACCTTTTTATTATTTATATCATATGAGCAGGGAGCATGAGTGCTTTTTCACTAATGTAGGGTACCCGGAAAATAAGAGGTGCTTAAGAAATATTTGCAAAATGAATGAATGAACTGTGTTACCAATATTTTTAACATAAATAAGAGTGATGTGAAATTTTAAGACCTTCAAACACATTACAGCAAGAAGGAAACAAGGGAAACATAATGTAAAGTATGGATTAGAGTTAAAAGTACAATTATAATATATTATTTCATCAATTTTAACAAAGTTGTTACACTCATTAAAAGTGTTCATAATGGAGCATTATATATGGTAATTCTGTATTTTCTGTTTCTTTTTTGTGTATTGCTATAACTTCTCTAATAAAATTATTTTTTTAAAAAAAGAAGGAAACATGAATTTAAGGAAACATTTAACTTTAAGCAAAACATCTAAGATCAAGTTTTTCTCCATAATTTGTGTGAGTCTGGTCGGGTGTTTTAATCTTTGGTAAGTTCCTGCTATTTTCAGCTGTAAAATGGAGCAGTAAAAGTTCCCTTCCAATTAAAAAATGTAGTGATTTATTTTGCAAGATAACATAATATACTTTTGTATTTTAAATCTATAACTTTTAGTATAATTTGTTCATTTGAAAATCATTGATGCACTGGTTTGTTAGTCTTTGGAAATGACTAGAAAAGGTGAAAGCACAGCATAATGTTTTTAAGTAGCAGTGTTGTTACATGGGTATGACAGAGGTTAAAAGGGAGAGTGTAAGATCATGTATATTATTAGAGGGAAAACTAAAAAATATAATCTGGAACAGTATAACAGTGAAACCTCATGTGAAACACCAATATGGGTGATATTACCTATATAAGATTGTTTTTACAAAATATAAATACAAATCAAAAGAGAGATGGAAACAGAGTAGCATTTATGTATAGCAGGGGAAGCATAGAGAGATTAAGACGTGGTGCGTATTTTTGTTTGTCTGTTTATTATTATTATTATCGGAATAATGTAATGATTGAAGTGATGAATGCACACCTATGTGATTATACCAAATATCATTCACTATACACTTCAGATGGATTTATGCCTTATTAATATGTACCAATAAAACTGATTGGTGCATTGGTTTCAATAGAGATTTTATAAGCTATATTAATTTTGCCAGGGAATTCCACTCTCTTTGCATTTCAATTATTTTCAACACTTTTTATGCATCATGTATACTAAACAATGTTTGAGGAAAGATCACAATAAAAAGATACGCTTTAATATGCATGTCATGGAGAGAATATGAGTAATATTAAATTTTCCTAGGTAGTTTATCCTCTGCATATTGAACTTGCTGTATTTTTACATGAATATGAAATATAGTAAAATTTATGGCACAATCCTTTTGTTAGAGTAGTTATGAGATGAAAGCACAAAATCTACAAGGAAAAGTTATTAAAGAAACATGTCTCTAACAATAAAAAGATGAAGTTTGTCTCTCCATTTACATCTATCTCTAGTGTTATGAATATTAGATCATATTTTTAAACTCATTGATAGTTTAGTAAGACAGCCCATTTTTGATAAGCTCTGGTAATGCTGCTAAAAATATAAAAAAGATTTATGAAATAATTTTCATATTTAAATTACAAAATCCTCTGGTACATCTGAAATTTCAGCCCCACAGTTAAACTGAATGTTTCTTTAGCATTCAGGTCGCCTACCAAGTTTCAGGACATAGATTAATGTGAAATGTCTTCATCTGTCAGAAAGTACTATAAAACTATCTTGGCACTTGGTCTTCTGGATATATTGTAAAGACTATAGAATAGTCTCCTTTTTCAGCAATTAAAAGAGTAATAAAATTCAAGCTTGTTTCTTCAAGTATTACCATTTACTAATATAAAGTACTCTTTTCATAAAAGTAGTATTTAAACAAATTGAAAAAGTTGCATCTAGTGTACTTAAAACCATTAAATTCTATTAGTGTCATATGTTTGCAAAATAATATAATATTTATAGGTTTAAAGTGATATGATATCCATGATAAACTGATGCAAAGATCAAATGAAATAATTCTTTCAGAGTTTAGTATCAAATCACTATTTTTCCATGATCATTCCAACCACATTAGAAACACATTGCCATATTTTGTTCTGTAAAACTTACCTTTTTAATTAATGAAAATGTTTTTATTGATTTTTTTGTGATTACAAAAGTATTCATTAAAAATCAAATTAGAATAAATCATGCACGAATCAGAAAAGGAAAAGATTTTGTACTCCAGATTTTCAGAGAAACTATTCTTATTAATGGTTGGCATCCATTCTTTCAAACCTTGATTTCATATTGTAGATAAACCATTCTTCAGGAGGGATGGGGTGACCATCAGCCATTGCTATTTTAAAATGAGCTCATGAGCTACTAAAGAGGAATTTACTGACAACACCTAATGTTGCTTTAAACTGTAGTGGAACTAAACGTGTGCAGACCAATGTTCATTCATCAGTAAGCAATAGCTCTACTGCTGTGGGCCAAAGTAAAATACTTTTTGTTAAAAGACAGTTTATGAAGTGAGTTTTTAAGATACAATTTTTATACAGGCAAATGTAGCCTTTGATTTTTTTTATTTTTTATTTTGTTGAAATATACTAAAGTTCTAGACATATTGCATGATTTCAGGATATATATACACACACACATATACATTTATATAAATTTTCCCTCACCAAAAATGAAGTAAAAATATATCTACTCAACTGGTTTCTTTGGAAGTAAACTTTCACAAATAGCTTGTTTGTAAATAAAGAACTCAACTGGATAAGTCCTCTAAAATCAAAATAAATTTAAAAATGTATAGGCTTACCCTTTCAGAAAGTAATTTGCAAACCCCCCCATTCATTTGTGATTTTGTGACTGTTGGGGGTAAGTGGTAGGAGCATGGGATTCGAGATACAAATCTTTCCTGTATACATCTGATCTATGAATCCAAATGAATTTTCCCATGAAAATTATTTTGAAGAAAGGAAATGTTGATTTACCTTAGGAAAATAAATCATGACACTGACAAATAAGGAAGAAGGTAGATGCAAGAATTTTTATTTTTATTTATCATGCCTAACTTACTATACAAATACAAAACACTCATAGAAACACATATATGTTTTAAATGACTATTGCTTTCCTCATGGCCATAGTATCCATAAGAAGTCATTTGAGATAATCTTAGGAAAATTTCCTTCATTAGTTCTTGCTTTTTCTTAATTCTTTCAATAATAAAGTAGCAGTTTTCTGATGCCACAAACTCACCTTCTTACACTGAAGATATTTCAAATGTCTCCTGTCTTTACCTCCCTCTACATGTTGTGGGAAAGGAAGCCAGATAATCCTCATAATTGAGCCACTGTATTTATTTTAAGATCTTTATGAAATATTTGAAACACAAATAGTAATAAGACTAGTATATCAAAAAACATTTTATTCTACCACTGAACAAAGAAATAAAACTTACAAAAGAGTTGAATCTCGTTAGTACAGTTTCTATCTTACCACTGGAGTCAAATACTGTCCCAAATATGGTGGTCATTCTTGAGCGTTTATTTTCAATGTTAATATATGTGTACATGTCCTTAAGTACTATAATTGTTTTGCCCTTTAAACTTTATTTACATGCATTATACTTTATGTTTCTGCAATCTAATTTATTTTTTACTGACTATCCTATTGGTGACTATCGGGCACTATCTGGTACATTCAGTTTTAATGTAGTAGTGTATCCCATTACATGTATACTCCACAACTCATTTGATCTTCTGCTTGTACTACTTGCCATGCTCTTTCATTTATCTAGAAGCAAATTAGTCAAATCAATACATTATGATGTAGACAATCTAGCTCTATCACTGAACCCTTTTATCATACAGGATTCTTTCTCCACACCATCTTTGTATATAAAAGTTATTTCAAACCTGGTTGATGATCAAAATCACCTGGAGATCTTCTTTAAAAAAATCTGTCTCCACCCTAGACCTTCTGAATCAGTGTCTCAGGCTATGGCCAGTAAATTGCACAAAAAATAAAATAAAAATGCACAAATGATCCTAATATACACACAGATTTGAAATCAATGCATTTCAAACAGTGCATTTGTTTTAACTTTTTAATAAGAGACATATACATATAGAACATTTCAAATGTCATAAGTCCACAATTCAATGGACAAGGATGAAATTTTTGTAATTTTGTGGACTTTCAAAGCAAAGTAAAAATTATTTTGTCCAATAGCTAATATTAGGAAAATTAAAATAGCTTGATATATGAGAAAAATAAAATTAAAATAACAAAGAGATAGTAAATATTGAACAACTTATCCAGCTTTTGTGCAACTTATTTCCTCTTAGTGAATCCATACAAAAACATCTCCTGTCTTCTAAAGACTTAGCAGGGTACAATTATCAACTGTAGCCAAAAACATAGTACCAAAAGTGAAACGGGAAAATCAGAAGAACTATAGTGACCAAAAATTATGAGTCGTTGAGCAGAATGTTTACCAAAGATATATAAAGAATACATCAAACCAATGAGAATTCATATTTAGCAGAACATAACAGACCCAACAGTTCTTGAATATATTAACCAAATGCCAAAACAGTATCTTATTTGTCATTATAAAGATGACTATAGAAATGTGACGAAAGTGTGATGAACTTGCAGAAGTCTTGAGAAAGCATAGAGTGATCAACATCTTCATTTTCAAGAAAACAAGTTGAGCTAATTAAATATAAATGTTATAAAAGGGCAAGGAGGTAGAATCCATGAAAAATCATTGTTCCGAAGAATCTGCATTGAAAAGGAATAAAATGATGCAGCAGTTATTTCTTTTTTGCATTTCATATGAGTATTTGGTTACCTATGGACAGAGAAAACAAATCATAATTTATAAACTAATCATGTAAGATGAATTAAAATAACTGAATTTCACAGAATATTTTATAATGAAAGCCTTGTTATTAATATTAGCATTAATAGGAATGTTTGATTCCTCTAGTGTGTTTATTATAATTTGTATCAGCTCATTCTGTGATCCTGGGATGACTTCTTCCTACATAATAATGAGATTATATATTAAAAATGTCAACTTCTTTGGAGATGTGAATATAGTAGACTACAAATGTATCTGAATTTAGATTACTTTCTCAAACAGGCTCATTTATCTTAAAAATTATCTCCAATATTTAAAGTGCAACAGTTATCGCTGTTGTTAGAATGTACATAAAATGTGCAAATACTTTTAATATTTGCACATCCATGTTATAGAGATAGTTATTATATACCATGATTTGTTGTGTATGTTATTTAAATGTTTCTCTTTCACATATCATTTTACTTTACTTAGGTAAGAGTTTGACCCTTCCCAGAGTTTAAACCTTTATAATGCAGAAAAAACTCACATACATATGAACATCTAAATATATTAGCAAAGTGTTGTAAATTCTTACAAATAATGAAGCAAGTTCTCGTTGAATTTTAAGAGAAATATACTAACATTACTACATACCTTTATAAGCAATGTGATGTTCTATATTATTACATTTAGATGATATCAAGCTTCTAAATATTTGACATTAGAAAAGTAAATGATACAAAGTATAAATAAATGATGATATAAATATGCATAAATTTGCCTCAAACAATAACTACTTGTATATACATATAAATCTTTTACAATCTGAACTTATTTCTTCTATCCAATATCTGTCTGTCCAAGTCCAGATCTATGATTTCTAGAGAGTTCCTAATTACAAAATAGTATCTTAGGCAACAAAAGTCTTTTCTTAAGAAGTTGGACTTTGGTATGATTTCTAAAGTATATTGTGTGTGTGTGTGTGTACAAGCGCTAAGGGCAAGAAATGTTTTCACCAGCTATTGGCATTTAGAAACATGACTCACAGTTTGTTACCATGGAAAAATTCTAGAATAGAAATTAGACATATTGGAATGAATTTACAAAGACAGAATGCACTAATAGTGATCTGAAATTATCTGTTGCATCAATAAATAAATATTAGCTCAATTCTGCTTTTGTTTTTTGTAGTTTAATTTTTAATTTTTTGATGGATTTAGGTCATTGCTAAAGGTATTTCAGTCCATCTGCTTCCAATGAGCATAAATATCTTTTAAACAGAAAATTTCCCTAAAGAATATTTTAGCTTGTGTTTGTTTTAGGCTTCGGTGATAGAGAGTGGGGCAGAATAGAACAATATAAAACTATAACTGATTTTTTCTAATGCAGAGTTTCTCAGGCTGAGAACAGCAACTCAACAGCATCAAATTAAAATAGGTACAGCTCACACTGAAATTTTATGAGTTATATTTTTTTAAATCTTATATTTCACATGAAAATTTCATATAACAAATTTTTATTTCTGGTTCTTGCTACATTTCAGCAGAAAGGATTTGCTCATTGTAGTCTCTCAGGCATCCAGGATGATAGAGTAGCCCCCATCCTGGACGCTGCCAGCTCACTATGAGGCTTCAGGCTTTGCATGAACAAGGGAAGAGAGCAATGGAGAATTGAGCACTGGTAACTAAATGCATTGTTCCAGAAGCAACACAAACCAATCCTACTCACATTTTAGGGACAAGAATTAGTTACATGTCCATACCATCTGAAAATAATTCTCCAAATACCAGGAAATAGAGAAGAATCAGATATAGTGACTATTGGTAAAGTCTGTCACAGCCTTTAAACAGAAATGTTTATTTCAGTAGTAACATTTTAAAAATATTTTGCATCTGTTGTGTATTTGTGTCTCTGTGTTACTGATATGTGTATGTGTTTAGGGGTTGGGGTTATTGGTATAACATGGCATGTATACGAGAATAAAAGAGTAGTTTCAACCTAATTTTATACTGGAAACATTTTAATTATAAAACATTTGTGAATACACTTCAAGATGATTCAAAGCATGTAATGAGGTTCACTTACATGCTATGTTAGATCAGGCATACGCTTTGGATTTTACAGATCTTGGTTGGATTTTTCCCCAATTAGTCAATTGTCTCTGGTTCAATTACTCAAAAATTCCTGAAACTCAATTTCTAGATCCACAATGGGCACAGGCCTTCTGCTGACATGTAAAATGAAAATTAGAGTTTATCTCCAGAAATGCAAAATATGGGACATGACATGGAGTGTTTTAGAATGAAAGCATTATGGTTATTATTAATATTATCAGCCAATGTATATTGCTCTTTAAATTATTGCAACTTTGGTAAATGGTTTTATAATTAAGCTAAGAAAATAATTTGCTATTGGAATGTCTAGAGGAAGGCTTTGTAGTATGAAGTACCCAAAGACCAGTCAACCTAAGTCTGTGATAGCCTACTCTGAATGACATTATCACTAAACACAAAAGGTTTACTAATCAAGTTACTTTTGTATTTGGGGTGTGGCTTAAAGTTCACAAAAAGATCAAATTATTTCTGAGACAAATAAAGTTCCAGGGCATCCCAAAGAGGTCTTTTGGTAAAATGCATTTTATTATCACCTCCTGATCCCCTTTACCTACTAAAATAACTTATTTACTGCCAAGATTGGCTATCAAAGATTAGAGCACGCATATTGGTATCTCAGATAAAATAAATAAACCTGACATTTGTCTCAGAATTAGGCACAATACTGAAGAAAATGTAAATAATTGAGATAATTATCTTCAAGTTCATAACTAAGACTAGGAAACTAATTGATAGTAGATTTTAGTGCAAGTAACTGAATTAGTTTCCTTTCATTTAAATATGCTAATAAAGGGTAAGCTCCTGGAGAACTAGGCCTGCATCCAGTTTAAACAATTTAATATTTTAAAGTAAACACTAATGAATCTTTATTGTAATTTTGGGTCAGTGGAGTTATGGAACATGGAAGGAAAACATCTCTTGTATGAACATAATACTCATTTGCTTTGCATCATCCTTATATATAAAAAACTGCATTTCTGCTATCAGCTTGAAGGTAGTAAGGATTTATTTGCCTTTTGAACAGTGAAATTGCTTCTTTAGATCATGTTAAATGTTATTAATTTTAAGAATAAAAGTTGTAATACATTCTTGTTTATGACACATAATTGATGCATGAACTACATTTTTACAAAATGCATATTAGCAAGAAGCTTCATGACCTAGTAGATGAATTATAACACTAAGTCATTCTGAATTAGAACTAGTTAAGAATAGTTTCATCTATGTGACATCAAGGCAAAAATATTTTTGTCTATTGCATGACTTTACTTGCACTACCTGCTTTGGGTTGCTTAATCTATTTTATGAACTAACTTTCCTGCATAGGTGTAGCTGTTTAATATTTATGAATTCCAAAAAGGGTGTTTGATTATGTTTGTAAACTGGTCTGTTCCTCTGGGTGTGATAACCCTTTGATAGTATTGGATTCCGCTGAGATGTCTGATTAAATTATGTTAAGATTAGGGCTTTGATTCAACCACATCATTAGAGTGTGATGCAGGGCTGAGTCCCCACCTCCTTGTTGGGCTGATAAAACAGACTCTCACATGGAAGTAGACACACAGGAGAACACAGAAAGAGACACAGCAGAGGAAAGAACTTAGTTTTGATACTGGACCCCTGAAGAAAGATGAGACATTCGCTTGATAGATTATAGCTGTCCTTGTGAAGAGAACAGAGCAGCTGAGCCTGGAAAGAAACTAGCCCCAGGAAGAGAGACGAGTCCTCCAGCCTACTGCTGAGATTTGAAGAAGCTGGCTGCAAAGAACCTTAAGAGGAAAGGGGAAGGTTGAACTCTTGCAGACATCACCCACAATCTTGCTTCAACATGTGGAAACAGACTTTGAGTGAGGAAGTACCTCTTATGGTACTCTGAATTGGACGCTTAGGGCCTTATAACTGTAAGCTTTTACCTAAATAAACACCCTTCACAAAAGCCAGCAGATTTCTGGAGCTTTACATCAGCACCCCCTGAGCTGAATAATTAATATAATGGGGTAGGTACACTTATTAAGCAGGAAGCTGTCACATTTTTGATGGCATGAAGACTCTCCATTTTGCATAATCTTCTCAAATATGTCCTAAATTTCACTTGAAATATTACCTCAGGTACTATCTGGGTATTTTAAGTCTCTCATATTCTTGTACAGATTTACTAAAGAATAGAGATTTTCATTCAAAGTTAGGTATAAATACTTCAAAAATATTAATATATTCTTCTCAAAGAATTCATAGAATTTTAGAGCTGGAGGGAAAGTTAGAAAACTACTAATTCAAATAATCCACTTTAAAAAATAAAAATACAATCCTCAAAAATATTAACTGCTTGCCCAAGATCAGAGAATATAGTATCAGAGCTTGTATTAGAAACTGGTTCTTTGATTCCTGGGTCAGATATTCTTTTGTCAGCCAAAGGGGTACTGATGCAAAGTACCAGAAATCTGTTGGCTTTTATAAAGGGTATTTATTTAGGGTGAAAGCTTACAGTCACAGGGCCCTAAAGAGTCCAACTCAAGGTACCATGAGAGATATTTTCTTACCCAAAGTAATTTGCCACCTGTTGAAGCAAGATGGCTATGTCTGGGAGGATCAGCCTTCCTTTTTCCTCTTAAGACTCTGTGGTCCCAGCTTCTTCCAATCTCAGCTGTAGGCTGAGGGCTTGTCTCTCTTCCTGGGGCTAGTTTCTTTCCAAGCTCAGCTGTTCTGTTCTTTGCACAAGGTCAACACTGTAGACTATCAGACTCATCTCTCTTCCCATGGCAGTGTCTATGGAGCCCTCTTATTATTATTATTATTTTGATAATAATATTGGCCCTAATAAGAAGGAGCAGGCAAATGTTTTAGCCCTGTCTTGTTATTAATATTTCTTCATCAATAGGAAGAGATCTAAGGAATCCAAACTGCTGTATCTAAAATAAAGAGTGAACAATATATTTAGATGGGTGGATAAGAGGGAGAGGACTTTAGTTATCATCATTAGGTCTTTCCTTATGCCATATTAGTCAGTTCGAGTAGGTAGCTACTTCTTAAAGGAGCATATGCTGGCAAATGCAGAAATCAGTTTACAGGAGGAAATAGATGGAAAATTGTTCTTAATGGTCTCTAAGTTGAGTGGGGAAATCTCTGTAAAATGAACCATCTGAATTCTTTTGGTTAGATCTCTATGTTGCGGTTGTCTTTAATACAATACATTGAATTTGTCCAGAATTTCATTTTGCTCATGTAAATGGAGCACAGTGAAAACTAGAAAGAGATATGACATTTTAAAAACTCTTTCTAATTAAAAGTTAGAGAAAAATAATTTTCCTAAAATACTTTTTCCCTAGCATATATTGTTGAGAAAATATCAGGAAACATTTAAGTTTTAAGTAAAACAATGTGAAAATGGATGCCAATGGAATCATTGTCTGATAACAAAATCTGTACTTCTTGATGAGTTGAAATTAATTTATACTAAATCATTATCTTTTTATGGCAGGCAGATGTTGGGGTTATGATATTGATGAACTTTGGGTGCTTTTCTTTCACAGATCCAGATCTGCTTTTAATAAATTGAGAAACTAAGGTCTAACCTTTTTGGCAGCAGATTGGCTTTCTAATTATCTTAGTAATAGCTCTAAATTATTATTCAGTGTAGGTCTGTGTCCCACTGTTAGCGGGTCATGATATTCCCCTGGATTCATACCTTTTTTCCTGTTTTATTAAATGGCTTGTCAACTGCAGAAAATTCAAGCTCATCCTCTTACATTTTTCATAATATTGATATGGTCAGGAAGATACTGATGCATTAGAAAAAGTCTGAAAGTGAACGAGGTGACAGAGTAGTTCATTCCCTCTACACTGCTGAAAAACTAGTTAACTTCAGTAATTTCATATCACAGCACATTGCTTTTCCTTTCAATTTTACTTTCACTCTGATATATTCATGTTTCTACTAGGTGAATTTCTTTCTTAGAATAATGAAAATATATAAAATTGCCTCAGTGAGAAGGCACCAAATTATAGAGGATAGCCCAGTGAACTATGCTTTAATGTTACCTCCAACAGTGACTATTTATTTTCAGTATCACCTAATCCTCCTGAGCCTCAGTTTCTTCATCTTTAAAATACTTACTCTTCTTCAGGCATCAAGAGCCTTTAGGAATTTTTACATTTTGACCTGTTAATTCTAATTTTCTTGGATTGCTCTTTTAAAAAGGATGCATAAATATACTGATTAGTGAAAATTAGATTAAGAAAAAGTGACATATGTAAGTTTCTATGAATATAGGAATTATGATATAAATAATGATTCGACTGCATAATAGAATACTATGAAACCAAGAATCACTTTTAAACATTTAATTAAATGGCTATACCAAAATATAATTAACAATATATTAAAACCTTGAAAAATAATCTAAAATTGTAACAGTAATATATTTTTGGTAACATTATAGAAGATTTAATTATAATTAAAATGTAAATTATATAGGCAAACATATATCTTCAACTATATATTATAAAAATATTAACTATTAAAATGAAACTCTTTGCTTAAAAAATATAATCAAATGTGAATAATGGAAAAAAATATTTTTGAGCCCAGAGTTGATACTTGGAAAATGATAACAACATTAATTTTAAAATTATTAATTAAAAATGTCAGGAAGCACAAATATTATCAGAAATGAAAAATTTTATCACGGAATATACAAATATTAGATAATGATAACTTCTATAGTAGAAAAAATTATCCAATACATTTGAACATTTTGATGAAATAAACTCCTAAAATAAGTAAAAAATCTGTTCTACATCTATTAATGAAGTTAAATCCTTAAAATACATCCCTTCACAAAGATAAATCACCCATGATTTAAGGCAAACATTTAAGTAAAAAATAGCACCAAATCTTACACAGATTCTTCCATAGAAAAAAAGAATATTTTTAAAAAGCAACTTATTTTATGAAGCCTGCCTTAAACTTTGCTAAAAACAAACTTAATAAGGGTATTAGAAAAAAGATAAATTCCTGACCAATCTCTCTCATTAACACAATATTGGCAAAATGAAGATTATCAAATTAAATCAAATAGTATTTGGAAAAACAATTCATGATTAGTGTGGGACAAGTTGCTACAATGGTTCGTAGTGGAAACACAAGGTCAGGACACAAAAGAAACTCTCAGCAAATGATCCCTTTATTGCTTGCACAGTACAAAGAGTCTGGAAAGGGCAAATAATCTCTCTGTCACTTACACAGAACAAAGAGTCCAAAAGAGAATGGGAAGTCGCATCAACCAGTCTCTGGGAATGGCCAAAACTGCTCCAAGTTGGGGGTCAGTAGATGGCAATTCCTCTTGGCCAGCTTCACATGTCAGAAGAGAGGACCATCTGTACTGTTTGATGTAGGTTTTATCCATCTAGAGGGGTGGGGTCTTGCCACTGAGAAGTTCTTTTCTGCTAAGCAGCTGGAACTGTTAGTTCCAGGTTTCCAGGTTTAAGATCTGGCCAGGCCTTTTCATTATACCTGTTTAATAGCATCTCCCCCAGGTTGTGGAATGGCATACAATAGAAAAGAAGGTGGGGTTAGTTAAAGGCTGGGGCATAATTTATCAGATTGTCATTTACAAAAGGAGAACAATAAATAATAATCATTTCATAGATCGAGAAAAAATGTTTGTAAAATCCAATAGAAAGAAATTTCCACAAACTGACAGACAGTCTAGAAGGAATGTATTACAAACATCATACTAACGGGTCAATGTGACAGAGGATCAAGGTCTTTGAGCTAATCTATTCCTCTGCCTGTAAACCTATTGTAGGTAGGATCTTTTGATTAAATTATCCCAGTTAAAGTTCTTTGATTAGATTTCAAGAACCAGGGTGGGTCTTACTCATTTTACTGAAGTCCTTTAAAAATTCGAAGAAATGTGGAGAGACACACGGGAACTCAGAGACCCTCAGAGGCTGAGAGAGAGGGTCCTTGAGGTCGGAAACTGGAATTGGTGGAGAACAGAGGCACAGAGGGAAAATCCCCAAAACTGAGAGAGGCAGCCCAAGGAGCCAGAAGCTGCAGTCAATGGAACACAGTAGTTGAGAGGAAGTCACTGAAGCCAGAAGCTGAAAGCAATAAGGACCAGAGGAGGTATAGAGAGGCAGTGGGCCCACCATGTGCCTCACCATCTGTCTTGTCATATGAGAGAAGCATCCAGCCAACCAGCAGCCTGTCCTTGATAAAAAAACATGTTCTGATTGAGATTTGATTTGGACATTTTCAGAGTCTCAGAACTGTACGCTTATAAGGTAATAAATTCACATTGTAAAAACCCACCTATTTTTGTTATATTGCCTTGGCAGCCTTTAGGAAACTAAAACAGTTAAATACTGAGGACTCTACCCCTGAAGCTGGAGATGAAACAAAAATACTTTCTCCACTTCATTTCAACATGAATGGAAACAATAAGACAGGAAACAAAAAGGATAAGGATTTAAAAGTTAGGGGAAAAAACCTCATATTATTTTCAGAAAACATGATTCTATAGGTTGAAAGTCCTAAAAAATTAAACAAAGTAATTATTGGAATTAATATTAAACATATAAAAATCACTAGATACAAGGTCATAAAATAATTTCTTTTATTGTATATACATATACTTTATTTTTTTTGGATTTTATTTTATTTTTTCAATAAATTTTTTAAAATTAAAGTTAATAGATCACATAGAATGTTACATTAAAAAAACAAAAGAGGTTCCCATAACCCACACCTCACTCCCCCACCCCAATCATTTTTGTAAATTGTATTTTTTTGAAGATACATACATCACAAAAAAGGTTACAAGAAACATAAGAGATTCCCGTATACCCCCCATTCCCCCACCCCACTCCTCACCAGTAACCTCCCCCATCATTGTTGCACACTCGTTGCACTAGGCAAACACATTTTGGAGAACTGCTGCACCACATGGTAATAGTTTACTCTGTAGTTCATGCTCTCCCCCGGCGAATTCAGTGGGTTATGACAGGATATATAATGTCCAGCATCTGACCCTGAAATATCATTTAGGACAACTCCAAAGTCCCAAAAATGCCCCTTCATCACATCTCTTCTTCTCGCTCCCTGCCCTCAGCAACTACCATGGCCACTCTCTCCCATATACATATACTTTAAAAAGAAGTAGAAAATAATATTTAAAAATAATAACCTTTAAAATAGCTTCAGAGCCATAGGCACTAATCAAATGAATCATGTGCAAAATCTCTACTCTCCAAACAATAAATACTTATAAAAAATAAAGGAAACCTAAATAAATGAAGGGATATACCATGTGCTTGGTTTGAAAGACTCAATATTACAAAAACATCAACTTTTCCCCTAATTGATATATAGATTAACCATAAGATAATCAAAATACCAGCTATTTTTGAGGGAATTTTGAAAGCTAATTCTACATGGATATGGAATTGCAAATATCCAAGAAAAAGAAACAAAGCTAGAGAACTTTCACTATTACACATTATATTTTCTTTTGCCCACAGCTTCTAAGGCAATATATCAGAAGTAGGTTGGCTTTAACAATGGTAATTTATTAATATAAGTTTACTGTTCTGAAGATTTGAAAATACCCAATTCAAGAGGATGTTTTCTCCCTGATGACCAACTACTGTTGGTACTGGATTCCTGTCATATGGCAGTGTAAAATGGTAGCTTCTGCCAGTCTCTCTTCTCTGGGTTCCATTTCTTTCAGCTTCTGGCTGCCTCTAATTTTCTCTCTGCTCCTGTGGCTCTAATTCTCCCAGGTTCTGTTGATTTCAGATTCTGGCTTCTGGGATGTTCTGTGTTAGCTTCTGGGAGTTTCCCCCTGTCTCTGTGACCTTTTCTTTTTTTCTTTTTTTTTTTTTTTCTGTATAATTATCCTGTTTATAAAGGACTCAAGTAAGAGAATTATGACCTACCCTGAGTCACACCCTACTGAAGTGATCTAATCACAAGGATAGTTCCACCTACGAAAGGTTTACACCCACAGATTTGATTAGCTAAGAACATAATTTTAGGGGGTCCACAAAAGTCTCAAACTACTACAACTTATTACAAACCTGAATAAGCAACATAATATAGTACAGGAACAAAGAATAGTAGCTAATGGAATAGAATAGCAAGATTCACATAACTACTGTTAATTGAGTATGACAAAGGTGATATTTCAGTGTATTGGAAAATTATGTTCCTTTTCAATATCCAATATTAAGTCAATTGCATAACCATATGGAATAAAAAATGACTCCTAACTCTAATTTCATACCATGCAACAATTCCAGTTGAATTGTAGATCTAAATGTAATAGGTAAAGTAAAACTTTTAGGAAAAATAATTTTAAATATATTGGGAACAGGCAAAATTTCTTACACAGGACAAAAAAGGACACTTGAAGAGAAAAATGTGTGATTATTATGCTAGCATTACATGAAGAATTTGTTTCTTAAAAGACATCAGTGAGTGAGTAAAACAGTATACCGCAGCCTATATACTTATGCAAAAAAGGGTTTCTATACATGGGTTTAGTAAAGTTCAATAATAACCAACACAATAGAAAAAGGAGCAAAAGCCTTCAACAAGGACTTTAAAGAACAATATTTCAAAATGGCTAATAAACATGCTAACAGCTGCTGGAAGCAATACACCAGAAACGTGTGGGAATTTATTACCTTAAAACCTACAGTTCTGCATTCAGCAGGGAGTGGAAACCGGTTTTCCTCTGGGCGGCCCCCAGAAGTGCGCAGAGCCACGCGAGACGAGAGAGACACGCTGGTGTGTCAGCCGGGGCGCCGCGGCCTGCACGTGGCTGCTGGACAGGCCGGTCGAGATGGCAGTCTGCCCTGGAGCCATGGCTTTGGGTGATGCAGCCCTGTCTCTCCTGACCATAGCTGTGCGTTCACGCACGCAAGCGAGGGCGAGCCCGGCCCGACACCAACATTACTTGAAGCACCATATGAAAATTCGTGCCCCAAGAAAGGGATGTTTTCGTTGGTCAGAGAAGGTTGTGGTAAGACCTACACGACTATGTTCAATCTCCAGAGCCACATTCTCTCTTTTCATGAGGAAAAGCACCCATTTGTGAGTGAACATGCCGGCTGTGGCAAAAGCTTTGCAATGAAACAAAGTCTCACTAGGCATGCTGTTGTAACATGATCCTGACAAGAAGAAAATGAAGATCAAAGTAAAAGTATCTTGTGAAAAACGGAAGTTGGCCTTTCATCTCAGTGGATATATCCCTCCTAAAAAGAAACCAGAACAAGACTTTCATTGCCAAAAAAATTGAGTCACTGAACTGTACTGAAGAAAACATGCTCTCCACAGTTGCAAAACTTACCTCAGCTAAATAACAGGCTGCTTTGTTTAGAAGACTACAGATCTTATGAGCTTATTTATTTTCTCTCAGAAGCACATTTGTCCTTATTAAAATTATGGTTATACAAAACAGAAACAAGAAAAAAAAACCCTTACAGTTCTGAAGCTATGAAAATGTTCAAATCAAGGCATTATCAGAGAAGCTGTCTCATTGAAAGTCAGCTGCTGTCAATCATAGACTACCGTCACGTGGCAGGCCATATAGGAGGCATCTCTTTCTCTTCAGAGACTCATTGCTTCAGCTTCTGTCTGCTCCATTTGTGGTTTCTTCTCTCCCAAGTTCCTCTCTGAACCCCTGGGATCCTTTTCTCCATCTCTGCAATTTTCCTCCGTGTGTCTGCTTTCAGTCTTCCTTATATAAAGGACTCCAGCAAGAGTACAAACATCCACCCTGAGCCATGTCTCACTGAAGTAATTCAATCAAAAGCCACCAAGTGAATCCAATCCACTCAAAGGGTAGCACAGGAATGGATTAGTTTCAAGAACATGGTCTTCTCTGAGATCCACAAAAAGCTTCAAACTGTCGCATCTGAATAGCTGTGTAGCAGTTTGATATTATTGATGAATTCCAAAAAGAAACATTGGATTATGTTTGTAAACTGATCTCCTCTGGGCATGTTAGATTATATTGGATTCATAGGTTTACTTGATTTAGTAATGATGTAAATCTCTTGTGCCAGAAGGATGCTGAGTCCTCACCCTTTGGTGGGTGGGCACTCACAGATAAACAGCATGGCAAAGAACAGACTTAAGGGTTTTTGATGTTAAAGTTTTGATGTTGGAGTTCAATGCTGAAGCCTTAAGCTGGAGGACCAGGAAGAGAGGAACCCTAAGCCTGGAAAGAAGCAAGCCCTGGGAAAAGAGGAATCCAGGAAGCCTGAATCCTCACAAATGTTGGCAGCCATCCTCTTTCAACACAGGAAAATAGACTTTGGTGAGGGAAGTAACTTATGCTTTATGGCCTGGTATCTGTAAGCGCCTACCCCAAATAAATACCCTTTATAAAATCAACCAATTTCTGGTATTTTGCATCAGCACCCCTTTGGCTGACTAATACAAGCTGCAACACTCATTAGTCAACAGGGAAATGCAAATAAAAACCAAAATGAGACACCACTATAAAACCATTAGAATGACTAAAAATAAAAGGCTGACAAGTGTTACTGTGAGGATGTAGCATAATTGGAACTCTCATATAATACTGGTGTTAGAATACATTGGTACAGTGCTTGCTTAGGCAGCACATATACTAAAATTGGAATGATACAGAGAAGATTAGCATGGCACCTGACCAAAGATGACATGCAAATTCACGAAATGTTCCATATTTTTCCATGTCCAAGTAGCACAAGTCTTCCCATACAAATAAATGCAATTAGATCAACACCAAGACATATACTAATCAGAATGTCAAATGCCAAAGACAAAGAGAGAATTCTGAAAGAGACAAGAGAAAAGTTATGTATAACAAATAAGGGATGCCTAATAAGATTAAGTGCTGATTTCCCATCAGAAACTATGGAAGCAAGAAGGTAGTGGTATGATATATTTAAGATACTGTGAGAGAAAAAATGCCAGCCAAGAGTCTTATAACTGGCTAGACTGTCTTTCAAAAATAAGGGCATGTTTAGAATATTCACAGGTAAACAGATACTGAAAGAGTATATGAACAAGAGACTGGCTTTGGAGGGAATACTAAAGGAAGTGCTAAAGACTGAAAAGAAAAGGCAGGAGAGAGACTTGGAAGAGTCTAGAAATGAAGATTATGTCAGTAAAAGTAACTAGAGGTGTAAAAAGAATGATGAAAATAAAATATGACAGATACTTACATTTAAAAAGAAGAGAATGTTAAAATCAATAACCTAACTACAAAGCTGGAGGAACTAGAAAAAGTACATTGAATAATTCCCAAAACAAGTAGAAGGCATGAAATAACAAAGATCAGAGTGGAAATAAATGAAATTGAGAACAATAAAATGGTAGAGAGAATTAACAAAACCAAAAGATATTTCTTCAAGAAGATTAACAATTATGACAAACCCTTAGCTAGACTAACAGATAAAAAGAGACAAGATGCAAATAAATAAAATAAATGGAAATGGGGACAATACTACTGACCTCCAGAATTAAATGAGATCATAAGAGGATACTATAAACAACTGTTCACCAACAAAGTAGATAATTTAGGTAGAACAATTTCAGTAAGAGATTGATTTCAGTCTATATAAAATTCCAAGTGTGAACAGTTCACACAGACCCTAAAGAAATAGAAGACCTCAACAAGCTAATCACAAGTAAAGAGATTGAAACAGTCACCAAACAACTCCCCAAAATGAAAAGCTCCAGGCTAGATGGTTTCACAGATGAGTTCTACCAAGCATTCAAAGATTTAATACCAATCTTACTCAAGCTCTTTCAAAAAAACTGAACAAGAAAGAATGCTTCCAAACTCATTCTATGAAGCCAATATCATCCTAATACCAAACAAAGCCAGGTAAAGATACTATGAAAAAAGAAAATGATAGACCCATTCCCTAATGAATATGGATGCAACAATTCTCAAGAAAATACTTGCTAATCAAATCTAGCAACACATTAAAAGAATTACACAACATGATCAAGTGAGTTTTATATAAGCATGCAAAGGTGGTTCAACACAAGAAAATCAATCTGCGTAATTTGCCACATTAGTAAATCAAGGAAGAAAAAAACACATGATCCTAATGATTATGCAGGAAAGGCATTTGATAAAAATACAGCATCCTTTTTGGTAAAAATACTACAAAAGATAGGAATTGAAGGAAACTTTCTTATTATAATAAATATATGAAAAACCATATATGAAAAACCCAGAGGTAGCATTATCTCAGTTGTGAAAGACTGAAAGTTTTCCTAATGAGATCAAGGAAAATACTGTTATCAATGTTGTTCAGTATAGTGCTAGACAATCTAGCTAGAGCAATCAGGCAAGAAAAAGAAATAAAAAGCATCCAATGGGAAAGGAAGAAATAAAACTTTCACTATTCTTAGATGATATGATTCTACACCTAGAAAGTCCCAAAAAATCTACAGAACAGCTTCTAGAGCTAATAAATGATTTCAATAGAGTATCAGGATATAAGATCAATACATCATAAAAATCAATGGTGTTTCTTTACACTAATAATGTGCAATCTGAGGGCAAAGTCAGGGAAAACTTCCATTTATAATAATGACTAAAAGAATCAAATATTTAAGAATAAACAACCATGGATATAAAGCAATTTTATTCAGAAAATTGCAGTGCATTGCTGAAAGAAATTTTGAAAAGACCTTAATAATTGGAAGACTATTTCATGCACATGGACTGGAAGACTAAATATATTAAGATGTCAATTCTATTCAAATTGATATACAGATACAATGCAATACCTATAAAAATTCCAAGAGTATTTTTTAAACAAATGGAAACACAGTTTTCAAATTTATTTAGAAGTGTAAGGGGTCCTGAATAGCCAGAAACATATTAAAAAGGAAAGCTAATTTGGCAGAATTTCACTTCTGGACATTAAATCATATTTCCTAGCCACAGTGGTAAAAACAGCATAGCACTGACATAAAGATAGACACATAGACCAATGGAACTGAATTGATGGTGCAGAAAAAGGCCCTGACTTTTATGGTCAAGTGATTTTTGACAAGCCTGTCAAACCCACCCAGCTGAGTAAGAAGAGTCTATTCAACAAATGATGTTGGGAGAACTCCATATCCATAGTCGAAAGAAGGAAGACCTCTATCTCACACCTTTTACAAAAATTAAGTCAAAATGGCTCAAAGACCTAAATATAAAAGCTAAAACCAGAAATTTCCTAGGAAAACATCTTCAAGATCCATTGGTAGGTAATGCATTCTTAAACCTTACACCAAAAGCACGAGCAAAGAAAGAAAACATGGATAAATGGCACCTCCTCAAACTTAAAACACTTGTGTGATTCAAAGGACTTTGTCAAGAAGGTGAAAAGGCAGCCCAGTCAATGGCAGAAAATATTTGGAGGCCACATATCCAATAAAGGCTTGATTTCCATTCTATATAAAGAGATTATACAACCCAGCAATAAAAGAGCAAGCAATCAAATTAAAAATGGTCAAAACGTTTAAATAGACATTTATCCCAAGAGGAAATACAAATGGGCAGAAAGCACATTAAAAAAAAGTTCAATATTACTAATTATTAGGGAAATACAAATAAAAACAACAATGAGATATCATTTCACACCACATAAAACAGCCATTATTTTAAAGTACATAGAAAATAATAAATGCCGGAGAAGATGTGGAGAAATAGGGACACTCCTTCCTTGTTGTACAGTTGTAAAATGGTGTAGTCTCTGGCAGTTCTTCAGGGGCTAAATATAGAATTGCCTTATGATCTTGCAATTCCTCTACTAGGAATATATCCTGAAGATCTGAAAAAAGTGACATGAACAAACATTTGCATACCCATGTTCATAGTGGTATTATTCACAATTGCTGAAAGATGGAAACAACCCAAGTGTCATCCAACAATGAATGGCTAAACAAAATGTGTTATATACATAGATGGAATACTATGCTGCTGTAAGAAGAAATGAAACTGGGACACATATGATAACACGGATGAATCTTGAAGACACTATGCTAAGTGAAATAAGCCAAACACAAAGGACAAATAGTACATACTAATATGAATTAAATACAAAAAAATAGATGCCTGGCATTAAAACCTAAGGTAACTGTTATTAGTAGATAAGAGGAGGATGGTGAAAGAGTGCTGATGCTTAATGTATGTAGAAGTTTTAATTAACCTGACTGTAAATGTGTGGAAATAGAACTGATGGTAACACATTATGGTGAGTAGCAGCTGGTTTATAAATAGGAAAGTGACTGGAAAGGGTAGTCTAGGTATGTAAATGTCAACTGAAAGAAAGCTGGAGAATAATCCAGGGACTGAGTAACACTTCGAGGTGAATGAGAATTGTGGTTAATAATACAAATGCAAGAATGTCTTTCTGTGATCTAAAACAGATGTACATCAATATTGCAGGGTAGTGGAAATGTGGGGAAGCATGGGAAAAATATAATTAATGTAACCTACGAACTATAGTTAACAGCATAATGTAATACTCTTGCATTAATGCCAAGGATGTACTGTGCTAATAATAGAGGGTATGAAAAAAATATACCAAATACATACTATAGACCAAACTTAATGGTAATAGTGTGATGATATAATCTCATAATCTGTAACAAATATTACGCAAGTGTGGTAGTTGGTGAAGCTTTGTTGAATGGGAATTCTACATGATTGGTTTGTATGTTCACAACTTCTGCAATAAAAATATTTTTTATTTAAAAAAGAATCCATTGGTACACTCACACTGGAAACATTATTGGCAGGATCTACTAGGTCTGAACATGTGCATACTCTGGACTTAGCAAGTCCCCCATAGATAAAAAGTCAACCAAAGTGTATGCATATGTTCACCTAAATACATGTCATGAAGGTGTTCACAAAAGCATTCTTAATAATAGACAATACTGAAAAACATATAACTGTCCTTCAAAAGAAAAATTGGTAAATATAACTTAGTGTGTTTACACTTTGGAATATATATAATAATTAGAGTGAACTAGAGCTGCATGAAAGAATATAGATGAATTTTAAGTGAAATAATGCAGACACAAAAGTATAAATTTTATAATTCCACCTATACAAAATTTTGAAACAGGTGAAACTTACACATCATGTTAAAAGTCAGAGAGTATTTATATTTGAGTAAGGATAATGACTAGGAGGAAAATGAGAATGACTTCTATTGTGCTTTCAATGCTCTCTTTTTGCATCTGAGTGATGATTATATGGGTGTGTTCCTATTTTGAAGATCTATTGTGCTCCACACTTCCAAACTGTGTACTCTTATATACGTATACCTTACATCAACAAAAAAAGCATGTCTTAAAAAGTGATAATCTATTATGCCTATCAGGAAGTTTTATTAAGTGAATTAAGTGATACCACATATTGGAAAGCACTTTATACTCTCCCAAGCTATGGTGACATTCCTCCTATTGCACAGGAAATGTGACCACTAGCTCTGAGTGTGCAGGGTCATGATATCAGTTCTGACCAATAAAACATCACCTTGTACTCCACTGATCCCTTTTGCAATTTTCTTTCTTGGCTGTGTTTAAAGAACAGCTTGATTCCTGTGGAAATTCTGTTCTCGCTTTGTCAATGCCAAGAAATCCACTGTAATATGTCATTGCCAAATTCACTTTCTTTATTTTTTAATTTTTTAATTTTTAAAGAAGCTTTAGGTTACATAAATGTTACATTAAAAATTTAGGGTATTTCCATGTGCCCCACTCCTTCCCCTCCCATAATTTTCCACGTTAACAACATCCTTCATTAGCATGGTACATTACAATACTTGAAAAAATTTTGAAGCATTGCTACTAACTGTGGCTATAGCTTGCATTATAGTTTACATTCTATCCTACACAATTTTGTAGATTATGACAAAATATATAGCATCTTATATCCATCATTGCAATACAGGACAATTCCAATGTTCCCAAAATGCCCCCATTTTACAACTATTCTTTTCCCCTCCCCTCAGAACCTCTGGTGGCCTCTGTCTTTATATCAATTATAAAAGTTCTTCCATTGCTATAATAATAATAAGCCTATAATAGAATGCCCATTCTGCTTCTAATTGAAAGGAGGCTTAGATTCCATGGGGCAGAGGGATGGAACTCTGTTGCTTGCAGTTGCAGGCACTCTCTGTTCCTTGGGATGGTTATTTTCCAGCATCACCTCCTTGTAAGTTGTGCTGAATAAGTCCAAAGAACTGCAGAGTAGGTATTGCAACTCTGCTGAAATTCAGGGCTCAACTGGCACATGAATGGACAAATATTTAAGACTCTGGGACATAAATTCAACAAATATAGTGCTAATTATAGATTCAGATAAAAGGAGCCAAAGATACATGTGTAAAGAAACTATAAATGAGTCTAACTGTTACACTGAGGAGAAAATTCCAAAGTAGGGTCCACTGACAGGGTGCAGAATTCCTGAGCTTGACTTCCCTGCTTACGGTGTCTGCATGTGTCTAGAGCTCTCAGGGGCCCTGATATTTAAGTCACTGTTTAATGTAGTAGTCAATGAGGTCCTGCTGGGTCATGCATAAGTGTAACCTCTGAAATGACCTCCTGACAAACTTTGAAAGCTCTTAGCCATAAAAACCAATTTGTATTTAGTGTTTTCCCCTTTGGTCAAGATCTCTTTCTGGATGTATCACTAGTTGGCATTTGGTAATAATCCCTTGAGGCCAGGGAGTCTCATCCCTGGGAGTCATGTCCCAAACTGGGGGGAAAGTAGTGCATTTATATGCTGGATTTGGCTTAGAGAGAGGACACATTTGAGCAACAAGGAGCCTCTCAGCAGGCAACTCTTAGGCAATATATAATATTAAGCTAAGTTTCAATTTCCCAAGAAAAGGTTCATAAGTACAATCTTCAATATTGAGAGCCTGGCTTAATGGTCTGTCTTCCTTCACTAGGCACTACCCTTGTAATTGGGTGATTATTGCCATCCTCTCAGAAAATAGGACCGTCCAGGATGGGAATTCATATTCTTTAAGTTGTTGTATGGATCTCCACCCACTACGACAACACCCCCTGAACATTTGAACATTATTCATATGCTCTAGAGGCATGCCCCTAGAGGCTCTAGAGGTACACCCCTCCCCATACTTCCCACCATCACCCACACCCTGCACCAGTGATCCTTCCCTGCCACAGTTGTAACCCTTCTGTGATCCAAAAATCTCTCCAAAATTGAAGCCAACAAAATAATCAAATAAAACTAATAAGAAGATGAAATAATGATAGTTAAAAATAACAAATAAAATGCAAACATTTTTAAAATTGAAATAATTTAACAGTTTTTTAGACATTGTGTCTTTCATCACTGTAAGATCTTTTTCTTGTATATACAGGGACATTTTCTTCTGTATGTTCCCCCAGTGACTTTTTTTTTTTTTCATTTTATCGTCAGATAAGCTTTAGGTTACAGAAAAATCACATAGAAAATATAGGGGATTCCCATATACCCAACACCCTCTCTCTTTTCACTTTCATCTGTTATTAACATTTTACATGCAGATGGTACATTTGTTACAATTAATGTGTTAATATTGAAGCATTGCCACTAGCCATGGTCAATGGTTTACATGTGGTTTACATTTTGGACCATACACTTGTATATGTTTTGATGAAATTTAAAATGACCTGTATCTGTTATTGCAAGACATGTGGAACAATTCTAAAGCCCTAAAAATACCTTACATTACATTTATTCTATTCTTCCCTCCTCCACCCCTAGAAACCTATGGTAATCACTAAGTTTCAATTTTTAAAGAATAAGATTCATAGTTACTTGCAATAATATTGAGGGCTTGACATATTAGTCTGTTTTCTTTTATTAGGCACTGCCTATGTTCTCTAGGGATGCTTGTCTGTCTGATTGAGAACATAGCAGGACTCCCCAGGATGGGAGTTCAATATTTTTTTGCTTATTGTGTGGGTCTCCACCCACTGAGATAACATATTATGACAAGATGAACACTTGCATATTCCACAGAAGCATGCACCCAGTGTACCTTTCCCTGTATATCTCCCCACACCTAACGCCCTACACCAGTAACCCTCCTTTGCCATATCTGCAAAAATAACATTGCCAACATTGTAGTTTTAACCATGCACCTGCAAATCCCCAGAGTTCACCAGCTCCTTCATGCAACCCTTCCCCCATTTCCATGGGTAGTCCAACCCACCAACCCCAGTCTACTCCCCCTCACAGACCAGCACCGCTGAACGCAATCACATAACTGCACCACTCTCATACCCAAACACTGCCCAAACACACCGTATAGATTTTGCTCATATGGGCATCAGCTCACACCCTCTACTTCCTTTCTATCTCCTGAAAACCTATCCTCCAGACTCTAGCTCTGTGAGTCTGCTCAATTTGCTTAAGTCATATCAGTGAGGTCATGTAATTTGACCTTCAGTGCCCAACTTATTTCATCAATATAAGGTCTTCAAGATTCATCCATGTTACTCCATGTGTTAATAATACATTCTTTCTGACAGCTGAGTAATATTCCACTGTATGTTTATAACATAATTTGCTTACCCATTCATCTATTGATGGACATTGGGTTGCTTCTGACTTTTGGCAATAGTGAATAATGCTGCTGTCAGTGTTGGTGTGCATATATCTGTTCCTGTCCTTGCTTTCAATTCTTCTGAGTATATACCCAGCAGTGGGATTGGTGGATCACATAGCAACTCTATACTTAACTTCCTGAGGAATTCACAAACTGTCCTCCACAATGGCTGCACCATTCTATATTCCCACAAGCAGTGGATAAATGCTCCCTTTCTTTAACATCCTCTTCCAACACTTATAGTCCTCTGATTTGTTTTGTTCTTTAACAGCCACCATTCTAATGGGTATAAGATAATATCTCATTGTAGTTTTGATTTGCTTTTCCCTAATAGCTAGTGATGTTGAGTACCATTTCATGTACTTTTTGGCCATTTGTATTTCTTCTTTGGAGAAGAGTCTGTTCAAATCTCTCCTCCCCCCTCCTTTTTTGTTCATTATATGCTCATTGTTTGTTTTTCTTTAGGAGACACCTAGAACTGAACCTGGGACCTATCATGTGGGAGGTGGGCACTCAACTGCTTAAGTCACATCTGCTTCCTGCTCACTTGTTTTTGCTCATTGTTTTTGCTTGATGTCTACTCATTGTTTGTTTGTCTTACTTTATGAGTCACCAGAGACTGAACCTGGACCTCCCATGTGGGAGGTGGGTGCTCAACTGGTTAAGCTACATCTGCAACCTGCCCATTTTTTAAATAGGTCATTTGTCTTTTTATTTTTTAAATGTAGGATTTCTTTATATATCCTGGATATTTGGCCCCTATTGGACAAATGGTGACCAATTTTTTTTTTCCCCATTGAGTAGGCTGCCTTTCCACTTTCTTGACAAACTCTTTTGAAGCTTGAAAGTTTTTAATTTTGAGAAGGTCCCATTTATCTATTTGTTGTTATTGTTGCTTGCCTACTACAAGATCTTGCAGATGCTTCCCTACCTTATTTTAAAAGAGCTTTAGGGTCTTGTATATTATATTTAGATCTTTGATACATCTTGAGTTAATTTTTGTATAGGGCATGAGACTGTGATCCTCTCTCATTCTTTTGGATATGGATATCTGGTTCTCAAGCACCATTTGTTGAAGAGGCCATTCTCTCCTAATTAAGTAGGACTGGTGGCCTTGTCCAATATAAGTTGACTGTATAGGCAAGGATCTATATCAGAACTCTCAGTTCTGCTCCATTGGTCAGTATGTCTATCCCAGTTTATCCCAGTACCATACCATGCAGTTTTGACCACTGTAGTTTTGTGGTATGTTTTAAAGTCCAATTTTGTTTTTCTCTTTCAATATGTCTTTGAGTACTTAGGGCTCCTTGCCCCTCCAAACAAAGTTCAAAAATAGCTTTTCCAATTCAGTAAAAATGCTGTTGTAATTTTTATTGGGATTGCATTAAATCTGTAAATCAGTTTGGGTAGGACAGACATCTTAATGATGTTTAGTCTTCTAATCCATGAACATGGAATGTTTTTCCATTTATTTACATCTTCTTTGATTTCTTTTAACAATATGGCATAGTTTTCTGTGTACAATTTCCTTTACATCTTTAGTTAAGTTTATTCCTAGGTATTTGATTCTTTTATTTGCTATTGTAAATGAAATTTTTTTCTTGATTTCCTCCTCAAATTGCTCATTATTGGTGTACAGAAATGCTGCTGATTTTTTGTGTTGATCTTATATCCTGTCACTTTACCGAACTCATATGTCAACTCTAGAAACTTTGTTGTAGATTTCTTTGGGCTTTCCATGCATAGAATCATATCATATGCAAATCATGAAATTTTTACTTTTTCCTTTCCAATTTGGATGACTTATATATCACTTTCTTGACTAAATGCTCAAGCAAGCACTTCTAACACAATAGTAAATAAGAGCAGTGGCAGTGGGCATCCTTGTCCCATTCCAGAACTTAGAGACAAAGTTTTTTGCATTTCACCATTGAATATGATGTCAGCTGTGGGTTTTTCATATATGGCCTTTATTGTGTTGAGGAAATTTCCTTCTTTTCCTGTCTTTTGAAGTGCTTTTATCAAGAAAGTGTGCTGTATTTTGTTGAATGTTTTCTCTGCATCAATAGAGATGATCATGTGATTTTTTTCCTTCAATCTGTGTATTATGTGCTGTATTACATTGATTGATTTTCTTATGTTGAATCATCCTTGCATACCAGAGATAAAAAGCCCTTGGAAAAAAAACAACAACCCTGGTCATGTTGTGTAATTCATTTGATGTGTTTTTGAATATGATTAGCAAGTATTTCATTGAGGATTTTAGCTTCCAGATTCATTAGAGAGATTGGTCTGTAGTTTTCCTTTCTTGTGGCATTTTTTTGTGTGTCTTTTGTATTAGTGATGTTGGCATCATAGAATGAATAAGGCAATGTTCCCTCCACTTCTATTTTTTGGAAGAGTTCAAGCCAGTTTGGTGTTATTTATTCCTAGAATGATTGGTAGAATTCTCCTGTGAAGCCATCTGATCCTGGGCTCTTCTTAGTTGGGAAGTTTTTGATGACTAATTCACTCTCATTACTTATGATTTGTCTGCTGAGTTCATCAATTTGTTCTTTCATAAATGTAGGCTGTGTGTTTCTAAAATTTTCCCATTTAATCTAAGTTATCCATCTTGTTGGTATACAATTTTGTAAATATCATCTTATGATACTCTTTATTTCTGTGGGATCAGTGGTGACATCCCCTTCCTCATATCTTATTTTATGTATTTGCATCTTCTCTCTTTTTTTCTATGTTAGTCTACCTAAGGGTTTGTCACTTTTATTAATCTACTCAAAGAACAATTTTTTTTGTTCTGTTAACTTTTTCTAGTGCTTTCTTAATTTCAATTTTGTTGTGCTCTGTTCTAATCTTTGTTATTTCTTTCTTTCAATTCATTTTAGAATTAGTTTGTTGTCCTTTTTCTAATTCCACCAGTTATGCAGTTACGTCTTTAATTTTAGCTCTTTCTTCTATTTTATTATAGGCATCTATGGATATAAATTTCCTTCTCAGCACTGCTTTTACTGCATCCCATTTGTTTTGATATATCATATTTTCATCTTCATTTGCTTCAAGGTAGTTATTGATTTCTTTTGCAATTTCTTCCTTGGCCTGCTGATTGTCTAAGAGTAAGTTGTTTAGCTTCCATTTCTTTGTGCCTAATCTGGTTCTGTGCCCCTTACTGATTTCCAACTTCATTACATTGTGATCATAGAAATTACTTTGTATAATTTCAATCTTTCTGACCTCATTGATAGCTGTCCATGGCCTAGCATGTGGTCTATCATGGAGAATGATCCATGTGCACTTGAGAAGAATGCATATATCATTGTATTGGGGTATAATGTTCTGTATATGTCTATTAGGTGTAGATCCTCTAACACATTATTCGATTTTTTTGGTGTCTTAGATATCTGTTTATCCTGATGGATTTATTCAGTTGTTTAGCTTCTCTTTTACTCGATGGTTTTAGTGTGTGTGTGTGTGGGGGGTAAGGTTCCTTTTTGACATTTGGTTCTTCTTATTCTATATCCTTGCAGTTTTCTGTGTCCCCTTGAAAAAATTATTAGGAACAGAGAAAAGGAAAAGGTTAAGGAAAGAAAAAAGAAATTAGTAATAATAATATAAAAGGGTAGGAGAGGAGCTATACAACAGCTAGGAAAATAAAAATTAATATGAGTAAAAAATCATAAAAAATGAAAAAAATAAGAATAAAAAAGGTGAAATAGAAAAAATGAAACAAGAAACAAAATAAAGGAAAAATGAATGAATTAAAAGCTGGAAAGATGAGAAGAAAAGGGAAAAATGAGAAAAATAAAAAATAAAAACCAAACAAGAAGAGATGAAATAGATGAAAAGCAACAGAAGACAAAAGGTAGAAAAATGAAGAAAGAAAAAGAAATAAAGTACATAAAAATATAAGTAAAAACAAAAAGGAAACAAAGAAAGGGAAAAGAGAACAAACAAGAAACAAAACAATAACAACAACAACAATTCTGGATAAACAGCCTTCCCCCTTAGGCCCTTAGGAAGCTTCTCTGGCTTCTGGTGCTCATCAATCAATCACCCCACAGCCTGCCTTCTGCAGGTGAGATACTCAGTTTTAGTGAATGAAATAAAGGGGAAAAAAGAATGAAGAAAAAATTAATAACATTTCATAAGTAAAAACAGAAACAAAAAAGTTTTCAGTCTGTAAGTTCCCCGCTATAAGGTGCCAGCTGGGTTCCTGATAACTCAGTGGATCACTGTCTGGATCCCCTCTCTTGGGAGGTACCAGGAATAGAACCAGGACCTCATATATTCAAGGCAGGAATTCCTACATTGACCTATACTCTCCACAGGTTAAGTAGCTTATCTGGCTCTTCCCCCCCCCGCACCCCCGCCCCACTTTCCTAAAGTGAGTAGGACTTCAAAAGTTTGCAGGAACCAGGCTGGTTAGGCGCCTGTCTCTATTGCCTTACTGACCTAGTTGCTCCCTCTCCCAGGGCAGTTGGCTGTGACAGCCTGCCTCATCAGATTCCCCCTCCTCTCTCCCTGGGGCCACTTCAGTGCTGGTTGGGGTGTTTTTTTTTTTGAGATTCAAAGGGGGCTCAGACATCCAAACTCACTGAAAAGAAACCACTCTCCGCCCTAAACCAGGCCCCTCCTCCTTCCAAGGAACACTTCCTCTCAGTTGACTGCACGGAGCCAGGGGTCTTGCCTTGAGGGTGGGGAATAATTGTGGTTCCCAGCCACAGGGATGAGTAATTCATGGGCCTCTATGTTTCTCTGTCCTTCCTGAAGGATGTGCAGTACTTTCCTGTTCTTCAAATTCCCTAAGCAGCTCCGTGGGCTAGTTTTTTTTGCCCTTTCTCCATTGTTTTTTGTGAGAGAGTTGAGCTCTGCTTGCCTATTTCAATGCCATCTTCCCAGGAGTCCCTCTAAATTCACTTTCAAAAGAAAACGACTGCCTCCCCAATATAAAGGTTTGAGGAGGAAAAACAGCTGAAGTATTCCAGTGACTTTAAGGATCACTAATAGGAAATAGGGGTTGGGGAAGAACTTGTTGGTTTCTGCCTTAGTCTCTCTTTTGTTTTCCTCCTTTTCCCTTTTCCCTTACACATAATAATAGCTCTTTAATAGCTCAACTCTGAAAAATTTTATATAATGAAAAATAAACCTGAATACTGAATTATGCAAAAATATGACCTAATTACACTTGGTAAGAGATGAGCTGGAATGGTAGAAGGAAAATGTGCATTGGAGTGTAGGAGATTAGGCCTATAAGAGAACTAAGTCCTTATCTTTTACAGTTGACAGTCAATAATATATATCTAATACTGAAAATTTCAAGAAATTAAAAATATAAATATGTTACTTATATTAGAAGCTAAAAATCTTGAAAAACAGCTACAAAGAATTGAAAGAAATTCTCTCAAGAGTAAGAATCAGGAGTAGGATAAATGGGTCAGGGTCCTCCTGGTTTACATGATACATTTATTGTTTTTTCTTTACTATTTAAACTGTGTCCATGCCCTATTTTGATAAAACTAAAAATAAGTAGAATATTGAGAACCCCTTAACGTTAGAAAACCATGAGTAGTCACAAATAAATTTATGTCATTCAGCATGAAAGTTGAAGATATACTGTTGATAAAGATTTAAATTCTTGTGACCAAAAGAGAGACAAAGAAAATAAAATAGAATATGAGAGGTGTGCGTATAGAGGTCAATGCCTGAGCTCATGTGGAGAAGCTTTTATGTCAATAGGGGATGCCCTGAATCATGCAAGATGGAGAACTTTGTAGAAAGATGCCTATCTGTTACACATCTTGGTGTGGTCGCATAGAATAAACCAACAAGATGACTGAATTGAAAGTGTCTCACCTAATCTGTCAATTGGTATCACTACATGGAAGAAATTATATGCAGAAATACAATGGTGCTTACTCTTCTGTTAACTTTTGTGAATTGCTTTAGGTTGTAGCCATTGGAGTTGATTTGTCTTCACTTCTCACACTTTTCTGCTTTTAGAACACTGACTCCACCCAAAGGGGAAAATAGAGAAAGTAAATGTTTTCCAAACTTACTGTTCTTAAAACCAGGGGGAAATTACAGCAACACTTGATAATGAAAGATTTTAAATGAATTTAAAGTATATACCAAAGGGAATAGGATAGTACTGAAAATAAGTTAAGAAAAGTAAACTCGGTACTTGGAAAAGCCAAACAATCATTCCAAGGTCGTAGTTCTCAGACCAGTTTACTCCTAAAGCCTTTTAATGAAGTCAGCCAGTGCAGCAGTTATACAGGTCAAATAATTAAAAGACTCAGGAGGTGGCACAAAGCATACAAATGTAAGGCTTTAATAAAGACAAGAGATAAAATACAGAAGGCAAGAGAGAGAAAGCACCAGGGAAGTCCAATGCATCCAGGTATGGCTTCTAGTATTCTCTCTCAGTCACACAGGATAAGCTTTACCGCCAGACTACAAACCACCAGGACAGGCACAAGATGTCTCAGTCTCAGGAAAACCTGAGCCCAAGGTTACTGAGAGCCTTTTGATACCCTACTGGTCACTTAGCCAAATCAGTTTTTATAAGCAAATAAACCAGGTTTAGACTATGAATCTTTTCATGTCAATAAACAGTCTACACAAACTGGTCCAAGATGCTTCCAGGGGATTTCTGGTCTTAGCACATTAGAAATCATTAGCTTGAATATCTCATCCATTTCCTATTTGAAAGTCAATGTCCTGGTTCCAGATGTGAAAAGCACTGAGCTACTACAGATGATCTGAAAGTTAAACTTATACCTACACAGGCATAAATTAGACCTAAATAATATTTAAAAGAAGTCCAGAACATTCACCTAGAGGCCTCCTCCTGAAGAATATTTTTTTACCTATGAGAATTACATACACATATCTGAAGCTTCGATTCAACTGTTTCTTATTTTGTTTTGTTTCAATTTCCTGTATGAATAAAGGATGTTGTAGTTTTAAAGTAGGTGAGAAACAGAGTTGCAAAATGAAGGAGTCACAGATGGTCATTAAGCAGGAAAGGATGGCATGTAAATACATAAAACTTTTCTTTAACCTTTAAGAGTATAACATTTTATATCATCTTTGTAGATGACATCTCATGCTTTACATATGTAGAGAGATGTTCCAAAGAAGTAGAAATGAAATAGCTGGTGAAAGCAAAAAACAACAGTCACTATTCCTAGAAAAATACAATAGCAACTCTAAGACACACAGATGGAAAGGAAAATGACCAAATAATTTTCAGAACACATTATTTGTAGCTGAAGAAAAGAAGGAGTCTTAAAATTTAGGAAACAGGATAATTGCTGTGGTTTTGATCTGTGTGTGGATTTTCTAACAAGACAATATTCAAAAACCTTCAGCCCTTCTTAATATGGAATAAATAATTATTTAATAACTGCATCTAGTTTGAAACCTTAAATGACTAACAGCATGAGACAACTGGAATTCACCAGCTTCAAAGTTAGTTGTCAGAAACAAAGAAACTTTTGCTTTATTATATTAATTTTGTAAAAGAATATTTAGTATTATAAACATTACATGTGCGAGAATTTTTTTTCTTTGAAATTTTGTTTTAATTATATGAGCTTTCTGTACAGTTAGATTGTGAATGTTTTCTCATGACAAGTTTTTATGTCATCTGAAGATCTGAATTTTTATGAGCATTAATTTAGAGACACAAACTGTGCTAGCTAATTCAAAGCTACGACTTGTTGAATCCTTTTTATTTTCTGTAACCTGATGACTCAGAAGAGTCTCCACTTTCTTGAGAGGGAAAGCATGGATAAGTATTTCAATTTAATGAAAAATGAATAAATAATGGATTTGTTTTTGTTTTTAATCAATTTTATTGGTACATATTAATAAAGCATAAATCCATCCAAAGTGTATAATCAATGGTATTCAGTAAAATCACATATTTGTGCATTAATCACCTCTGTCATTCTTAGAGCACTTTAATTATTCCAATAATAATAATAAACAAAAACAAATGAAACTCATCACCTCTCAGTCTCTCTATGCTTCTCCTGCTGTATACAGCTGCTATTTTTTTTTTACTCTCTAGTATGTTTGTATTTATATTTTGTAAAAACAGTCTTATATATGTGATATCACCCTTGTGTTTTGTATGAAGTTTACTGTCATATACAGCACCATGTTACAGTTTTTAGCTTTCCTTATAGTAATATACATGATCTTAGACTTTCCCTTTCAACCACTGTCATACTCATACAATAGCACTGCTAGTTACAAACACCATGATATGCTTTCACCATTTCTATTCATTTCCAAAAATTAACTAATAACTTTTCACCAGTTCTGCACAGATTAACCTCAGCTTACCATTCTTTACCCTTCTTCTATTTTCTGGGGACCTATACTCTGATTATTAACTCCATGAGTTTGCACAATAGATTTAGTTCATATTAGTGCAATCATACAGTTTTTGGCCTTTTGTGCTTCACTCAACATAATGTCCTCCAGGTTCATCCATGTTGTCATATTCTTCACAACTTCATTTCTTCTTACTGTTGCATATTATTCCATCATATGTGTACACCACAATTTGTGTATTCATTCATCAGTTGATGAACACCTGGGTTGTTTCCAACTTTTGGCAATCGTGAATAATGCTGCTATGAACATTGGCATGAAGATGTCTATTCATGTCACTGACTTCAGTTCTCAGTATATGCCTTGCAATGGTATTGCCGGGTTATATGGCAAGTCTATATTCAACTTCTTTAGGAACTGCCAAACAGTCCTCCACAGTGACTGTACCAGTCTACATTCCCACCAACAGTGAATAAGCATTCCTCTCTCTCCACATCCTCTCCAAAATTTAGTGTTCCAACTTTTTAATAATGACCAGTCTAATAGGTGTGAAATATCACATTGTAGTTTTATTTTCATTTCCTTATTTGCTAGTGATGTTGAACATTTTTTCATGTGTTTCTGTACCATTTGTATTTATCTTTGGATAATTGTGTTTTTAAGTATTTTGCCCTTTTTTAAGTTAGTTTGTTTGTCATTTTATTGTTGAGTTGCATGCTCTCTTTGTATATCATGGATATTAAACACTTATCAGATATACGATTGACAAATATTTTTCCCATTGAGCTGGCTGCCTTTTTACCCTTTTAAGAAAGTCCTTTGAGGTGCAAAAGTGTTTAATTTTGAGGAGACCATTTATCTTTTTTTTTTTTCTTTTCTTGCCTGTGCTTTTAGTGTAAGGTTTAAGAAACTACCACCTATCACAAGATCTTGAGGATGTGTTTTCCTACTTTTTTTCAGGAATTTTATGGTTGTCACTTTTATGTTTAGGTTCTTGATCCATTTTGAGTTAATTTTTGTTCATGGTGTGAGATAGGGATCTTCTTTTTTAATTTGTATATCAATAATAAAGGATATTTTTAATCTGATAAGGAGAGTCTAAACAATTGAATATGTTTAAAGTTAGCTATACACATTTTTTAAAACCATGTTAGTTTTCTATTGCTACTGTAGCAAACAACCACAAATTTGGTGGTTTAAAACAAGGCAAAGTTAAAATCTTATGGTTTTCTTGGTCAGAATTCTAACACAGATCTTATTATGCTAAAATCAAGGTGTCAGGAGGGCTGTGTTCCCCTTTGATGGCTCTTGGGAGAATCTGTTCCATTGCCTTTGTTTCTAGAGGCCACCTGCATTCCTTAGCCCATAGCCCCTTCCTGCATCTTCAAAACCAGCAAGAGTAAATTAAATTCTTCTCATATCGTGTCACTCTGACATATTCTTCTGCCTCCATCTTCCTCTTTTAAAGACCTTAGAGATTATATAGGGTTTTTCCAAATAATCCAGGAAAATTACCCTGTTTTAAGGTCAAGTGATTAGCAAAATTAGTCTCATCTCCAACTTTAATTCCCATTTTGCTATGTAAGCTAGTTTATTACCAAGTCCTATAGATTTGGACATGGACATCTTTGTGGAGCTATTATTCTGCCTACCACAGTAACTAACATCCTATGCTATGCTTTTAATTTGTAGAAAACTAGAGGATTCTTACATTTTTCTTTTACTTTTGTATTGTAATTTATTTACTTATACCTCATTTTGTTTCGGTACAATGCAACATGAAGTCACATTTGTTAATAATGGATGCACTTACTTATTCATCAAATATTTATTGGTGGCTACTCTCAAGCAAATACTGTTCTAGGTGTTGAAGATACCACAGTGGACAAAAGAGGTATAAATTTCTAGGGAACCATGAACTGGGCCATCTAGTCTATTGACAGTGATGTAGGTCTCACCTTGCTAAAATGACAACTAGATGAGAAAAACTTGGATTGGGTGCCCATTAGTAATTCAAGGCAAATGGAAAACTAAGAGGTGATTCATGAAGCATCAGAAACCACTGCCAGCCAGGTCAGGCTTTACATAATACCAAATCAATAAACCCAAATATCAGCAGAGGTCAGTGACATTCAGCAACATGGCTTTCCAAAAATGACACAGACTCCTTGTGGCTTTGAAAGTCCTAACTCATTTCCACATCTTACATTTCATCCCCCAGCCTAGACTCCATACTCAGTTGCCTTTTGTATCTAGAAGCAAAAGTTGTGCATTCAGCATTCACTCCTGGATCTCTCAGTCATTATTTACTCTTTAACAGTAGAAAGGCCAATGAAAAGGTGACATTTTAGTTTAAGACAATCTTGAGAGCAAAACAGGAATCAAAATGATACAGCCATAAGAAAAGAGATTTAATTTAATGGTTTAGGAAAGCTTTTGAGAAGAGCAGATTTGGGCAAAATTTCAGGAGCTCATGTTGGCTTTGAGTTTCCTAGCTGCCATAGAAAGGAAGGAGACAAGATAAAATATATGACTTAAACAAGGTGTCCAAACCAAATTTATTAAGGGAAGTGAAATCTTTTAGTTAGAAGTGACAACTTCTTCAACACTGCTAATTTCCTTGAGAAGATGTTTCTCCTAAGCAGGTACCTGGTTTCTTTCTGAATCTTTTATGAAGAATCTTTCTCAAAGTACAATGACTTTGGTTTCATTATTTTGGAAAAAAATAATAATTAGTTATGCTTGACTCATTCTGTTTCCTTGGAAGATTGTGGAAGCATCATTTGGAAATATTTTGCTTTTTCAAGAAAAACCAAGTTCTAGCTATTTTATGGGAAATCTTCCAGCTTTTAAACTGGACCACTAATTGAAAAATGTTAAATTTTTTTTCTGTTCAGACCAAAAATAGAATGGCTACATTCTTAAATAAGCCTTTTCACTATGCACTGTTTGAGACTTTATCCCACACCTAAACTTAGAAATCACAGTACAAGTTATTGCTTATGGAGCAGGTTGTGTGTTAAGCTAAATGAATTTAGTTACCAATAAGTCAGCAGTATTTTTCTGCTTTTATTCATTAGGTGTAAGAAAATACTTGTAGCAATTTATAAAAATATTATTTATTTTTGGTGAATAACAGGCCAATTAAATTTCTGCCGTTGGTATTGCTGTTAATCAATTGTAAATTATAGGAAAACAATATTGAATCTCTAGAGACAGGAAATAGTGTATCTGTTTATATATCATACTCCACTAATCCATGCAAATGGAATGTAATAGCTGGAGGTAGGTATATATTTCTTCCAAAATTTCCTTTTCATATTTATATTCATGCTATGCTTCATTATTTCAAAACAACGCAAAAATTGCAGTGACAGTACGTTTTGTAAAAATTTTGCTTTCCTCTTTTAATTATTGCTTTTTCAGTGCATTTTTGTTCAATAAAGCTGAATTAATAAAGGGAAACATCAATATAATCTCTGTATTCTTGCAGTGATTTGCCAAGTCATGTTCCTAATATAAAATTAGTATGTAAATTATACTATGCAAACTTGAAGAAAGAGTAAATGGCAAATAATTTTTAATTATTGATAGGGTACTAAACATCCCATTATTATCTATTATTCTGAATAACTCTTACTTATTAAGATACAAATTTCTTCCTTGTAATTAAGCTACACTGCCATGTCAGTGCATCTATAAACAGACTGATATTGATGGGTACGTGTAGTGGACAAACCTAAGGCAGGCCTTCCCAAGAAGTGATTACTTGAGGATTAGGTCATCTTGAATTGTGCTGGCAGCTAAATATTTAATGTAATGAAATGTAATTGCTGAATTTTTATTGTTTGCTTAAAATATTTGAGGAGGCTTATGAAAACATAGGTAAAACTAAGAAGAGAAAAACAAAACCAAATAAAAAGAATGATTAAGAACTAAGCATAACAGAGTGAATGATGTGCAAAGAACAATAAATAGTTCTGTGTTTCATGCTTTTTAACAAAAGAGAAACATCCATGTTGTTTGGAGAGATCACTTTTTTCCAAAAGATGTATTATGCAGTGGTATCTGATCAACCTTGTTAGTGGCGCAATTGCAGGGTGAGGGTAGGCCATGTTTTCTCACTTAGGATTTCTGATATGGGTCAAGAATATACAAATTGTGAATACAAAAGTTGAGCCTTAGCTGTAGAAGGTGGAGCTTGTATTAGGGATTGTATAAATTGGTGGAGATTGATGCAGATACCTTTAACTGTGCTTGTCTTTCCTTGTGCCTTCTTGAAAGCTAGGATTAGGATGAGGATTTAAGAGATAAGGGTCAAGGAGTCTACTTTCTCACCAGTTAGGAAAGGTTATTGATTCTCAAAACTGGACCCTAAACCAGTTATATAAAAATCTCCAGAGTGGGCTTTTAGCATCAATATTTCTTAAAAGCTGACCAAGTGATTCTGTTACAAAGCCAGGAGAAATTATCACTGATCTAGGTCCAATAGGATGTGCATGAGCAGGCACCACTCAGTAGATAGAAAACTGCATTGCTACACAAAAGTTTAAAGCCAAAATCCTAGCCAGTGGAGTGTTTTAGGTAAGGCAAAAAGGGCAATGATTTCAGGATATCCTTACTTTACCATAATTAAGAGGCACAATATACCATGGCTTAAAAGAAAAATTTATGAATAGAATTATTGTATTTTATTTTATTTTTTAGTGAGAAATAGATGATGGGATAAAGTTAAAAGTTCAAGGGTTTTATAGGGAGGGGTAATGGCTATGAAAGATAAAAGGGGGAGAAAGGATTTGATAGGAAAAGTCTTCAGACAATGATATAGATCTGACACCTGTGAAAGGAAGGGAAGGAGAAAGAGAAAACAGGATCAGGAAATATTACCTATTCACCTAATGAGAGTGCTACACAAAATTGTTTTTTCTTTTAGGGAACATGGATTTAAGCATATAGATAATTCCAAAAACTCAGTCTCTTTAAGACTACAGTACACAACCTGAAAAGCTTTATTATGTTCAATAGGAAAATAAATATCTCTTAGACAAAACAGAACATCATTCTACAACCTTCTTCCTCAATTTATGCAGGCCAAACACATTTTGGAACTTAGGTTTTCATTGAAGATTTTCACTGATATAATGCTAAATTTACCAAATGTTTTCTTAGAATAAAAAGTATACACATATTTAAAATACAAACAATAGAAAATCATATATTTTCTAGTTTAATAAAACAGAATTATGTTTTTATCACACAACTCCTGCCACATTTTTGGTAATATGTATGACTAGATCTTAAAACAGTTTTCAACACTGGACAACACTAAATAGAAGGGAGACAAGGAGAAAGTTCCAAATATACAATTGCCATACCATTAGTCCTCATGTTTATTTTATTGTATTAATCTAGGTATTTAATTTATAGATTCACCTGTGAAACCACTAATTTACAGTAATATTTATTTTCACTCAACCGATATAGAGTTACTCATTCAAGACAAGTACTATTCTTTAAGAACAAGATACTACATTGAAAGAAACAATGCTCCCTCCCCTATATAATTTACCCTCTATTGTTTTGAGGGTAGTTGGTAGTAAATAGACAATAACAAAGCAACAAATGGAGACAATGAGTAAGCTCAAGTCGTGATAAATACAATAAATGAAGTAAAGCAAGGTTAGTGGGATAAGATCAATGGAGGATATGGAATTCTATTCTTTCCTTCTGGAACCCCAGTTATAAATAAATTAGAAATGTTGATCATAACCTTCATGTATCTCATGAAGGGGTGTGGCAAGAAATAATGAAAGACATTTCATAAAGATAGAAGATCCATTCATCTAGAAAACATAACAATTCTAAACATTTATACACTATCAAAACTTTTTAATTCAAGAAGTAAAATCTGAAAGAAGAAATAGACAAATCAAATCACGATTATTGTTGGAACTCTCAATATTCTTCTTTCAGTAATTGATATAAGTAGAAAGAAAGTCAGTATGAGTATAAATGATTTGATTACACTATCAATCAGCTTGACCCATTTGATATTTAGGAACACTTTTCATAAACCTGGCATAATACACAGTCTATTCAAGTGCATATGAAACCTACCAAGATAAACATACTTTAGGCCATGAAACAAGTCCAATAAATGTAAAAGGTTGAAATCATCAGATGATATTTTCTGGCTACAGTGGAATTAGTTAAGAAATCAATAATACAAAGATATCTGGAATATAAACAAATATTTGGAATTTAAATAACATATTTCTAAGTAACCAAGAGAAGAGAGATCATAAGGAGAATTAGAAAACATTTCAAACTGAATGATAATGAAAACAATACATATCAAAATTTGTGGGATGCATCTAAAACTGTATTGAGAAGGAATTTATAGCTTTAAATGCTTATATAACAAAAGAAAAAAGTTTTAAAATCACCGAACTAAGGTTCTACCTTAAGAACCTTTAGGTTCTTGTTTAAAAAAAAATAAAAACAAATAAAATAAATAGACACAATGAAATAATAAAGTAAAAGGAATTAATACAACCAAAAGTTGGTTCTTTGAAAATTCCAATAATTTATAAACATCTAGCTAGACTGAACAAGAAAAAAAGGAGAGAAAATCCAAATTATGTATATCAGAAATGAAAGAGAGGACATCACTGTGGACTGTCTATACAATATAAAAATAATAGGGGAGATTATGAAAACTTTATACTAATCATTTGAAAACTTAGGCTACTTAGATTATTTTAACAGGTTACAAAATCATGAGCTATAGAAATAAAAATTTGGTGAATTAGACTAAAAAATTTTTTTGAAATCTGCTTTTCAAAAGCACTGTTAAGAAAATAAAAAAGCAGGCCATATACCAGGGAATATTTCTGTACATGTATCTAACAAAGGACTAGAGCCCAGAATATATAAACTCTTTCAACTCAATAATAAGGCAAATGACTCAATTAAAAATGGTGACGATTTTATAAAGTCACTTCACAAAAGACTGCCAAGAAATGGCATATATTCATATAACAAGATTAGTTGTCAAAGATTTCAAAATTAAAGCCAATGAGATACAGCCATGATAATAGCTATATTAAAGCAACTGAAATAATAAGTAATGGCAAGTATGAAGAGTAAGTTAGAAACCTCTTACATTGCTAGCATGAATGCAAACTGGTATAATCACTTCAGAAAAGTTTGAAAAGATATCTATGTATGCAAAAATCCTCAATAAAATACCAGCAAACTGAACACAACAATTAAAAATAATAATTATGCACCTCAAACAAGTGGGATTTATTTTAAGAATGCAAGGTTGGTTCAACATCTGACAATACTATGTATTAGTAGAATAAAAAACAAAAATCACATGATGATCTCAATAGCCACAGGAAAAGATGTTGACAAAACTCAACACCCTTTTGTGATAAAACAGTCAACAGATTAGGAATAGAAAGGAATTTCCTCAACTGATTAAAGAGTATGTACAAAGTACCCACAGCTAAATTATACTTAATGGTGAAAGACTGGATATTTTCCAGCTAAGAACAGGAACAAGACAAGGAATTTCACTTTCACCACTCCTATTCAACATTTTACTGGTGAGTCTAGCCAGGAAATTCGGCAAGAAAAAGAAATGAGAGGTATCCAGAACAGGAAAGATTAAGTAAAACTATCTCTATTCATAAATGGCTTGGACAAAAAAAAAAAAAAAAATATATATATATATATATATATATATTTCTAAAGAGTCCACTAAAAACTATTGAAAAACTATTAGATCTAATAATTTTAGCAAGGTTGCTCAGTACAAGATCAATATATGGAAATCAATTATACTTCTATACACTTGCAATGAAAATCCTGAAATGAAATTAAGAAAACAAGTCCATCTACAATGGCATCAAAAAGAATAAAATACTTCGGAGTAAATTTAATAAAAGAAGTGCCAAACTTACAGTACAAAAACTAAAAAATACATTATTGAAAGAAGTTAAAAATCTAAATAATTGGGAAAAGATAACATGTTCATGAATCAGAGGATTTAACATCTTACAATGGGAATACTCCTAAACTTATCTACAAATTCAATGCAATGTCCATCAGAATCCCAGACAACTTTGCAGAAATTGACAAGCTAATTTTAAAATCCATATGAAATCATTAGGGACCAGAAAGAACAATCCTGACAAAGAAAAACAAAGTAGGATGAATCACACTTCCAGATTTCAAAACTTCTAGCAAAACAATAGTAATCAAGAAGTATAGTTCTAGCACAAAGGTAGATATATAGATTAATGGAATAGAATGAAGAGTCCAGAAATGAGCTCACATTTATGACCAACTGATTTTTGGCAAGTGTGTCAACCTAACCAATTAGGAAAGAATAACCTTAAAAAATAGTTAGGACAATTGACTAGCCACATGCAAAAAATAAAATTGGACCTTTATGTCATGCAATATAAAAAAATTAACTCAAAATGAATCAAAGACATAAATGTAAGAGCTAAAACTATAAAATTCTTGTACAAAAACATAGGGACAAATCTTCATGACTTTGGATTTGGCAAAAGATTTTTAGATATGACAACAAAAGCATGGCTGAGAAAAGAAAAAAATGAATAAATTGGACTTCAACAGAACTGAACATATTTGTGCTTCAAAAGGCACCATCATAAAAGTAAAAAGACAACCCACAGAAAGGAAGAAAATTTTTGCAAATCATTTATCTGATAAGAGACTTGTATAAAAAACACTTTAAACTCAATAATAAAAAGACAAACCAATTTAAAAATGGGCAAATGATTTGAGTAGACACTTCTTCAAGGACGCTATGCAAATGACCAATTAACACTTGAAAAGAATATCCATTCTCCACATCAATAGTTATCAAAGAAATGCAAGTCAAACCACAATAAGATATTACTTTATACCCATAGTGTGGCTAGAATTTTAAAAAGTCAGATAATAGTAAGTGTTGAATCAGAGCTCTCCCACTATGCTGGCGGCAGTTCCTCAAACTGAGTTACCACATGACCTAGAAATTTTACTCCTACATTGTATTAGTCAGCCAAAGAGGTGCTGATGCACAATACAAGAATTCTTTTGACTTTCCTAAAGGGCATTTAGGGTAAAAGTTTACAGCCACAAGGCCCTGAAGAGCTCAACTCAAGGACCCTTAAGAGGTACTTTATCACCCAAAGTATTTTGCCATGTGTGAAGCAAAATATGGCTGGTGATGTCTGGGAGGGTGCAGCCTCCCTTCTTCCTCTTATGGATCTGTGGTTCCAGCTTCTTCCAATCTCAGCTGTAGGCTGGCATAAGGCTCATATCTGTCCCGAGGACTAGTTTCTTTCTGGGCTTTCTCAGCTGTTCAGGGTTCTGATCTCTTCAGCTACAAATTATCAGGCCAATGGCTCAGCTACCTACCCCGGGACTCCAGTGTCCAAAACTAAACTCTCTGTGTTCTCGTTCCCCATTTATTTACTTCCCTGTCTTTGACTGAGCATCCATTTATATAGCCAACAAAGGTTGAGGGAGTGGGGACTCAAACCCAGTTGCCCTAATGACATGGTCAAATAAAAGCCCTAATCATTGTTTAATAAAGTAAAAATGAAATCTTTGAATTTAATACAATTTAATGCATCCAGAGGAACAGACAAGTTTACAAACACAATCCAGTATCAATTTTTGGAATTCATAAATAATATCAAACTGCCACATACATATATATATTAAAAAAATGAAATCATATGTCCATGCAAAAACTTGTGTACAAGTGCATTACTTGTAAGAGCCAAAAGATGGAAACAACCCCTATGTACATCAACAGAAGAAGAGATAAAGTGTGTAATCCCATATGCCACACAATGGAATAACATTCAGCAATAAAAGGGAATTAAGTACTGATACATGGGGTAATGTGGATGAACCTTGGAAACATTAGGGCAAAGTGAAAGATATCAGCCACAAAAGGCCATACATAATATTATTCCATTCATATGAAATGTCCAGAACATGAAAATGTATAGACAGAAAAATGATTAGTGATTGCTTTAGGGATTGCAGGGGTGTGGTGGGATAGGGACATAAGAGCTAAAGGTTACAGGGTTTCTTTTTGAGGAAATGAAAATGTTTTAAAATTGACTGTAATGATGGTTGCACCTATTTGTGAACATACTAAAAAACACTGAATTGTAGGTGAGCTGTATGGTATGTGAATTATATCTCAATAAACGTGTTAACAAAAATCTTACTTTTCTTTCAAAGGCTCACTCAAATGGCTCCTTCTCCATTGATCTATATCCCAATCAGAAGCATCCACAGCTTCCTTTAAATTTCAATTTTATATCTCTTTTTAGCACTTAGTTTTTCCCAGCCATTTTCTTTAACTCAGTGGTTTTCAAATCTTCCCTGTGTTAGAAAATTTCCTACAGGAAAGACCACAATCATGTTTTTATTTCTCACATGCCATGCATGGATTTGGTACTAAAATATTCTTGAATGAATGTGATTACTGAATTTTTTATTACATGAATATGGTTCTTAGTAGAGCACTGATATTTTGTAGTAGAGATGTTACCTTAAAACAGATATTTCATCAAGTCAACTTTCTAGCCAATTTTTCACTTCATAAATATTTAGAAATATCCATTTTTAATACCAAAACATGCTTATTTTTCCTTTAAAAGCAATTTCTATCTCTCATCTTTTCTAAGATCTTTTCCAGCTGCATCTTTTGAAATAAGACAAAAACATTTTGTACAAAGCCCAGCTCAACATGGAGATAATTTTAATGATTTTTGCATTCCAATATGCTGAGATCAGAGGAGATTAAGATTTAAAATCCTTTAAATTAATAAAATCATTTCTCAACTTGTTAAAAATTTTCATGAAGGCCTTCATATAATACATGATGTATTGCAAACTTTATTTAGACTACTTAGATATAGAACATATATTGTGCAGCTTCGGTTTCAATCTTGTCCTCTAAGGAGAAAAAGAGAAGCAATTTCTGATTGAAGAAAATTATAGTCTTTCCCATATTGTAAATATCAAAGACACTATAAGGCAGGCAGAGAGTTGTAAAATGTCTATCTTTCAGTAGCTAGACAATAAATAGAAAAATGAGCATCATCTTGGTTGTTAATGTGCACAGAAAACAAAATGTTCAATAAAAATTATTAATTACTTCAGTTTTCTCATTTTTCTTATTTATGCAGGCAATGTATTTCAACTGATTTTCTGCACATTTAAAGAAAAAATATTAAATGCATTATGAGGAAGGAATCATAGTAAGTCAAGATGCTTTAGCTTAGTGGTTCACAAATAATCACAGTGTTTTTCTTAATTTCGTAGTTTAACAAGTCATTCTGTCTTATAGTAAATATTACTGGGAATTAGTAATTCAAACTAAATGAAAGATTTGAAGAAAATTGTTAAACTTATTTGGGATATAAAGTTGAGAATGTGAAAAAATCCTTATATAGCAAAGAAAATGGTAGCTCTTTATATCACAGAATTATAAACTAATGTATAATAAATGTATGATACTATAAAAGCCTCATATTGATCTACATTTGCAGAATGAAAAAGCAGATGTCTAGAGTGTGAAGTGACTTGCCCATGGTTAAAAATTTGTTGCATTAAAATAAGGATTAGAACCTGATTCTAAAATGAATTAGAACCCAAATATGTCAACATTTTTATATAGCAACTTGCTTTATTTTATTTTGTCCTATTAGATCAGTTTGGAACTTGTGTATAAAACATTTTCAAATGTAACTGAATTCAAAATCATATGATATTGTTTAAAATTTCCAAATAATTCCTTTTATTGTTTTACATATTCAAAGTTGCTATAGTCTATGATGTTGTATATTTTAATAAACCAAAAACTTTGTTTTTTAAATTTCTATTCAATATTTCCACTTATGGAGGCAGGCTAATTTGACTTTAGAAATTTAGTTGTTTGAAAGTAGAATAAAGTTGATGTTGGCTGTCTTCCAATAAGCTTGTTTCATTTGTAGAAGTTTCTGATCTGAGTGGTTTCATTCTGTATATTATTCTGGAATTTGGCCTGTCTTATTAGCTACATGATCTCATCTTTAGTTGTCTGCTAGTTATGCCATCTCTGCAAATGCCAAACTATAGTGGCAGAATTATGACTGCAATCCTCTCTGGCCCCCATAATTACCACTTAGTCTCCCCTTTAGAGCATGTTCTGGTATGAGCTTGATAATTGTCCAACTTCAGATCTCTTGCCATTCCCATCTTCCTGCCCAATCAGCTAATGGAAATGTGTTGCTCCATATTATATAAACAGGGAGAAAAGAATTTCAGTCTAAACCACTCTCACTATTTCTTCTCCAAAACAATAGCTATGGGCATGTCTGACTGCCAACAAAAACATGCATGCCATTCCATGCGCAGAAAAAGACTCCTTTACATTTGAGTTTCTCCTCCTGCTTTCACTAGCTGATATTTCCACTGTATGAAATCTTACACATTCTGACTTGTCAGCAAGCCCAGCAAAGATATTCTGGTAAAAAATGTTATGGATGACTTGTAGACAGCAGAATGATTGCAGCAGTTCTTTTACACTCCATCAAGACTTGCCTCTTTTTGCAGTTGTATGGTTCCACAAATGTCCTTGCACTATGACATTTTATGAAAGTTTGACATCCTTTGTTTTTGGGCCTTTAAGAAGCTGACAAGAACCAATAATGGATTTTTTTCTTTGGGGAATGCTGGTGGGTGGTAAGGTTGGGGAGATGTAGCAGAAGTGCAACAGGACAGAAGCCCATCAGGTTGGGCATGTTTAAGCACCCATAATAAACTTCATCAATATTAATGGAGACATCAGTACCAGATCAATTCAAGTAATTATCCCTCCATACACTGAACTGGGAAGACTACATTTATATATAACCTAGAAAGTGCACTGGAATGTGATCTAATTTATCACAATTCCACTCCCAGGTCTATGATCTATATGTCATTCTCAGAAAGAACAGCAGTTCTCATGACATCATTTTTACCCACTACTCTGTGATTATCTAAAACTCAATTACATAGGAGGGGCAATATGATGGGAGAGTAAGGAGCTCCAATAGTCAGCTCATCTTACTGTGCACTTAGTAATCAGCCAGAGCTATCTAAGTCACCTGTTTGGGGAGCACAGTAGACCAGATAAGCATCCTGCAACATCTTTGAAAGAACAGAAGGTGGAGACTGACCATCTGCCCTGAAGATTCCTGAGTAGAGCGCTCCTTACTGCAGAGACCGGTGACCATCCCCCACTGGCAGCGCAAGCTGCCTCAGGAGCAATAGCTTCTGGTGGGAGTTGGAAACTTTATTTCCCCCAAACAGAGGAGGAAGACACTGGACACCTATTTCAGCTACTAATTAGTAAATTCAGTTAACTAAAGTCCAGCGTTAAGAGCAGATAATGTTTGACCACATCCAAGTCAGAAAGATGATGGTAACCTCCATTTTAACTCTGCCCCTGGCATGAAGGAAAGCAGGAATGATTGAAAATCACAGTGAAGGTAGGAACAGGATTCTTTACATATTGGTCCATTTGCAACCCAACCCCAGGCTCCAGCCCTGCCTCCAGCAGGTAGGAAGGTCCTTATACAAGTTTCTCTGGGCAACTGCAGGAGCTTTTGGTTCACATGGACTAGACTCATGGGTAAACCTGTGGATACATTTTCTCCTCCACAAGCATAGGAGGAGGGTGGTTTCTCAAGCTCTCTGGGCAACTGCAGGTTCATTCAGCCTGCACAGACTCGAGTGTTGGACACTCCTGTGGATTCAATCCTGCCACTGACAGGGAAGAAAGGACAATGCTCCCTCAGCCTCTCTGAGCAATTGCAGCCACTTTCAGCCTGCATGGGCTAGACTGTTAGAAAGAGCTCTGACTCCATCCCCACCCCAGACAGGGCCAGAGGAGGAATAATTAGCCCTAAGCCTCTACAGCTCTAGCAGTTTGATAAGGTTCATGAATTTCAAAAATGGGTATTGGATTATGTGTGTAAACTGGTTTGTACCATGACATGATTAAATCATGATTAGGGGTTTGATTGGGCCATGTCAGTAGGGTGTTGATGAAAGGCATGGCAAAGGACAGAGTGGAGGGTTTTTGATGTTGGAGTTTCGATGCTCAAATCTTAAGCTGGAGCCCTGGGAAATAAGCACACAAAGGAAAGAGAAGCAAGCCCTGGGAAGAGATGTACCTGAGCCCACAGAGAAGCAAAACCCAGGAAGAGAGGAACCCAGGAAGTCTGAATCCTGGCAATCAGCAGCAGCCATCTTGCCCCAATACATGGCAAAAGACTTTGGTGAGGGAAGTAACTTATGCTTTATAACTTGGTAACTGTAAGCTTCTACCCCAGATACCTTTATAAAAGCCAACAGATTTCTGGTATTTTTGCATCAGCATCCCTTTGGCTGACTAATACACTGGCCAACTGCAGTTGCTTTTGGCCTGCATGCACTAGATTAGTGGACACATCTGTGGGTCCATCCCAGCACCAAACACAACAGGAGGAAGGACGTGCTCCATCACCCTTCTGGACAACTGCAGTCCCTTTCAGGCTGCACAGACTAAATTGCTGGACCTACCAGAGGCTCTTTTTTTGCCCCTGGCAGGAAAGGAGTAGAGTTGGTGCTTCATCAGTCTACCTGGGTAAGTGCAGTCAGTTTTGACTCATAAGGCTTAGTTTGCTGCCCATACCTGCAGCTCCATCCCAGCCCTAGACAGGGAAGGAAGGGGCCTAGAGCTTTATCAGTCTCTTTGGGCAACTACAAATGGTTTCGACCTGCAAGGCTTGGATTACTGCACATGCCTGTAGCTCCTTCTGTACTCTGGTAGAGGAGAAAGGTGGGAGAGGCTTCATCAGTTTTTGGGGCAATGCTGGTAGGTTCAGCCTCCATGGCTTACAGTACTAACCATGTCCTTGGCTCCTATTCCACAATCAAAGAGAAAAAGGGCAAGATACAGATGAAAAAGAACTGATAAAACTCAGATTGGCTAAACTTGAGGCACTATAAATTTCCAAACAAGTTGAACCAAGTATCAAAAAGGAGCTGTAGCACAAAGCCAATCAAATAGAAAGCCTTAGACTAAAGAGAGAAAAGGAATCAAGAATAAATACTCTAATGCATCAGATGGTGAGACACCAACCAAAATTACAATCCATACCAAGAAACAGGAAGAAATGGTCCAGTCAAAGGAAAAAACTAGGACTCCAGATGATATAAAGGAGTTGAAACAACTAATTATAGATGTTCAATCAAATCTTAATAAATTCAATGAGATGGTTAAAGAGATTAAGGATATAAAGAAGACCCTGGGTAAGCAAAGAAGAATTTGAAGGCATACATAGAAAAACAGCATATCTTATGGTATTGAAAGGCACAATAAATTCAATAAAAAATACATTGGAAGCATATAACAGCAGATTTGAAGAGGCAGAAAAAAGGATCAGAGAGCATGAAGACAGGGACTCTGAAAGTGAATGTACAAAAGAAAAAGAAAAGAATGGAAAGAATTGAACAGGGTCTCAGGAACTAAATTATGACAAGAAATATGCAAACATATGAATCATGGGTGTCCCAGAATGGGAAGAGAAAGAAAAAGAGGCAGAAGGAATATTTGAGAAAACAATGGTAGAACATTTCCCAACCTTCTTGAAGGACATAAAAATCCATGTCCAAGAAGCACATCCAAAAAAATCCATATAGACCTACTACTCTGAGACACATACAAATCAGAATATCAAATGTCAAAGATAGAAACTCCTGAGAGCAACATTAGAGAAGAGATTCAACACATACAAAGGTTGACCAACAAGATTAAATGTTCATTTCTCTTCAGAAACTATGGAGAAAAGAAGACAGGCTATGATATATTTTAGATACTAAAAGAGAAAAACTATCAGTCATGAATCTTTTTTTTAAGTTATTTGTATTTACTTTATTTTTCTTTATCTCCCCATTCCTCCAGATGATCCACTTGTATGCCTGCTTATTGTTTGCTCACCTTCATCCAGAGGCACCATGAACCAAACCCAGTACCTCCCACATGAGAGGCAAGTGCCCAGCAGCCTGAGTCACATCTGTTCAAAGCCAAGAAACTTATATCAATCAAGACTATATGTCATAAATGAGGGTGAGTTTATAATATTCACAGATGAACAGAAACTGAGAGAGTTTGTAATGAATAGACATGCTTTGCAGGAAATACTAAAAGGATTGCTACACCTTAAAAGAAAAGACAGGAGAGAGAAGCTTGGAAGAGCATCAAGAAATGATTATATCTCTTAAAGTGTAAGAAAAAGTGATGAAAACAAAATATGACAGATAAAACCCACAGATCAAAATGAATGAAGTAAGAACTGCCTATACAGGAATAACATTGAATGTTAACGGATTAAGCTCCCCAATCAAAAACAGACTGGCAGAATGGGTAAGAAAATATAAGGCATCTATATGCTGTCTGCAAGAGACTCACCTTAGACACAAGGATACCAATAGATTGAAAGTGAAAGGCTGGAAAAAGATATTCCATGTATGCAGTAACTAAAAATAAAAGCTGGAGTAGCTAGAATTATATCAGATGAAATAGACTTTAAAAGCCAAGTGTTGGAGGATTGTGGAAAGATGGAGATGGACTAACAGGCATAACTGAATGCTCTGACAAAAAAACAATGGAGAAAGAGCCAAAAGCTGTCCAAGGGATGTGCTTTGGGGGTCAGCACCAGGACAGTGCTCCACAACTCCCAAGAGGGTGAGGGACAGGGAGGCAAAGAAGCTGAGATGACAGATGTGAGTTACCAAGTCCCTGTGGCAGCTGGGAAGGGCTCCCCTCCACCAATTTGAATATATTAAGCTGGCGTAAAACACCTGTTTCATTGTAGCTGACTGAGAGAGGAACAGATATCTTCCCTGTCGGCAGCTAAAGGGAAAAGGGAGGGGAGGTTGGGGTGATTTTCTTCAGTGAGTTCAGCCAGCAGAGCACTCTTTGAATCTCTCCTCTGGAGATTCAACACAGAAACACAGGAAAGCCATGACTGAAACACCTCCGTGGAAAAGTGCACTGACTATTGCCTTCCACTGGCCAGTCTGGAGATTGCATAGACAAAACTACACTCTCTGTAACTCCTGGGGAAAAAGTCTGCACTCCATTAGTGAATTCTTGGTCTGATTTTAAAAACTCAAGCTGAGCAATTTTTTAAAACTGAGAATAAGTTGAACCAAATATCAAAGAAGAGCTGTGGAAAAAAGAAACAATAGGCAAGAAAGAGAAATTGGCTATCATAGTAAATTCACCAACATATTCAAATGCCTAGACATTAGCAAAAAATTACACACCATACTAGGAAACAGGAAGAGATGGCCCAACCAAAAGAACAAACCAAATATCCTGAATAGATGCAGGATTTAAGGCAATCAGTGATAATCTTACAACTCTCCTAAATCACTTCAAAGAATTTATAGAAAATATGAGTAATGGTTATTAGGAAGACACTAGGAAAGTATAAAGAACAATTTGAAAGCCTGCAGAGAAAAGTAACAAAACTCATGGGAATGAAAGACACAAATGGATGAGGTTAAAAATACATTAGAGAAACATAAGAGCAGATTTGAATTTCTTGAAGACAGAATTAGTGACTTCAAAGACAGAACATCTGAACTGGACAAGACAGGAGAACAGGAGGAGAAGAGAATGGAAAAAATGGAACAGAGTTTCAGGGAATAGAATAACAATGAGAAATGCACAGGAACATTTGCATTATTGGTGTCCCAGAAGGAGAAGATATTGGAAAATTTCTTCATTATTTGAGGAAATAAAAACTGAAAACTTACCAACTCTTATGAAGGACATAAATATCAATATCCAAGAAGGACAAGTCCTTCCAAACAGAATAAATCTGAATAGACCTACACCGAGGCACCTACTGTTCAGAATGACAAATATTAGAGATAAAGAGAGGATTCTGAAAGCAGCAAGAGAAAAGCAAAGCATCACATACAAGGGAAGCTCAATATAATTAAGTGTCAACCTCTCATCAGAAAAAATGGAGGAAAGAAGAAAGTGGTTGATGTATTTAAAGTACTGAGAGATAAAACTGCCAGCCAAGAATTCTGTATCTGGTAAAGCTGTCCTTCAAAAATGAGGGTGTATTCAAAGTCTTCACAGACAAACAAAAACTGATAGAATATGTTATTAAAACATCAGATTAGCAAGAGATACTAAAAGGGGTGTTGCAGCCAGAAGGGAAAAAGCAATGGTGAGAGATTTGTACAAGAGTTTTAGGAAGATTATTAGGAGGGGTAAACTAAAGGATAAGAAGACAGACAAGAATGGAATGACAACACACAACTGAAGGACAAAATGGATGAAATAAGTAATGCAAAATGTTATGGATTGAACTTCCCAATCAAAAGACATAGACTGATAGCATGGATAAAATTATGAGCTGTCTATATATTGTCTACAAGCGGCCCCTCTCAGATGTAAGGACACAACCAGGTTAAAAGTGAAAGGTCTGTAAAAGTATTCCATGCAAATAGTAACCAAAAAAAGCTGGAGTAGAGCAGATAAGTGTAAAATAACAATATTATATTACATGAACAATAATTGCTCAGTACAACTGGCAAATAATTCCTGTGATCAGTATTCTGTAATTTTCTTTATACAAAATAACATTTGCTTTTAATTGAGGAAGATTGGAGAACAGATATATCTTTGGATACTTCATTTTTTTTAACCCTTTCTTTTTCATACTCTTTAATTAAAATCTATCTGGATCAGTGATTTAGCATGACTACTGTTGAACTAGATTTTGAGTTTTTCTGCCTAATAAAATTATGACTTGTCAAATTTTTATCTGCTGTAATTCATTCCAATAAAATGTAAAGAATTCCCAAATAGGAATCTGATTATTTGGAAAGAATCATGGCACAAATGGAAATTAAATAACTAAACCAATAATTTATATCATTTTTACAGATTATTATGTCCAATAGTTAGAGGTGTAATATAAAAAATAGAATTGTTATAATTAATTTCTATTATATTTGAATTATTATTCACACTTATACATATTTGTTATTATGCTATTTTTATAATTGATTATATTAAATCTAAACTGCCTTGCACTCTCTTTTAAAATTTGTAATTCCTTTAAATCTATTTTTCCATTATTTTACAATTTTACAATAAAGGACTTTTTAAGAGCTAAAAAAAAACATTGATCATACACTTTGGATAGAACATCAAGTATGTGAATATATCACAATAAAATGCTTAATAAATAAATAATTGTGCAAGAATAGCCAGAAATAGCAGCTTGTACAGCAGGGGAAACAGAGATTGAGGGGTAAAGAATTTCCTTTTTTGTTTGTTGGTCTTGTTTTTGTTTATTATTAATAATGATTGAAGTGATGAATGCACAACAATGTGATCATATGAAATACCACTGATTGTACACTCTGGATAAATTGTATGCTTTACTAATATGTATCAATAAAATTGAATTGTTAAAAAAAAAGCAAAGTTGTTATTAGAGACAAGGAAGATTATTATATACTAATAAAAGGGGCAAGTCTCCTGGTAAGGTGCATATCATAAATGTATATGCACCTAATCAGGATGACCCAAATTACATGAGGCAAACTCTGACAAGAAGGGAGAAACAGATGTCTCTACAATAATGGTTGTAGACTTCAATATACTGCTCTCATCATTGGATAAATCATCTGGGAAGAGGATAAATAAATAGAGAGCTTAAATAATATAAATATATAAAACCTAATAGACATATAAAGAACATTGCATCCCAAAACAAAAAGATATACATTCTTCTTGAGTATTATGGATCTTTCTCCAACATAGACCATATGTTGGGTCACAAAGTGATCCCAATAAATTTCACAAAATAAAAATTATACAAGACACTTTCTCTGATCATAGTGGAATAAAGCTGGAAATCATTACCAAGTAGAATAAGGCAAAATTCACAAATATATGGAGATTAAACAACACACTGTCAAATAATCAGTAGGTCAAAGTAGAAACTGCAAGAGAAATAAATAAATATCTTGAGATGAATGAAAAGGAGAACACAACATATCAGAACTATGTGATATAGTGAAGTAAGTACTGAGGGGGAAATTTATAACCTTCATTGTTTATATTAAAAAAGAAGAAAGAGTGAAAATCAATGCCCTAACTACACAGCTTGAGGAACTAGAGAAAGAACAGCAAACTATGCCCAAAGCAAGCAGAAGGAATGAAATAACAAAGATCAGACCAGGAATAAATGAAATCAAGGGAAAAGTGGACATGGTGGATGATGGGTATGGGGAAAGGCAGGAAGAGATGAGAGGTGGAGGCGTCTTTGGGACATGGAGCTGCCCTGGATGGTGCTTCAGGGGCAATCACCGGACATTGTAAATCCTCACAGGGCCCACTGGATGGAATGGAGGAGAGTATGGGCCATGATGTGGACCATTGTCTATGAGGTGCAGAGGTGCCCAAAGATGTACTTACCTAATCCAATGGATGTGTCATGATGATGGGAACGAGTGTTGTTGGGGGGGGGGGAGAGGGGGAGTGGGGGGTGGGGTTGAATGGGACCTCACATATATATTTTTAATGTAATATTATTACAAAGTCAATAAAAAAAAAGCAAACACTTATGAAGAGGAAAAAAAAAAAGAATAAAAGAGGATTTTTTTTTAAAGTTTGTTTTTCAAGAAAGTCAAGAAAATGAATAATATTGACCAACACTTCGCTACACTGACAAAGAAAAAAAGAGAGAATATCCAAATAAATAAAATCAGAAATGAAAAGGGGGCTATTGCTAGTGACCTCACAAAGATGATACTATGAGAGTGGGTGTGGCTCAGTGGTTGAGCACTGCCTTCTCACATACAAGTTCCCAAGTTCAATCTCCAGTACCTGCTAAAAAAATATTTAATAAAAATAATAAACAGAGGATACCATGAACAACTCTATGCCAACAAACTAGACAATGTAGATGAAATGGAAAAACTCCTAAAACATATGAACAAACTATATTTACCACAAGAGATATAGAAGACCTCAAAAAATAACTCACAAGCAAAGAGATTGAAAGAGTCATCAAAAAATTTCCCAAAATGAAAAGCCCAGGACAAGATTGCATAAAAGTGAATTCTACTAAGCATTCAAAGAAGACTTAATACCAATCTTAATCAAGCTCTTCCTAAAAATTGAACAGGAAGGAATGCTACCAATCTCATTCTATGAAGCAAAGAGCACCCTAAGACCAAAGCCAGATGAAGATGTTATGAAAAAAGAAAATTACAGACCCATTTCCCTAACGAATTTGGATGCAAACATCCTTGACAAAATGCTTGCTGATTGAAACCAACAATAAATTGAAAAAATTATTCATCATTTGATTATGATCAAATCAACTGGATTTTATCGCAGGCATGCAAGGGTGGTTCAACACAAGGAAACCAATCAGCATAATATACCACATTAGTAAATCAAAGAAAAATCACACGATAATCTTGATTGATGCCAAAAAAGCATTTGCCAAAACCCAGCATGCTTTCTTGATAAAAGTACTCCAAAGGATGGGAACTGAGGAAACTTTCTCAAATTTTAAAGGGCATGTAGGAAAAACCTACAGATAACATTGAACTCAGAGGTTAAAGACTGAAAGCTTTCCCACTGAGATTGGAAACAAGACCTGGATCCCCACTGTCACCACTGTTGTTCAATATTTTGCTAGATATTCTAGTCAGAGCAGTCAGGCAAGAAAGAAATAAAAGTTGTCCAAATTGGAAAAGAAGAAGTAAAACTTCCACTATTTGCAGATGTTATGATCCTATACCTAGATAATCCAAAAAAATCTACAACAAAGCTACTAGAGTTAATAAATGAATTCAGCAGAGTGGCAGGATAGAAGATTAATATGCAAAAATCAATAGTTTCTATACAGTAGTAATGAACAGCCAGAGGAAAAAATCAGGAAAAATATTCCATTTACAATTACAACAAATAAAAACCTCAAATATTTAAAAATAAACTTTACCAAGGACATAAAGCACTTATATTCAGACAACTGCAATGCATTATTAAAAGAAATCAAAGAAGACCTAAATAATGGAAGAACATTCTGTGTTCATGTCTGCGAAGACTACCTATCATTAAAACGTCAATTCTACCCAAGTTGTTATACAAATTCAATGCAATCTTGATAAAAATTCCTTTTTTTTTTTGAAGAAATGGAAAAACCAATTATCAAATTTATTTGGAAGGTTAAGGGATTCCAAATAGCAGAAACATCATAAAAAGGAAGAAGAAAGTTGGAGGACTCTCACTTTTGGACTTTAAATCATATTACCTAGCTACAGTGATAAAAACATCATGGTACTGACAACAAGATAGACATAGACTGGGGAACTGAATTGGTGGTTCAGAAACAGACCCTCACATCTTTGGTCAAGTGATTTTTGACAAGCCTGTCAAACCCACTCAGCAGGAGCAAAACAGTTTATTCAACAAATGGTGGTAGAACTGGATATCCATATCCAAAAGAAAGAGAACCCCTACCCTATCTCACACGTTATGCAAAACTTAACTGAAAATGGATCAAAGACCTAAATATAAAAGCAAGAACCATAAAGTTCCTAGAAGAAACTGTGGGGAAGCAACTTCAAGACTAGGGGTAGGTGATGGTTTTTTAAACCTTACACCAAAAGCACGAGCAATGAAAGGAAAACATGGATACATGGGACCTCCTCGAGGACTTTCTCAATAAGGAGAAAGGCAACCCACTCAATAGGAGAAAATATTTGGAAGCCATATACACAATAAGAGTTTGATTTCCATGCTATATAAAGAGATCATACAACTCAACAATGAAAGAGCAAGCCATCCAATTAAAAAAAAGGGGGCAAAAGATTTAAACAGGCATTTTGCCCAAGAGGAAATATAAATGGTGAAAAAGCATATGAAAAAATGTTAAATATCACTAGTTGTTAGGGAAATGCAAATCAAAATGGCAATGATATATCATTTCACACCTCATAGAATGGCCTTTATTTAAAAAGCAGAAAACGACAAATGCTGCAAAGGATATGGAGAAATGGGAACTCTCCTCATTCTTGGTGGAATTGTAAAATTGTACTGCTTCTGTGGAAGACAGTTTGGCAGTTACTCGAGAAGCTAAATATAGAACGGCCATATTACCTGGCAATCTCTCTGCTAGAAATATATCCAGAAGACCTGAAAACAGTGACGTGAGCAGACATTTGCATACCAATGTTCATAGCCAAAGATGGAAACAATCCAAGTGTCATCAAACAATGAATGGATAAACAAAATGTGTTATATACATACAATGGGATACCATGTTGCTGTAAGCAGAAATGAAAATGGGATGCATTTTTAAACATGAAGGAAACTTCAGGACCTTATTCTAAGTGAAATAAACCAGACACAAAGGGAGAAATACTATATGATCTCATTAATATGAACCAAACATGAAGAATAATCATGGAGTTAAAATCATGGTGGGTGTAGTTCAGTGGTTTGAGCACCTGCTTCCCATATATGAGGTCCCAGGTTCAATCCCCGTATCTTCTAAAACAAACAAAACCTATACTATAGGTTACTAGGAGATAGGATGAGGACTGAGAAGTGGTACTGATGCTTAATGTATGTAGAATTTTCAACTAGCTGGACTATAAAAGTGTGGAAATGGATAGAGGCATTGGTAATTCTTACAAGATTGTAAGAATATAGGGGATGCATGGGAAAATACAATTAATGTAACTTATGGACTATAGTTACCAACAATGTTGTAATATTCTTGCATCAATGTCAAAGAATGTACAATATCAACACTAAGGGTCATAATAGAACTGTATGGGATTTTTGCTTTTGGACCAAGACATATGTTCAAACGTTTACTGGGACAATGACTGCACAACTCTGTGCTTATAGTGAGAGCCACTGAGTGAAAACACTGCATAGAATGTCCAAGGCATGGGACTGAATAACACAGTGAGCCACGTAGTGGGAGATGGACTATGGTTAACAGTATAAATATGAGAGTGTTCTCTCATGAACTATAACAAATGTACAATACTAATACATATTTTTAATAATATGGGATGTATGGAAAAAATATACCAAATGTACACTATGGACTATAGTTAGTGGTAATGGTTTGATCGTGTTCTTTTATACTGTAATAAATGTTCCATGACAATGTAAGATGTTGGTGGAGGCATTTAAGACATGCAGTTGCATTAATGTGTCCTGGAAAGGGGTATGAAATACTTTCTGAATCAAATTGTAGAATAAAGAAGCAAAGAGTTGCACAGATTTTCCAAAATAAAATCTGTATGAGTGATCTTTAGCAACTTAATTTACCTCTCTAAACATTTCTTTTTAGGTAAAATTGGAGTACCAATTTCTCATGTATTGTTTTGAGAATAAATTTATATAACATGTGTATAAGTGACAAATGGAAAGCCTGGCATATAATAAATGTTTAATAAAAGCTAATGGCATCTGTAAAAGTGCAACATTTCAAGAGATTCAATGACAAGTTAGTGTGTAATTAAAAGAGAGGAAGCAAGGATGATGTTCTCATGGAAAAACAAAAGTGATATAGCAATATGGTAGCAAAATTCCTTTTTTCTTTAAAGTAGAGCAAAACTCCAAACATACTTATTTATTGTGCTTGAATATGTTTATATAAAGAAAGAAGATTCAAACTCAATCCTTTGACTATTGTTACCTTTGTGGGGTAAGAATGGAGGGCAGAAAAGGGAAATTTACATTAATATTCACGCATGTTTTTAAGTAGGAAAAATGGAAAACAAGCAGAGAAATCATTGGCATTTTTTCATGTCTTATTTCAGCTTCTAATTTTTATCCTTTGTCTATTTATTTTTGTAATCAGGTAGATAAATAATATATTGAAATTAATCACTGAAGTTGAGGGGTCTGGAAATCATATTTTATATGAAAACACTGAGGACATTTAGCATAATGAAGAGATGAGTAAAGGAGGGATACTTTCAAATATTTGAAGGACTCTCAAGTGAAGACTAGTTTTGGCTTCTAAGAATGGAAAATTGGCTTTGTTAAAGAAATAGCAATATAACCAGAGCCTAGTAAATCTTGAATGAGATGCCACTCAATGTTAGCACAAAGAAGAGTTCAGATGACCATCTTTTGGAGTGTTACATGCAAAAGTAAATTATTAAGGTAGATCTCATTAGTTTCTGAATTAACTTCTTTATTGTTATTATCTTTTTATGATAAAAGATGTAATATATGCCTTTGTATACCAAAATTGGCCAAATGAACCAACAAGCATTCATTGAGTAACCACTAAATTCTAAGCAATATATCATACATTAGGAATAAGCAGGGTAATAAGATGTGTCCCTTCAAAGAGTTACAGTCTCACTTCACAAATAAGTAATTTTAATAAAAATGGTATTTGTTAGGGCAGGGATGTGTAAAGTCACTATGGAAGTACAGCAAAGATAATGAAAACTCAGGATTCAAAAGTGATTTCCTACTAGGTATTGATACTTGTTTTGGAATATCACTAACCATTTCTTTAACATTAATTAGAGTATAAGTAACATTTGTAGACAATTTGTCTTTAACTTTGGAACATATTCAGGGTATGGTTATATTTATGAATTATTATATAAATAAGAAATAGAGTGTTGTAGCATCCTGAGGCATTCAAATAAGCCCACTGGAAGTTTAGAAATGTTTAATAATCAGGGAAAATTAAAGACCTTTCAGTGAGGTGACAGGCTTGACTATAGGGTAACTGCAAAGGAGGCAAAGATGCTATTCAAATTTTGAAAAATATAAATGATGCAAGTCATTTCAGCAGGAGGGTCACATCTTCCTGATGTGAAGATGTTGCAACCCTCATGAATTTCAAATCTGTAAATTAAGAACAAAGTATTTATAGCTTGGTTAGAAGCGAATGAAAGACAATTTATGCCAATAGAGATGATGGTTGTGGCCCACTCTTATGGCTTGTGGTGGTTCAGTGCCCTCTTTCCCTGACTCCACTCCCAAGGAGGAAAAGTGCTGTGGATCACATCCAAGAACACAGATGATGGAGCTAACAGTACCTGTGTATTTAGAGATGATATTAAAAAAATAGGTTAAAAGGTCTTGTATATTTGCCTGTCATGATGTGTTGGCCTCCTTTTGTATTCCTTCTCCTGTTCATTTCCTTTTGGTTTGCTTTTCTCTTCTCCCAAGTAGTTGGTTCAGTAAGAAGCATCTACTCTAATGACAGCACAGATAACTAGCCCAAATTTTCATGTTAACAGATCATACCATAGTTCTGCAAGGTAGTTAATTTTTCCATAACATTGACTTTTAATTTGTTTAATATTTTGTTCATTTACAATGTGTCAGAACTCTAAATAATTTTGGCTTTATTTTTAGTAGAACTAAAGGTAGCGGATAAAAGTAACCACACCTGCTCTTGCAACCTGGTTTCTTACAATTACTATACTATCAATTGTACCAATTGAATCGGCTATTCCAGATTGTCAAAGAGAATGGTATTGATCCAAAAGAAAGGTCAATCCAATACTCACATGGACATTATTTATATTTAACACTGCATGACTCTTGAAGTTTACATTTCCTCTAATATTTCATTTCACCTGATTCCTAATATGCTGCAGCCAAACTAGATGGAGTGTGATTGGTTGCTCAAAGGAGTTGCATTAGGAGAGCTGTATTTATCAAGTGAGATTCCTGAAATGACTGGAATTTGATGCAGATAAATGCCAGATCAATAACCTTTTAAATCACAGAAAAGTTGAGACATGGCAAGTAAAATTGAAGGTTTGTTTGAATTAAATTTTTCTGTTATTTCGTAGTTTTCTTTAGTTGAAACCTGTTCAAAAGTCACTTTACCAAAGAGCTCTTTGTGAGGAGAAATAAATGCAAATATATACTCATTGGTTTATCATAGTTTTATGAAGTTTGATTAGATTTCTTCTTTTGCAAATGCATGGTTTTATAATATTGTATTATTTTATTAGTCTGGCTTTAGTAGATATATAGGAAAAGACTGTTATCACAAAATAAAAATGTAGTTATCATGTGTACTATGCCCAAATTATTGAATCATGCATTTTGATTAATATTACATTTTCTATAAGATATAATTAACATGGCTATATTGTTTGTTTCATCATCATCACAAAACTTTTTATTAGTACATTACATTAGACCAATTTTATCTTTATTTTATTTGCTTGCTTGTAAATCCTGGACATAATTTTAAAATGTTTTGGAGGATCAAATACTTAATAACTTGTCACTAGTGGAGCAATATGTGCTTCTAGATTTCAATACAATATTTTATGCCCATATAATGCCAAAATAGAAGGTAGAGCAAGTCATCTTCAAAAATCTTATGTTGTTTGTTTGTTTTTTTTAAAATAGTCATTGAGGTTCTCGCCATTTTTACCCCAGCAATTCAACCTCCCTCATTTTCTGTTAAAACAAATCATCTTCTCTGGAAAATTTTCTGCCTGCCTTTTGATCATTTTGTGGTAGTTGGTCTCTCCTTTATTTATTTATATATGGAAAATACAATTTACTTTGAGAAAGCTTTATTAAATTTCTGGATAAATCTTTTATATATAAAAATGTTGATGGGGAGCAGATGTAGCTCAGTGGTTGAGCACATGCTTCCCATGAAGAAAGCACTTATATGTGTTATATATTTTGGTTACATTCCCTAGGTTCAAGCCCTGGTACCTAAAAAAAATTGAGAGAGATGGCTGTATTTTAAATCTTTATAGGTTAAAACTTCAGAAAGAAACTATTATTTTAAACTTTGGACCTTTACTGGCATATTTTATGACGTAGCCAAAATTAAGAAATTTCCCTTTCTGTTTGTTAGACATTTAATTGACTTTCATAAAATCAGTGAGCCAGAAATGCCAGGGCACCAAGAGAAAGATATTGGTCAAAAGTTTGATTCAGTTTCTTTTAGCCTTTAAGCAAGACAACATTAAGCAAAGAGACATAATGTCAACCATGATATTCTGTTTGTTCTACTCAAACTTCTTTTTCCTAGAATATGAAATTCTTCAAGTTGAAGCAAAGAAAGAAAGAAGAAAGAAAGAAAGAAAGAAAGAAAGAAAGAAAGAAAGAAAGAAAGAAAGAAAGAAAGAAAGAAAGAAAGAAAGAAATGTTGTCCCCTACCCAAACACAGTGACATTACTGTAACTATGCCAAAAAATAGTTGGTTCCTGACCTCTTTCATGAGTTTCCAGATGTCTGAAAAATGGGTGTGATGATATACAATCACAACTTTCTGTCATCATATTGCAATTATCATATAAAAGCACATTTAGAAAAATAGCAATTTCTAACTTTTATACTTGCTCTCTCTATCTCAAAACATTTGTTGAGGAAGTATGAACTATATGCAATTGAGGTTACCCAAAAGGATAACCTCAAGAAGGAATAGAGTCACAACCACTAATATAAGCTCCAATACACAAATACATTAATAAATCTCCATTATTTATGAGTGTTACTCAAACTTACATCTTTGGTACTCAGTCAGAAGAGGGCATTATGTCAGACCATGAAAACAGCTTAGATTACACAAAAAAGAAATTCTCTACTTTATATATAAGTACTTATCTCTATTAAACATCCTGCTGAATATTGTTTTATACAAGAAAAAAATGTGATAATGTTTGAAGAACTTAGGATATTGTTATTAGAAAGCCTGGTTTCAATTCTCAGCTCAGACAATTATTAGAAATGTAAGAGAGGGCAAATAGAATCCTATCTCTGAGCCTCAGCTTCCATATCTGTAATAATAATATGTAACAGTTATTTAAAGGAGTAGTTGGAAATGCATGTAAAGGTTTACTTATATGTGCTACATATTTTGGTTATATTCATTCAGCATGTACCAGGAACTTGGGCATGATGTCTATATCTTTGAAGTCTGTATCCTGGTGAGGAGAAACTGACACACAATAAACATCAATATAATATAGTGTTGTGGGTTAAATCATGTCCACCAGAAAGATAAGTTCAAGTCCTAACCTCTGTACCATGAAAGTGGCCCTATTTGGAAAGGTCTTTGAAGATAGGATTAGCTAAACGAGGTCATACTGGATTTGGGTGGATCCTAAACCTATAGAACTAGTGTCCTTTAATAAAGAGAAAATTTGGAGACAGATGTAGAACACAGGCAGACACTAAGGAGAAGGCCATGTGAAGATGCAGGAAGCAGATATTGCAGTGATGCATCTATAAGCTAAGACGTGCCAAAGATTGCCAGCAAACTCCAGAAGCTAGAAGAAGTAAGGAACGAATCTCACCAACAGGTGAGTTGGTGCACACCAGCAGATGGTGCCTGCTATGCCTGGATTTCAGATTTCTAGCCTCCAGAACTGAGATAATGTCTACTTTGAAACACCTTGTTATGGCAGCCCTTAGAAACTAAGACATGATCAGTGAGGTTACATCTAAATACTGTGGGGTCCCTGGGTTGAGAGAGACCATTTCTGTCTTTAGACATGAGAGAAGATTTCATGTAGAAGACAATATTGGAGCTGAGTTTTGAAAGAAAGGTATTTTCTAGAAAGAGAGAAGAATTCATATGGAAACATGAAATAAATGCCACATGTATATGTAAGTGCAGGGAGGAGTAAAAGAGCAAGCAATGCTTAAGAAACTTGAGAAAATGTTATGTGGGAGGAACTTGAAGTTTGAAAGATTAAATAACGATAGTTCACAAAGTGTCCGAAAGACATTTAGATTTTATGTGAAAGACTCAAATGAACTATGGTTCTTGATGAAAGAAATGTTTTAGAAAATTATTCTAGCAGTAGAATGCAGAAGAGTTTGCTGTTCTCAAGACTGGAGTCCTGGAGACCACCCAGTACCTACTGTATCAATTCAGGTGTGGGGTGATAAGGGCAGGGGATAAAGGAGGAAAGTTAGTTTGGGGAACTAGATGAGGTGTTTAGTTCGGGACACATTTAATTTCAGTCATTTTATTAAATAGGTTGAGGATGCAGCAATTGATCACATAATTTCTTACTCCATTGAGACTTTTTTCACAGTAATTTTTTTCAACATTGATTGTCTTCTTGTTGCTATAGAGCAAAATCAAAGCTATGTATTCAAGACTCTCCATGACCTCTATGAATTTCTCTAGTAGCATCTCCAATTGAAATCTAGGTTTAAATAGTCCAGTAGAAATTCTAGAAATCAGTAATGCTCTTTATGCTCTGCACCTTTACACATTCTGCTTCCTAGGCCTAAATACCTGAATTCATCCTGCACACACTTCTTCTATTTGTGATACAGCAAACTCTATTGGACTAGCTTCTACATATGTTTTTCCCCTTTCAGCATTTAATAAGCACACACAGACAAGCAAAATTTAGAAAATAGACATATGAATAATGAGATGTAAAGAGCAAGGTCAGAGCAACTGTAAAATAAAGGTCTGTCTTTTGACAAATATTTGTTCCAAGCTTTCTCAATGATAGTGAGGTAGTTTTCAGAGCAGACTTAGCATACAAAAACATGACTTATCTACAATATGGGTCTCTTTGTTCCAAGCATAATGGCAGAAGGGTGATCCAAATTTCATAATAAATGTGCTTAAAAATTTAAAAATCAAATGTTTTATTAAAATGCCTCCTAATCTTACACTATTTGTTCACACATGATATAACTCACTTTCCTAGACTAACAGATAAATATACTCTATGAAATACAATAAAAAGAAGCCTCAATCTATGTTTTGACAGTTTGAAATAAAAAGATTTTGAGTTAATCTTTACTTAACATTCCTGCCCTCATCTTCACTGTCTTGCACAAGGGAGCACTGTTTGAGAAGAATTTAAAAAGTGAGTCACAGTAAAATCAAAGTTAATATCATTACTGTATATTAAAAGATTACCTCACCATCAAATGATTTTTTCTGTTCTCTTCCTGACCACCTAAATGAATAAAGCGGGATAATGACATTCTCATTATTTTAGGAACACATTTGCATCTATAATGAAAGAGTCCCTAAAGGGCACAGACACCATAGAGGCGACTGTCTGAATTAATTAAAATTGTTTGCCTGATTAGATAAAAAATGCAAGTGTAAACTGCATATCAGGGAAAGATTCTCTCTTCTCATCAAAATACAAGAAAAAATGTTCTTAACAAAAATCCTTGCAGGATTAAACTTTAGAAAGCAAAATATGTTTGCATATATTTTTCTACTTCTAAAAGACATAACTCTGTTGGTCAATGCAAATAATAATTTAATGCTGTATTTATTATAGTATCTTGTAAATAGTTAATAGTTAATTATTTCAGTCCAAATAGTATAAGATTATTTAAAAGAAAAACACATATACCCTACAATGGTAAAGTGCATTTTTAAATTTTTGATAGATAACTACTTATAAATTGCTTACATTTTCTTACTATTTTAAAGCAAATACATATTTATCAGTGTAAGGAATCACTGGCTCCTTATGTAAAACATGTTCCTCAATGTCAAATGCAATCAAACAGTTCTTTCTCTTTTTAAATATGTGTTTTCGTGTGTGCAAATCAATTCAAATGAGCTATTAATATAGTACTCAACAGAGCCATTAAAACATGAATTACCTTGAAATGATTATATTTCTTTTCCAACGTTTCCCTAATATAGTTTCAGTCACAAGGACAAGAGATTGCTTGAAGATAATATCCTCAGAAATATAAACTTTAATAAAAATAAAATAAAAAATACATGGCATATGTCCTGCTAAAAAGATCTCATGGAAACACAGACTAAAAAGATCTCATGGAAACACAGACTAAATTTATTTTGATCTTCTGTTTTTATGAGAAAGTCAATTAAGGGGAGTATGTACAATGCTGATTCATACCAAATCCATTACTATGTGCTAAAGCAATACAATGTGAAGACATTGTTTAGTAGCTACAGAAAACAGAGTAAAGAAAAGTATAGAGATGCACACCTTGTCAGTATGCGAGGAAGTCTTCTACAATACCCCATACCTACACTTACACTTCCTGTCTTTGAATACCTTTAGTGTTAGTATTCATAAATGATTATATTCTGTATTTCTTTTATCTGTTTCACATTCAGTCTTGTCTGCCCACAATAAATTTAAGATTAAATAAATAAATAAATTTAAGATCAGCAAGAGCAGGAATGTGTGATTGTATGCGTGCACGAGTTTTGCCCTATACTGATTTTACTAAGTTTTACGCACACACACATATACACACATACTTATCTATAAGAGTCCTGAGGTACATCTTCATAAATTACAGAATTCTGACACTCCCTTTCCTCCCCTCCCCCCTGCCTTCCTCTCTCCTCTTCTTTCCTCTTCTCTTCTTTAAATTTCTGCTCATGTACTTTCCAAGGTGGGTGTCTCAATCAGAATGTCAAATGAAAGATAATGCATATCCTCATATCAAGTGAGAAAGAACAAAGCTCAGTGCCTTTTAAGGGCTATTGGAATTAAAATACTTTAATGCTGTATATTGTTCTATGAAGCAGTCATTTGTTCCAGTTTTTGTGGAAAAACACCAGACATATCAATATGGAGAAACTCGTTAATTTATTGGAATAATGAGGTATTTCAGTGACTTAATTAAATGTATATTTTAGCAACCCATTATACCAGAAAATGACCTCACATTGCTGGTCATATGTACTTGTTTACCTTAAATGGAAATAGGAAACTGACATATTTGGTGAGTTTAGTCTTCTAAAACCCATTAAATAATTACATGGTGTTGAAATGACATATTATGAATGGAATTTTACTAAGATTCTTCCTTGTATAATAGCAGTCAATTGATCGACTGAGATTTTCCCCTACTAAACTATTTTAATGTTTTGTGGGAATATCGTATAGATATCATTTAAAGGCAATTCCATAACCAAATACTTAATATTTTTACCGTATTACTACCCAGAGAGCTTCATTCCAAATAATAGAGACTGTGTTAGGAGGGGTACAAAGACCTTTAAAATATGCTGTGAAGGAACTAATATTATAGGAAAGAGGTGCTTGTACAAAAATAAGTAAATATGAAATGGAAAGTGCCATTTGACATTCAATAAACTGTTAGTGAGTTCACGCAGAGGAAGAAAAGTTATTTCCAACAGACAACCAGGAAAGTCTTAGTGGAAGTGATGAATTTCTTGTGTGTAGTATTGTATATGAATTGCTGAATTTTAGGTGAAGAAAAACTCATCTAAGAGTAGTGCAGACTTGGAAAATCTCAGAGGAATAATTAGTTCAGTTGGTTTCAGCATCAGGTACAGAAAAGGAAATAGAAGGAAGTAAAGTTAGAAAGATAAAGAACCATAGAGGAGGACAATAAATTTTACCCTGAAATTTGGTATACTGTTTTATAGGGAATTAAATGCAGTTGAGTAGTGTAATGATACCAATAGAACTGTGCTTCAAAGACTATAACATATCAGCAAGTTATAAGATCAGTTAGAAGTGGTAATATTAGAAATGAACATAAATTGTGTAAGTCATTATAAAAACCCATGCAAACAATATTCAAGTACAATGAAGAAAAAGAAAAAATCATATTAGGCTAACAATAGTATTACTGGAGTACATTGTTAAATCATATTGGACTGACAATATTATTAATGGAGTATCTAACATTTTTATTTAAACTTTGCTATTTATCAGACTCTGGGCTAAACACTTTACATGAATAATTTCATTTAATCTTCACTAAACTGTAAACCTAGAAAGTAATATGATGAGGAAACAGAGATCATACAACTTGCCTGATTTCTCCTATATAGTAATCAGTTTATATAGAAGACTCAAGTCTAAGCTTACTGACTCCAAATCCATGCTATCAACAACTACAAATTTGATAATTGATACTTTTGGTGCAAAACAGAAGAAATCTCAAGGATGACTGAAATTCAAGGCTGGCAGATTGGAAGACAAGCATTAACAGAAATTGGGGACATAGATAAAAATGTTTCCTTTCAGAAAGTTTTGATCTACGCTGTTCTAGTTTTGATCTTACTGACTTTATCTTATATCTTAAGATATGGACATCTGCAGTGGGCCTGCAGACAGCATGGGAAAGCAGAGGGAAATGGCCTCACCTTGACTACAAAGTAATTCATGTTATGTCTGCCAAGATGGAAAGTGATATGAATGCAATTTACAGATAAAGAAAAGGGTTCAGAGAGATTAAACAAATTACCCAAAGTTATTTTGTTAAGAATTAATTTTTGAAAATTATATTTCACATCACTCCCTCACCAGAGTCCAATTCCTTTTCAGAATACTTAGGTTCAGATAATTTTATAAATCCACCAATTAAAACTTCAATCGTACCTCACTTCTAGGAGACTGCAATGGGCATCCCTTCAAAAAAATTAAAAAAAGAAGCTCATTGATTCTATGAGTAATTGTTAATCCACAATTCTTTTATAATAATTAGATGAAGTGTTGACACATGTCTAAATATGCCCTTCTTCCTAGGCATTTATTTCCAAACTCGTCTTACTTCTTATAGACATGACATTCCACATCTCCAATTCACTAAGGATATTCTCAGATGTCCATAGAGACCTGCTAAATTCTGAGATCTCACAGATTCCATCTTCCAAAGAGCTCATCCTCTTCCTGAACTTTTCTTTGCAACACATTTATCTTTATCAAAACAAGGTAAATAACAATGTATCTTCCTTTGAAATCTTCCCCAGAGTCCTCAAATAAGTGATAAGCTTTTCCCGTAGACAAGGGATCTGGAGCTGGTATTCAAAACAAATTCCTGGTAGCTTTCTCTCTTTACTTATTCAACAAACATTGACATACATTTTCCTATATGCCAGACATCAAATCCTTTACAAATATTAGCACAATTAATTCTAAAACAACTCATGAGGGAAATACTTTTTTTATTTTATTTTACAGATTTAAGAATTGAGCACAGACAGGTCAAGTCAATTTTCCTATGTCATAAGTCTATTAGATAATACCAGAATTGAACCCCTTCAACCTGACCCCCAGTCCCTTTTCTCATTCCAGGTCATACTTCCTCTCTTTACATCTCTTTCAGATTTTAGAGGTTGGCAAGCACTTGTCTTTCTTCTAAAATACGAGGATACTTGTTAATCAAAGATCCAAATTAAGTGCTTTTTAGTGGGAGAGAAGAGTAGGCAAAGAGAAAAGAATTGTAATAGTTTGACATGTTTTAGAAATAGATAGATCAATCTGGCTAAACTTTGGTGAATCAGTGAAAGAGGTAAATTAAGAGGCAAAACCTCTAGATAGGTAAGATCATATCATGCAAGACCCTATAAGACATGATAAGGTGTATTTAAACAAGGAGTCAAATGACCTGATACATTTTTGAAAGATTACTTTGTTGGGAAACAGATTATGATATATAAGCCAGAAGGCTGGAAAGGATGTTGCTTGAATGGTTTAGATAAGTGATTGGCAAAATTTTCTGTAGACAGACACAAGATTAACATTTTAGGTTTGTGGGTCATACAGTTTCTGTTGTAATGACTTCTCAGCTCTGCTTTTATAGTAGAGAAGCATCCACAGTGAATACGTAAATGAATAAGCTTGGCAGTACTCCAATGAAACTTTACTTCAAGAAATGAAAATTTGATTTTAAAATAATTTCACATGTCACAAAAAAATATTTTTCTTTTGACTTTTTTCAACCATTTATGAAATGTAAAAAACATTCTTATCTTGAGGGCCATACAAAAACAGGCAGTGGACTGGCCATAGCTGATTTCTGGTCTAGATAAGTGATGATTTGATATAATTAAATTAATAGAGATAGAGATACCATTTATTAATATAAGAAAGTCTTGAGAGGTGTAGGTTGGGATAGTGAAGAGTACAGAAAAATATCAAGAATTTTATTTTGATGACATGTAGTCAATTTTACAAAATAAAAATATCCCTGAAATTTATTTTGTTCCTCCTTAAAGTGAAAAGCACTAGTTTTACACAAGACAAACTGTTTCATTCATGAACACTGGTAAATCAATTTATTAGGAAGTTAATCTTCATTTAATTTTAGCTCTTTCTTCTGAGATTACACAGGATAACTGTTCCTCTTCCACATCGAAGTATAGAAAATTTATGAAGGCATCTATTTTGTTCTTTCTTTCTTCTAGGTCTCCAGGATAAGCATACCCAGCCATTAAGACTTCACTATAACACTTGAGTACTAGAATACTTACTATTAATAAACTGATAAACCACTCCCAAGTTTTTATTTCTTTTTAATATCCTTAGAAGTATAAAGGTTGGACATAAAATGTTCCCTTGTCTTAAATTATCAACCAAACTACATAATTTCTCACTTACCTTTGCTGACAAAAATAATGAAAGCCTTCAATAACAATACTAAACACGAATCAATCTATGTCAACATCTATAAAACTTAGCCCCATCTGAATGAGGGACCAGCAGTATAGAGTACTGCAGTATTATCAGTCTGTCTGACAAAAGTTTTTCTTCACTTTTCTAAGTCACCTCCATTGCAGCCTTCCAGTCCAGCAGGAATTACTTACAACTAAGGTCAAATTACTATAGCCACAAACTTCAAGTCAAAATACTACCGATGACATCCATTGAGCTGCTTCAAACCATAAATTCAACCTCTGCTTAGAAAGGAGTCAGAGATAATTTCTCTGCGTGAATAAAGCATCACTTCCTCTAAATGAATCAAGCACAAGAGGTATAAAACCTCCATTTATAGCCATCCCTTTTCTTTTTTTATTGTGTACTTTTTGGTTGGGGTTCATGCTTTCTATTTTTTGTCTTTTTGAATATGAAAAATATGCCCTAAGGGTGATCACAAAACATAGGTAGGCTCCTCTATACAAGTTTTATTCTAGAAACAGTGCTTGAGAATGAAAGCCCAAAGATAAACAAGTGGAACTGACTTTCTGAATGAATTATATAGAAAGAATCCAACTGTTTTGCCTAACTCCCTCCCTCCCCACCCTGAAGATGTACACTTAAGAAACTGCACACTATTGTTCTCTCTGGAACTGTTGTTGAATTAACACTTGTCACTACCAATGACTATGACTTGGTTTTGCCTAAGAATAGGTTCCTTTATATTTCACCTCCCAAGACCAATCTTCCCTAGGAACAGAATTCCATACAGTGCACTTATGACGTGTGTGGTAATTACGTAGACACTATCATGGACTCATACTTGGCCAGTGTATAAATGACATTTAATAACAGGGAACTCATGGCAAAGCACAGAAGAAGTTAGTCCTTTCATTTTATTGAAAATGCTGAAACTGTTTAGTTCCAAATGGACAATATAATCTCTTACTTGTGAGAGCCCCAAAACAGTCATGGTAGTTAGGAAAACAGAAACCACTTTAGGTATTTCAATCAAAGAGAATTTAATACATAGAATCTGTTCCGTACATGGAAGAAGATCTTAACAGTCAAAGAGGAAAGAGTGAGAGACTAGAAATGAAAAACAGCCACAATGTCTGAGACAGAAAGGATGCAGAAAAGAAGTAGTTATAATAAGCATATGGTAGGATTTAGAATCATATTAATACCTTTGTAGAAACTATTAATGCCTAGCAGGAGTTAGGATCTCAAAGGAAAAGGCTGTCTGGCAGGCATATGTTGGTTCAGATTATGGAAGAGTCTTCAGATTACTGAAGAGTCTAAATTTATCTTCAACTGTGGCCTTATCCTGGTTCAGGCAATGAGATAAGGATCTGGATTTATCTGTCTCAATTAACACATTTTCTTTCTTAGTTTTGGTGTGATTCTTAGACTAGTTCTATTCTCTTGATCGAAAAATGGCAGCCAGTAACTCCTGCATATGTTCTCTTGTTCTTGTCCAATGGAAAAAAAAAGAGAGAGAGAAAATTTCTTCCCCCAATCAGTGAAAAAAATTGTGTACTTCAGATAACAATTTAAGGCAGATTCCCATACCCAAAGCAAACACTTTAGCAAAAGTGATGAGATGACAATGAGCAGCTTGAGCCAATCAAGACCTAGCTCAAGAGCTTGTGGATCAATTCCACCCAAAATACATGTCTGACATTCAACAGAGGATGAGTGAAATGGAAACTCTCACAGCACTAAGTGATGTCTAACTTATGAATGAATTAATGAATCAATTCATCATTAAATATGTTTTAACATGTAAAAATAGATTATGGGAGCTCTGGAATTTAATAAAATGTTCATCATGTGACAACTCTGAGGAGTTCTATGCTATTATCTACTACATAAAAATAATTATTATAATAACATTAGCCCCTATTTTGGAGGAACCCACCATGTCCTAACAACTATTGTAGGTATACTTCATGCATTGCCACATTTAATTTTTACAACAACCCAATGAGTTACTTTTTTATCTACAGTTTATAGACGAGAAAATTAAAACATAGAAAGTTTCATTAATAAGTCCAAGATCACCTAGCTAGAAGATCAAAGAAGTGGAAATCAAATATACAAACTCTAGTACCAGAGGAAAATACTCTTGATATCTATGCTAAACTGGGTTTTATGGAAACTGTGTTTTACAGGAGAATAGATTCTGATAAAAGTTTGGATTATATCTTATTCTTAAAAAGAAATCACCTATGATGATGTTAATCTGTCCTTCTCTGTTGTCAAACTGTCACTATTACCAGTTTCAGTCAAGTATTTGAAATAAATTGCTTGCCTAATTGAAAATGTTCTCCATATTTATAATATTGTACAGCTTCTCTTATTGCAGTCTCAGAGTAAAATCAATGTTTCCACATCACCCACAGAATAAAGCCTAAATCCACTACCAAGGCATTCAAAATATTCATAATCTGTTCCCAATCTACCTTTTCATCTTTAATTCCCATTACTTTCAATCACACCCCCTGTATTTCAGTATCATCTTCTAATAAATGTACCCCTTTCCATGCCATTCAATATACCTTTCAGCAAAAGTCCAACTCCTTCACAAAACTTCAATAATTCTATGAAGTATATGTTTTTTGTGTGTGACATTCTGAGAACTCTTATATATAACTCTTTTATATATAAACTCTTTGTGGGACACTTTTTGTCATTACTGAATATTCATAGCAACCCTTGCTGAAATGCAGGTTCTTGGGTGACAAACCATACCTCACTCAATTCTATAAGCCTTAAGGTGCCAACCCAGCTCTCATAAATGTGTATAATAGTTACACTAATGAAATTAAAGGAAATAAGAAATAGAAATGCTAAAAAAGTATTTTATTCTGCTGTTTGAAATGTCTGTACCTCAAGTCAAAAAAGGAAATATAAAAACTAATGAGAAAATCTGTCATCAGAAGTGGCTGTTTTTATAAAATCTAATCCATACATAATAGGTAAATAAAAACAGAATATATGACACATTAATGAAGAATTCTGTATATTTTGTACTTTCCAAGAATCAACTACCATTATCAACGTTTAAAAATATTTGGTTTCTATTTGTATTCCTTTTCACTTCGTCAGACTCAGAAACATAGTGTTTGTAAGGAATTTTATCTTTTCATGTGTTGTTTCCTTTTTGATTCATTTCTTGGAATTGTCATTGGGAGACACTGAGTGGCCATGTGGCAGCTGAGACCATGGAGTATCTAGTTAAACAGAACGTATGCTAAAATAGAGGACAGGAGAATGCCAAGTACAAGTTTGCTCTATATCATAATCATGTGTTTGATTTCCCTTGTTCATCTTCAGAGGTGATACTAGTATAGAGGAATAAAGTAGAATACTTACCAAGGTTCTCCAGACTCTCATTCAACACTTTGCACATACTAGATGCTCAATAAATGTTTGTTGAAAGAATACATAAAATTAAGAAACCAAATTCTTGATGAAAATATCTGAAGTATATATCACTGGCAAAATTATTAGCAAAAATAAGAGAAGTTTTTGTAGCTATAAATTCAAGGTATTAGCATCATAACTTACATAAAATTTTTTGGTGCTAGTTACCAAAGTCATTGTTGACAAAGTAATTTCAACATCAGGGATAAAATATTCTTTTTATGTTTTTTAATTCTCTGTTCTATTAAAAGTGAATATCTTAGGACAAGGTAAATGTCAATTATGTGTTACTTGAGTATTCCCACTAGTTCAATAGAATAATAAGAATGTCACCAATTACTGTTTTGCTGATACCCTTCATGATGAGAATCTGTTAAACTAACCATGAGACAGGAGTTCATCACTTAAAGGACTCTTGAGAATACTGAGACATTTTCCATCTATAGATTCCATAAAGACCTAGTTTCACTAGCACATGGATCATTGATAAAAAAAATAGTAAAAAACATTAATTGAATTAATGCTAGCATTTTGTAAAATAATAGACTAAAAATAATAAGATGAGGATGGTTAGAGTCTTTTGCATTCATTTTAAGATAAAATATAATAACAAAAAAGAGGAAAATTCTATTTACATTCACAAATGGATATTGAAAAATATTTTAGCAACTACTAACTTAATTAAAATTAAATTTTGTTGAGTACTTACTAGTTATAAGGCACTATCCAGGTAGGACAAATCGAAATAAAGTATGGGTTACATACCCTAGTTGAGGAAGATAGGTGCATAGATTTCAAATGTAAATAGCAGTAAGAGTTTTTAATAGAAGATATAGGTATAATTAACATATGAGTAGATGATAGAGATACTGTTTATAAACAGGAAAGTTTATTTCATGCCGGAGCTGGGAGAAGAGCACCCATGACTTTAAGATGGAGATGAAACTCAAATGAATCTTGAAGGATTAGGTTAGAAAGGAGTTAGGAAAATTATCCAGGAGTCTGAAATAACATTTATAATCCTGGAGAGAGGAGAGAGGAGAATGGATAAGTACAAGAAAAAGAATGAGCAACTTGGAATGGGGCATAATGAGAGATTAAACTGGAAAGCCATGTGTGGAAGGACTTGCAAAATTCTGAGATTTGTCAAAAATAACCTTCTATGCATATAAATGTGAGCCATCTAGAATGGGTGTTTGCCAGTGGGTGATGCTTCCTGAAGGTCCAGTGGTCTCTTTTTTACCCACAGACATGGCTGCTCTTACATCTGCCCTATGAAAAAAGAATGATGATGAGAGAGGAGGTCAATAGCACAAACCTATCCCTGAAACACGAACTATAATTGAGCATGCCAATTTGTGAGATTATGGAGCTTCAGAGATGGGAGGAGGAGGTTCACTTCAATACCTTCCCTTGCTGGCCTCTGACTTCTAGATTTTCACAATACTTTTCTTCTTTTATCTCATTCATGTGATATTATTTTTCTCAAGTCTTACTGAATAACAGGCAGGAACCACAAATAATAGTAAAATTTGCCCTTATCTACTTTGTATGAATACCATATTTTTCTTGAAGGTGCTTGGAAAAAATAAGTGGCATCATTTCTAATATGTTTTTATTTAATATTCAGTAAAGAAGAATAAGTCATTCTGATTCTAAGTAGAAAGCCCCCACCTATTTAGAGGATCAGGCTAAACTCTTTGCCCTCTACTCCCAGCACAAATGCTTCTATTCTCTAAAGAACAATTACTAAGGAGGAAAGCCACTGAAAATCATAAGTAAAGGCTGCAAAATTTGCAGGACTCAAGACGGTATTGAGATTTGATTATTCCTTTAGGGAGAGGTGGGCTGTTATAGGAAACTGACAAAATAAAACCTCAGAGAAGGAGTCAAAGGGAGGAAGCACAAAGAGGAAGAGAAAGAGAAAGAACATGAATTCAGAATAAAGAACTTGCATGGATAAAACACCATGGGGGTGATTTTGTAGGATTTCCTTCAAGAAGCTAGGCTAGGCAGTTCACCCTCTATGCAGTAGGAAGAATTAAAGCGGTTAGACCAGGGCACATCCAATCTATAGTGCTAGCCCTGTGCAGTTTCACTACAGCTTTGATTCCTTTAATAAGAATTGCTTAAATATTCCCTGATATATACTGTATAACTTCTTTTGAAAAGTCAGATGCAATGGCATGCAGAACATGAGGAAAAGGCGTACCACCTTTCCTATTCATTTTAGGTCAGCAGCATCATTGCAGTCTATTGGAACGGAAGAAGCATATACCAATTAATGATAAATCAGCTGGGGGAAAAGCTAAAGTGATACATGTGCCCCTTCCCTAGAGGTTAGATAGGGGCACCATATGGGAGAAAAATACCCTTCAAACAAATCTATCACAACAGCCATATAAAAATGTAATATATGACCCCAAAAAAATTGTTTACAAGTAAATAAGGAAAAGTGAATTCTCCAGCCAGTGATCCTAGAAATACTGACTAAGCATTGTAAAAATGTAAAAAAAAAAAAAAAAAAAAAAAAAAGGTTTCTAGCACACACTATACACCAAAATAAATTCTAGATGCTTAAAGATTTAAATATACAAAAGCTACCATAAAAATGCAAGAAGATTAACTTCAGCATAATAGAAACAGAGAATATGAAGATGCTCTTTTTTTACCTGAAGAAGCCTAATTATTGTCGGCAACAAAGATGTTATGAAAATAGAAACACATTTTGGTGTTTTTTTTGTTTTTTTTTTTATTTTTTATTTTTTTTTATTTTTTATTGACTTTGTAATAATATTACATTAAAAAAATATATATATATGAGGTCCCATTCAACCCCACCACCCCCACCCCACCTCTCCCCACTGCCAGCAACACTCATTCCCATCATCATGACACATCCATTGGATTTGGTAAGTACATCTTTGGGCATCTCTGCACCTCATGGTCAATGGTCCACATCATGGCCCATACTCTCCCCCATTCCATCCAGTGGGCCCTGTGAGGATTTACAATGTCCGGTGATTGCCCCTGAAGCACCATCCAGGGCAGCTCCATGTCCCAAAGACGCCTCCACCTCTCATCTCTTCCTGCCTTTCCCCATACCCATCAGCCACCATGTCCACTTTTCCCAATCCAATGCCACCTTTTCTATGTGGACATTGGATTGGTTGTGTCCATTGCACCTCTATGTCATAGAAACACATTTTGATTTGCAATTCAATATATCACAAGCTTCCATTAAAGCTTTAGGAGAAGACAAACAGATTTTGCCAAATAAAAATCTCCTCAGAACTTCTTGGTGAGTTTGAGAAAGAAGATTCCAAGATTCCCAGTAGCCACAGAAAAGAGACAGACCAGAGAGAAGAATCCACTGACCGGGCAGAGTTAATGAGCATTGAAGGTGACCGTTGCCTAATAACTCCCCACTTATGTGACAGTCTGAGCCAGCCCAAGCAAATTCAGCCGATATTTCACTCCCAAATTTGAAACCAGAAGATACACGAGTTACTTCAAAACTTTATTCGTCTTCAGATTTACAAGAACCATCAGTTAAAATTCAGGTTCCTAAATTAAATGACAAATACAGGCAAATTCTGCTTTCAAGGGTTACAAGAAGAAAGACACAAGCATTATGCTTAATAACAGGAAGCATCTTTTCTATGAGAACAATCAAGATCCAAGTAATAGTACCAGTGAAAAATCTAAGACCACTACGCAAAAAATGAAATCTCTAAAACCATATTCCAATTATAAAAAGACAAGATTCAGAAGTAACCTAAGAGTTTTGCCTTTTTTCCCTCTCAGTAGTGGCAATGATCACGAGAAAGAACCAAGTTAAACTTCTAACACCATCACAAAAAGATACCTCCAGGCAAAATAACACCACACCTCAAAAAACTTCTGGACCAAAATTCCAGAGTATTTCTACCTTTTTAACTCCTGAAGATTCTACCCAGACAAAATAACTTCAAAGTCCTCCTCCACTGAGAAATCACTCTTCGCGGAGCAGGCAGAAGTTGAAGAAAATGCATCTAACCTAATGAACCAAGAGATGAAAAGCACTAGCTTCAAGCATAAGCTGCAAAACTTTGAAGAGAGAGCAGATAGTTTTCCTAAATGGAAACAGTCAGCATCGGAAAAGGAGGATGCTCCTGGATCCCCTTCCTTGGTGACTGAAGAAGAAGACTTGGCAGGAGAGACTTCTACCCCATCGCCAGAAGTTATGCCAGAAAGCTTAAGTGTTTCTGCCCTCAACTCAATCTTTAAAAACTTCACTAAAAGACTATCCTGAAAAGAAAAAAAGAAATACCAAGTTAGCTACAGAAAGAGTCAACTTTATTCGAAGAATGCAAAGAAAGCACAAAATTGCCTAGTCAATCTTTTTAAACCAGGTATATTTGCACAGAATGAATAAACTAGAACAGTTTCACAATTTTGTTCTTCAAGAGCTGAGCAATATTGAGAAGAATATTCAGGCTCTGAAACACCTTGAAAAGGATATTCTAGAATTTTAGAGGAAACATTCTGCTGATTTGAAATCATTCTGTGATTTCCATTTGCTGAGGCTAGTGGTGTTGACAGAGACAATGCCAAAGCCCAGTGTAATTAGTGAATCCGAGTGTGAACCATCTGAAGAAGCTTAAGAACCTTAAGATAGAGCTACTATAGACTCAGCCACGGAAGGCGGTGCTTTATAGTCCACTGCTCACACATTTTGTTCCATTGCAAATGTAATCCCTGAGAATTGTTTCACTGGAATAGAGTAGAATATGTTAGTAGTTTGCAATTGTGTTATTGCTCATTTATTTAGAAGTTAACCTTTTGTATTAAAATTTGGTCAGCAAACAGGTAATTCAGAATTATCAACTTTGAGTGATATTGCTTTTTAAAAAATCTTAAAGGTAAAATTATTTTTATTTGAAAGGTGTCTTTAAATTTCTTGGGGAGGGGAACTTAAGAGCATCTGTATACTTAAGATTCAGTGTATATCTCTGGGGGAGAAATTTAATTGGAAAATAATGAAAATATTTTGAAAATAAATTTATTAAGAGGTTAAAAAAAGGAAAAATCAAGAAGAAGATATTCTGGATATGTATAACATTGAGGGATGGAAATGCATTTCTAAGGATGAAACTATAAACAGATATAACAAATAAAATTTTACTATTTTAAATCTTAAAATGCTTGTAAGCAAAAAAACTATCCACATAAAATGAACAGGAATATGTTTAAATGGACAGCAGGACATATAATACATTAAAATCTATAATGAAAACAAATCATATTAGAAGAATATAGAAAAAAACATGAACAGGTAATTAAGGGAAAATTATAAATAGCCAGGAAACATTGAAAAAAAAAAATCCACTCACCAACAGTTAAACAGGAAACAACAGCAATATAAGAGTTTTTGACCTTTCATTGGGGCAAAAATATTGGTTAAGGACAAAATAAAAAAGAATTCAAATTAGATAAAACTACGTTTTATGAACCATCTATGTGGTTGATACAGTGCAAAGAGATTTGCAACATTTATTTAGCTATCACAACAACCCGGTGGAGTTTTTACAAATGAGGAAAGTGAGACTCAGAGTACTTGCTAGTTGCCCTAAAATAAAAAAGCTAGTAAGTCCTAGTGCTCATATCAGAACACATATTTATTAGTTTCCAAAATCCCTGTCCATTCTACGGTGTTATATAGTATTTGTGTACATGATAAGGTCTGACTTAGGAAGTAGCATGACAAAATCAGTAATTAATCAGTAATTAATATCTTAGTTTGCCAAGTTCTGCCAATACAAAATACCAGAAATGGGTTGGTTCTTATAGTGGGAATTTTATCAGGGGAAAAGCTTACAGTTCTGAGGCCATGAAATGTCCAAATAAAGGCACCATCAGAGATGCTTTCTCACCAAAATTAGTTACTGGTGATCCTGGCCTCCTGTTACTTGGCAATCAGGCATATGGCTGGGTTTGCTCCTCAACCTTGAACTGCTCCTCGGGCCCAGCCCCTCAGGGGCCTCTTTCTGTGCCTCTGCAACCTGCTGATTCCAGCCTGAGACCCCTCTTAGCTTCTCAGGGTTTCTCCTCCTTTCTGCAGGTTCAGGCGAACCTGGAGTCCCCTCTCTTACATGACCAGGTCAATATGCAGGGCTCCCTATTCCTGTGCATCTCGTCTGCTGTGTCTCCATTTATATATGGAGGGTGCAAGAGGGTGGAAATCCAAACCGTGTCGTGCCTTACTGATGTGGTCCAATCAAAAGGACCACATACCCACAGGAATGGATTAGTTCAAAAGCATAATCTTTTTCTTTGGGGATTTATAAAAGAACTTTAAACTGTCACAGGCAGTAGTAAATAGTAAAGATTTGTGTATAAAATTTTAAATAAATTAGTCATCAATAAAAAACATGTTGGTTCACACAAATTTAATTTCTCCTAAACTTGGAGCGTGATGATCACACTTCGTATGGTGGTGTCAATAATTATGCAGTGTGCCTGGATTCCTGAATATTTCAGTAGCAACAGTAACCCATGAGAACAACAATTCCCTTCCATTTCCACATGCAACATGTAGACAAGACATTTTTTTCTTTTTCTTTTTTTTATTGAAGTGTAATATGCATACAAGAACATACATAAACAATAAATGTATAATAAAAGTTATGAACTTACAAAACAAACATGCAAAACATCATGCAGAGCTCCCATACATCACCCCATCACAAATACCCTGCATTATTGTGACGCATTTCTAACAAATTATGAAAAAGCATTAGACAAAAACTTTCAATGACAGTTTCTGAGAAATCAGTTTGAGCCAAAAACAGCAAAGATTTAAATTGCTAACCACATGGGAGCAAAGCTCACCTTTCACATAGTGCTTTTAGCAGGAATTTTTTTGGCCCATCAAGGCCAAGAATGAGGTGAAACCTCAGCAAGCAGGAAACTACTAAAAGCAGCACTAAATGATACCCATGGATTCGGGAAGACTGTACACACAATAGCTTAAGTCCTGGAAACAGCTGGCTCCACATTACGAAAAGCACAACTGATTTCGTTTATTTGCTTTGTATTTCCTTTTCAATAGCAAAAGTAATCTCAGATTGAGACAGCAAAATAGTTCCTAGATGCTTTTGGAAATATATACCATTTTTATGTTCTGTTTTCATGACTCTATCATAAATTCAGCTATGCTTGAAATTGTAAGTATCATGTTTAGAATCAAAATTGTATTTTATTCTTTTAACAAGCTGGTATGAAATTTCAGATGCTGAGTAACATTTAAAATGAATCAACATGTTGTTCATGCATGTAAGATTTGTTTAGTAGTGTCTGCCTTTTCAAATGATTAACCTCCATCATTCTATTCTATAGGCTTTACTCCACCTTTAAAACACTAATACTGCAATTCTTGTAATTCTGAAAGTTGAAAAGAATACATATTCCAAAGAAACTCAACAAGGCAATTTTCAGGAAACAAATTATAAACAAAAAGGGAAGCAAGAGTAAAAGAGGAATATTATCATATCTAGTGTTTATATTGAAGATTTTTAATATTATTATTTTTTCATTGTATTGGACTTCTTACATCAAAGTACCATGTATGTGTTTATACTACAGATTAAAAACAAACTAATAACTTGACTTTAATTTTTGTGATACTTTCAGGGTTTTCCATCAAAATATTTCCTTAGGGCATTAGGTAAAGTTAAGCATTGCAATACAATAGATTTGGATTTCCATGGAGGAAGAAGGTAACACAGAAAGGTGGCTCCTTTTCTTACTGTTTAATGATGGTGAATGTGTGAAAAGATTTAGATTTAAATAAGGTATTCATCAGCATGAGTACCCTGTAACAATTTAAGATCTCCACAAAGCACAAAATGGTGTATCTGTATAAAAATCTAATGAGATAAGCCCTTAACATTCCATTTTTTATATATACAGAAAGCTATGTCGAATTTTGGATTTTTCTTTGCATTTATCATATTACATTATGTAAGGATCTCTTCCCACTTTTAAAATGAATCATTTAACTCCGCAAAGTAATTTTCACTAAGGATTTTTAATCCAAAAGATATAGTGTCATCATTATTTTGCCTAAAACATCAAGTACTTGTGGGACAGTGGTTTAGGCAGCCTTCCTGATTTGATATTGAAAGAAATTACTCAGTTATGTTTATCTGACTCTAAACTATATTTCCTCTTAAGTTAAAACCATTCTAAGCCTTCACTGAAAAGTTGTGGGAAACTCAAACTCAATTTCTTAACAGATTTGGGAAGTCTGATTTCACGTTAGGATGTTTCATTTCCTGACTCTTGAAAACATTGACACAGAGCAAAAAATTTTATTGGGAGATGCAAGTGCCAGTTATTTGCAGTTTATGACACTTATCATCAAAGTTGAGCAATGTGACTTATCTTAATTGAAAATCAATGAACAAATAATTTTTGAGCACTTAAACATGGGAAAAAATACATGTTAGGTAGTGGATATAATGCAAAGAAATGCCAGTCAGATACCCTGGCCTTGAGAATTTTAAATCTAATGAGAATTAGATCAAATATATCCCAACTCTGATCAAAGATATGCATATATGCAATTAACATTATATTATCAAAATACCAATAGGGATTATATGCAAATGTATATTTTCATTCAGACCTAGATGTAGAAGCCATGGTTAACTGTCAGAAAACTTAAACTGCAGAGAGATCAAACTTGAAATGAAGGGGTATAATACCAAGATTTTCCTTTCTCTAACATTTTATTATGGTTCAAAGGAGGCAAATATAATTGTCTTGTATCTGATGAAAAGCCTATTTTTTAACTACTTTGTAGTAGTTGGAGGCAAACACCAAAGAAATTGGTTCTTAAACTCAGTCTTAAAGTATTTAGAAAAATTTCTGGGGAATTTTTTTCCACTTCAAGATTTTTAACAGCATATCAAAGTGGAAAAAGTTTGTCCAGCTAATACAGGATCCTAGCATAATCAGTGTGTAAACATACTGAGAGATGGTACACACCAAGGACCCCAGGAACATTTATAGCCCTCAAGAGAAAGTGTCCTCTTCATTAACATTAAATTTTACAGAGAAGATCATTTCATCACATAGTCATTCATGACCGACAAGAAAGGAAAAGGAATCAGTATCAGTTCTCAATAGAAATTTATGTTTTTAAAAATCAAAATGAAAGAAGTGTTTAGAAATGATTTATTACATTAAAGGAATAATGACTGTTTTATATCTTTATTTTTCTTTTATTAAGAATAATGTTATTTAAATGCACAGATCTTTAATAATATCTGTTCTTTATTTAGGTTGTTCTTACTTAATAATCAGACCAAAGCATTTTGTAACAGAAATACATATTATGTGCAGTGCAGCTATAAAATGTTACAATAGTTGCACAGCACACTACAGCCAAATCCTCTAATAGAGTTATGAAATTTCCCATAAACTCATCTTATTCCTTCAGCAAAATGATTCTCAGTGTAGCTATCTAGTAATGGGCTTTACATTAGAAAAATTTAATTCCCTGGACAAAGGAATGGAGAACACTTGCTATATTATGGTAAGGACTTTTTATTTTGCAAAGAATCAGATCTCTCTAGCTCTTCAAAGAAATCTATTATTTTTCCAAGGCCACTAGAAAATATATCTCTCTAAAAATTCTACATTCATTCCACTTAAATCTAATATGTAGTTATATAATATTGTACACTTTTTTTCTGCCAATGCATTTAGCATTGCTTTTATTATCATCATCATTTATTGGAAAGTAGATTATAAGAAGGCAAATAGTGATAAGAACAAGGTAGGCAGAAAGAAAGAAGTTCTAGCATCTATTGTCAGGATTTCGTTTACATCATTTTCCCCTTTCTTTCATCTCTTGCATGCCATCTAATTCACAGCTACACAAAAGATCATCACTTGGAAAGCTGCCAATAATTTTAGTCTACATGATTTTGGCCTTCATAACAGCTGAGTATGAGGCAATTAAACAATGAACATTTAATACGAAACTTTATGACCTTAGCAATATAAAAAAGAGCATCTGCAATGCAAAGACAATCCAGAAATTATGTAGACAAAATCAAAAGCCACAACTCTAACCACAAATGACCTGGACACCAGCACAATCACTTAATTTCTCTTGGGCAACCCTTCAATAAATTGTACATCTTTCTCTTGGAGTGAGTACATGGAAAACAGGTTTGTGCATAAATAAAATAGAAATGACCATACCATCTTTTCTAAACTATAGTTATTTTAATTACAAAGATAGGAGTATGACACTCAGAGGACTTTTCATTTCAATTTATTTTCCAATTTTTCAATATAAAATAAGAAAAGCAAGGAAATCTTGTCAATATTCAAACGGCATTTCAAAAGGTTTTTCATAAATAGAGATTATTCAATGAAGAATTATAGCTATTTAATGAGAATCAAAGAAAGATATGACAATTGGAAACATTCAAATAATCAAGTATTTTAATTTTATTTTTAATATTATTTCTAATGTTCTTCAAAGCAGACTTGCCCTCATCACCAGCTTTCTTTATACTAAGTTTTCTACTGAAGCTGTGACTAAAATACTCCTGTTAAATCCTGTGTGTGGGTGTGTGTGTGCACACGCACATGTGTGGAAACAGAGAAGGTGGTTATTAAAGTAGATTTTTCACCAATATATAAAAATGTATTTATCACATGAAGGCCAAACAAATGTAAACAGAAAGAAGAAAGGCAGTTAGAAGGAGCGGGAGGAAGGAGGCCTGGAAAGAGGAAGGAAGAAAGGAAGTCCTGAATATTACCTAGGATAATCACCTCTACGAAATATTATCTTGTAATACACAAAGGTATTTTTCAACCAGAACCACAACAAATAATTGGACACTATTACTTGCTTCTGAACTAGATGGATTCTCAAGTACTAGAACCCTAAGGAGTAATCATTACTAGTGGAAGAAATTTACTCTAATTTTGAAACCAAGGATGTTTTCTTGATAAAAGCATCCCAAAAGATAGGAATCAAAGGAAACTTTCTCAACATCATAAAACACATATATGAAAAATCCTTAACGAACAACATACTCAATGGTAAAAGACTGAAAACTTCCCTACTGAGATTGCCTTGTTCCCAAGAATTCACTGAATTCCCATGCTTATGCACAGATATACATGCACCCTGTATATGGACATGCATAATTATTATTATTAATGTTTTATAGGAATTCTTTTGCCATCCATCACTATAAAACATTGTTTTGATAAATATTGATATTTCCAGTTAATTTATCTGTCTTCTTTCCACTCCACTAGAAAGTTTTAAAAATGTAGAAATAACCACTGATAAATGTTTATTCCATTGAGTTCCAATATTTTCTTTAGGTAACATAGTCAATATCATGATATACATAGGATTTTTTTTTTTAAAGATTTATTTATTTATTTAATTTCCTCCCCCTCCCCCGGTTGTCTGTTCTCTGTGTCTATTTGCTGCGTCTTGTTTTTTTGTCCGCTTCTGTTGTCATCAGCGGCGTGGGAAGTGTGGGCGGCGCCATTCCTGGGCAGGCTGCACTTTCTCTCGCGCTGGGCGGCTCTCCTTAAGGGGCGCACTCCTTGCGCGTGGGGCTCCCCTAGGGGGGGCACACCCCTGCGTGGCAGGGTACTCCTTGCGCGCATTAGCACTGCGTGTGGGCCAGCTCCACACGGGTCAAGGAGGCTGGGGCTTTGAACCGCAGACCTCCCATGTGGTAGATGGACGCCCTAACCACTGGGCCAAGTCCGTTTCCCATACATAGGATTTTTAATCCTTTAAAGTTCCTGTGCTTTCCCCAAAATTCTACCACATATTATTAGCTTTGTACAGAAAGCATATATATATTCCAATTGCGGGATTTAAACAATGCTGAGTTAGATCTTACTTTGATAAGAAAGTCAAGTAGGAAGAAATCCTAGATAAATTGGATTTTAAGCTTTTATAAGTAGAAGCAGAAGCTGAGAATGAAATACAGAAACAAATAAAGAAAAACAAAATGGAAGTATAAAGATCCTCCCATATAAATGTTTTAAGAGTACAAAGAGATGGGCAAAAAAGAAATAGGGAGCTTTATTAACCCAAAACATTTACACACCAGAAAGTAACTTTTTCATATTGTATTTAATTATTGCATAGAGGAAAGAAAATAAGTAACATTAATAGGGCATCATGTATGTTCGAGGCACTGAATCAGTGCTTTCACAAATAGTTTTCTTAACCAGTAAAATGCCATAATGTTATTATTTATTTCCCTTTTACATGGTAGTAACAGGCTCAGAATGAATGGCTATTCAAGTTTACACTAGTACAGGTAATGAACAAGAATTCCACATTCCATTCAGTTAGAATCTGAAGCCTATATCACTCCTTCCTTACAAGAAATTTCTTCCTTACGTAGAATTTCATGGCACAAGGGTGACTACAGATCCATAGATACCAGAGAAAACATTAACTATAAATCTGCTCATTCAAAATATTTGAAATTAAGTCAGGATTATTAGCAAAATGAGTCAGAAACTTGAAGAAGGTATGAAAAATATCCCATGAGAGGAAAGACTCAATATATATGAAGAAAATGCAAATAATATATATGAGAATAGTTACCTTTTGAAAAAGTTAGTAGCATAAGCTTTATACTATTATACAGCATTAACCTTAGTATTTGGGGGTTAAATTTATCTTTGTTTGCTTTTTTTCTTTCACATATATTGAATTCGAAATTGGGTAATGGTTAAAATAAGGAAAATATCCAAAGTGATCATACACAGACTATTTCAGTCAATCTAATGACTAAATATGTATATTTTAGTAAATCTACTGTATTGAGTTTGAGCAGTATTAGGTCTCTGGAGTTACATGGATATTCAAGAGCATGATTTTCAAAACAGTAGAGGAGACTTTCACATCAAAGAAGATGAAGTACTTGTACTTTTCCTTATTTCACCTGCTAAGTATAATTAAAACCTTAGACATTATAACTAAAACAATCACTCTGAGTGGTGTAAAGAAGGCAGAATAGTTAGAAAGCTTTGGACGAAAGGAACAACAGAGTAGTAATTTTCCTGGGATTCTTTCTTGCCTCATATATATCACATTTATAGCTAAAAAATAAAACAGGCAACCCAGAAATGCCAGTGGACACAGACAAAAAAAAAAAAAAAAAAAAAAGCCCCAGGAGAAATCTGCCCTTTCTATTCAAAAGACAAGGTAGAAATCAACCTAATGAGATGAAACCATTTAGACAATATCTGCTCAACCTCAGACAAACACCAAAGAGAAAACTGAAGCAGTGTCAGAGGAGGCCTAAAAGAGAGTTAGGACATTCAGCACTACCCAGTGATAACAAGGCCATCATTGACTATGTCTAACCAACATTCATAGAGGAGAATAAGCAACAAGCACAAAATATATTCTATTCAGGTGTCCATGGAATTTATAGCAAGACAGAGCAAATCCTGGATCATAAAGTTAACCTCAAAAAAGGTAAAAGAACTATAACCATACAAAGTGTACTCTTTGATCACAATGGAATCAAACTAAAATCAATAACAAAATCACAGTAGGAAAATTTCCAATAGCCAAATATAAATAAATTTACTATGCATTAATAAAAGCAAACTTTTATTTCTTTTTCTTGCCTGATTGCTCAAGATGGAACCTCTTGCACTATAATGAACAGCATAACATTATAGTACAAGAGTCTCCATCTAGAGAAATCAGGCAAGAAAATGAAATAAAAGTTTTCCAAATTGGAAAGAAAGAAGTAAAACTTTCATTATTCACAGATGTTATGATCCTATACCTAGATAATCCTGAAAAATCAACAACAAAGCTACTGAAGTTAATGAATTCATCAGAGTGGCAAGATAAAAGATGAATATGCAAAAATCAGTAGTGCTTCTATACAATAGTAATGAGCAGTCTTAGAAGGAAGTGACCGAAAAAATCAAATATTTAGGAATAAACTTAACCAAGTACATAAATCACTTGTATTCTGAAAATTACTATGCATTAATAAAAGCAATCAAAGAAGACCTGAAAGAATGGAAGAAAATTCCATATTCATGGATGGGAAGACTCAATATCATTAAGATGTCAATTCTATGCAAATTGATGTACAAATTCAATGCAATCCTGAAAAAAATTCCCACACCCTTTTTTAAAGAAATGGAAAACCCAATTATCAAATTTATTTGGAAAGGTAAGCAACCCCAAATAGCAGAAAAGGAAGAATGTAATAGGAGGACTCTCACTTCTGGACTTTAAATTGTATTACCTAGCTATAGTATTAAAAACAGCATAGTACTACATCAAGATAGACACACAGACCAATGGAACTGAACTTATGGTTCAGAAACAGAAGCTCACATCAACGGTCAAGTGATATTTGACAAGGCCATCAGTCCCACCCAGCAGGTGCAAAACAGTCTATTCAACAAATGGTGCTGGGAGAACTGGAAAGCCATATCCAAAAGAGAGAAAGAGAATCCCTATGTCACTACCTTATACAAAAATTAACACAAAATGGAGCAAAGACCAAAATATAAAATTGAGACCCATAAGACTCCTAGAAGAAAATGTAAGGGGTAACATTTTTTGGACTTGGTGGTAGGTGGTGGTTTCTTAAACCTTACACTGAAAACATGAACAATGAAGGAAAAACATGGAAAAATGGTACATCCTCAAACACTTTTTTGATTCAAAGGATTTTGTCAATAAGGTGAAAAGGGAACCCATTCATTGGGAGAAAATATTTGGAAACCACATATATAATAAGAGTTTGATTTCTATACTATATAAAGGGATCATATGACTCAACAATAAAAGAGCAAGCAATCCAATTAAAAATTGACAAAAGACTTAGACATTTCTCCCAAGAGGAAGTCAAAATGGTGAAAAAGCACATGAAAGAATTTTCAATATCACTAGCTATTAAGGAAATGCAAATCAAAACTACAATGAGATGTCATCTCACACCTCATAGAATGGTGATTACTAAAAAGACAGAAAGCAACAAGAGCTGGAAAGGATATGGAGTTATAAGAACACTCTTCCACTGTTGGTAGAAATGTAGAAGGGTACAGCTTCTATGGAAGACAGATAGGTGGTTCCTCAGGGTGCTAAACGTAGAACTGCCATATAACCCAGCAATCCTTCTACTAGGAATATATCCAGAAGAACTGAAAACAGTAAAATGAACAGACATTTGCACACGATGTTCATAGCAGCATTATTCACAATTGCCAAAAGATGGAAACAACCCAAATGTCCATCAATCAACAAACAGATAAACAAAATGTGATATAAACATATGATGGAATACTATGCTGCTGTAAGAAAAAATGAAATTGGGACACATATGCTAATATGGATGAAACTTGAGGACATAATCTGAGTGAAATAAGCCAGGCCCAAAAGGACAAATATTGAATGGTCTCACTAATATGAACTAAATACGAAGAATAAATATGAGGAGTGAAAACCTAGAGTATAGGTTACTGGAAGATAGAATGAGGACTGATAAGGGGTACTGATCCTTAATGTATCTAAAATTTTCAATTAGCTAAACTGTGAAAGTGTGGTATTGGATAGAATTGATGGTGGCACCTTACAGAGAGTATATGTAACACAGCTGATTTATAAATGAAATTGTGACTGAAAGGGGGTAGTCCAGGGATGTAAATGTCAATTGAAAGAAAGAGAGAATAATCTAGAGACTGAATAATGTAGTGAACCTGGAGGTGAATGATGTTTGTGGTTAATAATACAAATACAAAAATGTTCTTCTATAAGCTAGAACAAATGTACGTCACTATTACAGGGTGGTAAGAATACAGCAATGCATGGGAAAATACAATTAATGTAACATATGGACTATATTTAACAGCAATATTGTAATATTCTTGCATCAGTATCAACACTAAGGGTCAATGACAGGGGTAGAGAAGATACATATATATGTATTTTTTTTGGACCAAGGAAAATGTCCGAAAGTTTAATGTGGTGATGACTGCATAGCTCTGTTATGAAAGGCTTCTACTTGAGTATACACTTCGGATAGAATGTACAAGACATGGACTGTACATGATAACATGGATGAATCTTGAGAACCTTATGTTGAGTGAAGCAACCCAGGCATTGAAGGACAAATACTGCATGACCTCAATGATATGAAATAAGCAAGCTGCCTCAGAGAGCTAGAGACTTGAAGATAGTCTTACAGGAAATCAGGGGGTAGAGGAAGGATATAAGCTGACATCTACATAGGTGAAATCTATGATAAGCTGGCAGTAAGTATGTGCACAAGGAAGAGATAAAATGGGGGCATAGGGTTACCTTTGGGTGGGGCTTTGTGGGTTTGAAGGGGGCTAGGGATGAGCGGATGGGTAATATTGCCCAAGAAATTGGGGGGAGGGAGGGGCAACATACGAACATAAGAGATTGCCAGGTGTTGGTTGAAAGTAAAATGCTGAGAAAACCTCTTCAAAATATAAGTAGGAACGTTACCTGTTTAAGATACTCAAAGGGGATAATCTGATGCAGGACAGACTCCTAGGGAATATCTGAATGCTCATTTTGCCAGAGTGGGTTATACCATTGGGTAGAGACCCATATAATGAGAGTGAAGGTAGACCCACATCCTGGGGAGGACTAATGCCATCAAATAGAGGGAACTGTATCTCTCAAGAGAAAGGGTGGCTCCCAGGGCATTAGGGCAGTTGAGCAAGTCAAGCCCTCAACACTGTTGCAAGTATCACTGAACATGGCTCCTCAAGAAATGAAGATTGACTGTCACTGTGGGGCCCAAGGGGAGGGGGAAATAGATATTGAATAGATGGAACCAAAGTAAATGTGAGGGCAAAAGAAGTGTTTCACGAGAGTACACAAGGATGTATATAAAACATGTAATATTACACCAAAAACATATAGGGGTCGACAGACTAATAATGTAAGCCATAATGTAAAACATAGGATAACTAAAAAACTTAGAAAACTTTATAGCCTAAAGTATGAGCCACAATGTAAACACAAATGTTACCTTGTTTGAAAGCTATTGTCTCAATATCTGTACATCAGTTTTAGTAAATATGATATGAATAAGTTAAAAGATTATCGCTGTGGAAAGGAAAAGGTTTTATAATGGATATGTGGAAGTACTGTATATTGTATAGATGAATTACTGTAAACTAGGGCTCTTGTGAAGAGAAGCTCAATAATTAGGAAAAAATAAAAGAAAAAGATAGGATGTAGAATTTTTCCAAATCAATATGTATTCTATATCTAACCTTTAAACTCATCGCTATATTCCATTTTACTAGTAAGGGAACCTGGCATTATATTGGGCTTCACTTTTCAGGAAGTTTTGGATCACAGAGGGTTCAACAATGGCAGCGGAGGAATACTGGTATGGGATGTTATTGACAGGCGATATATGGTTGACAGGGAGTTATACAGGGCATGTGTCCAGGGTGCATGGAAATGTTTGGATATACTCATAGTGAAAACAATTAAAAACAACAGCTGGGGGTGTACTGGGTTCCTGACCCGGGGGGGGGGGGCTCTGTTGTGGTCCCTAGGGGAGCAACGGCAGTCCCCCAGGTGCAACGGTAAGGACCAGGAAGGAATGAGGGTCCAAAAGTGAGCCCCTGATACTAATGACTATGCTTGTGAACCTATACACCTGAAATAAGAACAAGGCCTAGAGCAGCACTGTGCTTAAGAGTTCCCTCCTGACAGCCTCCATGTTACTCAAATGTGGCCAGTCTCGAAGCCAAACTCAGCATGTAAATGCAATGCCTTCCCCCCAGTATGGGACATGACACCCAGGGATGCGCCTCCCTGGCACCGAGGGATCACTACCAAGTACCAGCTGATGATGTAACTAGAAAATGACCTTGAATTAAAGGTTCAACGCAGACCAGCAGAATATCACTGTCTACATATAATAACAGGAGTTAAAAATGCTGTTTGATCTAAAGTAAGGGGGAAATGGAAAGGACAAATGAGTTCATATGGCTATGAGTCTCTAAAAAAAAATCTGGAGGTTGTCAGAGGATTGCCCTTATGCTCACCTGAGCAGAGTCTCAGAGATAGATAAAGTAGATACAACCCCATGTATTGGCCCTTTTGAGGGCTGAAAGGACCCACAGGTTCTATGGTCATGGCAGATGGGGTTCACTGCCATGTCATTTGGCCCTTCTTTGGAGCTGGTGTTTCTGCGTGATGGAGCTGGACTCAGATGGGATCTCTTTTCACAAGTCTTACATGCTACTTTACTGGAATTGTAGTTGGTGCTGGGGTTTAAGATGTATCTAGGGGATTTGAATTTCCAGACTGACAATGTGATAGCCAGACCCTGAGCCTCAACAGACTTCAGCTCCTACACTCTGATTTATTGGACTTACCCCACTCAGCTAACATGGAGTTGAAGAAGGTCAACCACCACACCATGGAGCCTAGAGTGCCTACAACTGAAAGGAGGATTGCATCCAGTATCCATGTGGAATCTAAACCCCCTCTTGACATAGATGTGGAATGGACACAACCAAGCCAAGGTCCACAGGAAGGAGGAATACAGTCAGGATTAGAGTGGACTTAATGATATCCTATTCACAAAATATTGTGGTTAATAATTGAGAAAAAGTGGCATTGGTGTGGAAAAAGTGGCCATGGTGGCTGCTGGGTGCAGGGAATGGGAGGAAGAGATGAGATGTGGAGGCATTTTCGGGACTTGGAGTTCTCCTGGGTGGTGCTCCAGGGACAATTGCCGGACATTGTATGTCCTCCCATGGCCCACTGTATGGAATGTGGGAGAGTGTGGGCTATGGTGTGGACCTCAGGACATGGGGTGCAGTGATGCCCAGAGATATACTCACCAGATGTAATGGATGTGTCATGATGATGGGGGAGAGTGTTACTGTGGGGGGAGTGGAGGGGTGGGGGCGGTGGGGGTGAATGGGGACCTCATATTTTTTTAATGTAATATTTTTTTTTAAAATGAATAAATTGAGTAGAATTTGAAAAAAAAAAAAAGACATGGACTATATAACACAATGAACCCTGTCATGGAAAAAGAACTGTGGTTAAGAGTACAAATATGAAATTGTTCTCTCATGAACTATAATAAATGTATAATACTAAAATATGATGCTAATAATAGGGGGTGTATAGAAAAAATACATCACATGCATGCTATGAGTGATAGTAGTAATAGTCTGATCATGTTCTTTCATAATCTATAATAAATTTTCCATAACAACATAAGATGTTCATGGAGGAGTGATGTATGGAATTCTGCACATTATGCATGACTGTTTTTTCAGCTTCTCTAATAAAAAAATTAAAATTAAAAATAAACACACACACACTGTTGTAGCAGAGAGAAGTTGGTGTATGCAGTATTGAAGGCCAGGACGCAAAAAGCTGAGAAGGAAGATTTATTAACAGCCAGCTGGGCTCAGCAGACTCCCTTCTGAAGAAAAAACTGAGCCCCAAATAGGATTTTTGGGTCCCTTTTATACAGAGTATGTAGGGTTGGGCAGTCAAATGGTGTTTATATGCAAAAGGACCTTTTTTTGTTAGTTTCTCAGTTTCAAGTGTTTTATCTGAGTACCAGATAGGTCTTGCATGAACACATATCCTCCAGGTAAGCTTGAATTAATACACACCCCCCACATTTCAGGTAAGATTCAATTAACACATTAGTTTCCATCCTCCCTGAATATCCAAAGCCTATAGAGCTTATACCTCTCAGTTGGTGTTCTGGGAATTAGGCATACTTGGATATAGAATAAGCTTGACACAAATCAAATCAATAACAGAGAAAAGGTTCAGGAGAGAAAAGGCGTTGGGCTTCCAGTTGTCCTCTTTCAAGGAGGGTCATGCAAAAATTACTTGATTTCCCCCACAATTATGAGTGAAAATATACACCAAGTATTGCCAACCAATCAGCTCCCCAGAGCCTTCCTGTCCAGAGTTTTTATTGAGGATCTTTTCCATAGATATAACTTGACTGGTCATTCACATGGCTGATCTTAGTTTCCAGCCCCTTCAGAGGCCGAGTTGCTACCATAAGGTCTAAGGTTGCACTGTTAGCATGAACTGTATGGCATGGCCAGAGCCCCACGGGTAAACAAAGATACCTTAAGGCAGGCCATTCCAAGGGTTTAGAGCTGGGTGCAAAGGGCCAAATGTTTTTGGAGGCAAGGTTAATCCTTTATTGCAGGATGCCTATTCAAGGTACTTCTATCAACTACAAACCTTATTTTTTTGATACTAAATTTTTCCTGTATTGTCCCTTGTGCCTTTTGACAGGCATCAGTCTTAGCATGCTAATACAAGATGTCTCAAGGGTCAACTTGTATGTTTATCACCCCAGATATGAAGTCTTCTGAGGTAAAATCCTTAAAGGAATAGAATTCTTCTAAGGAACTCTGAATTCTTTAATAGGAGAAATGGTATTTAGAGACCATAACCTGGCCTCTAGATATGCTCATTGCTCCTGAGTTTTTGTTGTTTTAGGCCACAGAGTGGCAAACTCAGCCTGTATGGTTGCTTTTGTACTACAATGGAAGAATTGAAGAGTTGCAATATATAATGTCTAAGTTCTAGGGTGATCAACTGTCCCAGTTTGCCTGAGGATGTTCTTATTTTAGCACTGGAAGTCCTGGGTCCTTGGAAATGACTCAGTCAGGAGCAACCTAGGATGGTTGTTCATTTTACTTAGTTCTTAAAAATATTAATATCAGTATAAATATGATTTATCTTGCAATATCCAAGCATAGCTCATTTTATTGCTCTTTGCAGATATTGTGTCTTTTACAAATTGAGGGTTGTGGTAACCCTGAATTAGGTAAATCTATTGGTGCCATTTTTTCAATGACATGTGCAGACTGCATGTCTCTATTACATTTTAATTACATTTGTTTAGACATAATACTATTTTTGTATACTTAATAGACTACCACATAGTGTAAATATTATATATATATGCACTGGGAAATTTAAAAATTTACGTGACTCACTTTATTGAGATATTTGCTTTATTGAGGTGGTCTAGAACAAAACCTGCAATACCTCCAAGTATGCCTGTGTGTGAAATATATTCAAAATATTAAGAATAAATTATTAGTAAAAACTTAATTAGTGAATGAGAATTAACCTTGTCTTTTGGGTATGTTTGAAAATTTTCTATATTATTATATAACCAAAGTGATTTATAGTTTGATACACTACTTTGGTTTGTTTTCACTTTTTGGGGATCTATTTATTTATTTTAATATGTAAAATAATTACATAATTTCATACTCAAAACTATATATCAAGTTTTATTTAGAGATGCCTCATTTCTATGCCTATGTCCTCCATACTATTTACTTCTTATCCTTATAGATAAAATTTTTAGTTTTAATTTTGTTTTTCCAGTGGTTTTCTTTTGCAAATATGAGTAAATGAATATATTTTATTTGCATCTCCCATACTTTCCATGTATTACTTTTTTCACCTTTCTGCTTTCACCTAATAATATATTCTGGAAATTACATGGTATCAGCATATAAAGATTTTCCTCATCTATTTTTATGACTGCATAGTAATATTCTGTTGTTGGATGTATCACAGTTTATTCAATTAATTCAGAAGCATTTTGGTTGTAGCTAATCTTTTGCTAGTAAAAATATCACATTATGCCAAAAAAGAAAAATCACAGAAAAATAGAAAAGCTTCCTCAACTTGAGTAAGGAGCATCTAAAAGTAAATAGAACTACATCACAATTAATGGTGGAAAACAGAATGCATTCCTCCTAAAATGGGAAAAAGACAGGAGTGTCTGCTCTCACCTATTATTCCCCATTGTGTCTGAAGTTCTAGCTATTGCAATAAATCAATAAATGGAAATAAATACATACATATTAGAAAGGAAGAAATAAAACTATCCTTATTTGCAAATGTTATAATTTTACATGTAGAAAATTTCAAGGAATCTACCAAAAAAGTATGGAAATAAGGATGTTCAGCAAGGTGACAGGATATAAGATAAGCATACAAAATTAACTGTATTACTATATAACCCCCAATGAACTAATGGATAACAAATTTAAAAATATAACAACATTAATACTTACTTAAAAAATGAAGTACTTAAGTATATATCGAATATAACATGTACAGGATTTATATTCTGAAAATTACAGAGATCTGATGAAAAAAAATAGAAACTAAATAAATGGATTTATTTATTCATGAATTAGAAGACTCAATATGGTTACAAAGTCAAGTCTCCCCAAACTGGTATATAGGTTTAATATATTGCCTTACAAAATCCCAGCAAGATTTTTGTAATGATAGACAAGATCATTCTAAAATTTATATGGAAAATCAAAAGATGTAAAATAGCTAAAACAATTTTGAGCAAGTGTAAAATAAAATAGCTAAAACAATTTTGAGCAGTGTAAAATAAACTGGATGAATAGTCTACCCAATATCAAGACTTAGAATTTATTTACAGTACTCAAGACAATTTAGTACTGGTGCAGAGATGGACAAGCAAGTGAGTGCAACTGAACAGAGAACCAAAAATATATTCACACAAATATGCCAACTGATTTTTTTTACAACTTTGCAAAAGCAATTCAATGGAGAAATAGTTTTTTAAACACATGGTACTAGAGAAATTGGACTTCCATGGATTAAAAAGCAACAATAAAAGAATAAAACAAAACAAAGCCTCAACCTAAGTCTCGTAAGTCTCACATCTTCTACAAAATTTAACTGAAAATTAACAACTTAACTGCAAAATAAAAATAAATAAATAAAACTATAAAACTTAAACCCAAATATAAACGGTTGACCATGGTTAGTAGCTATGTTTCAATATGTGTTCATCAATTGTAACAAGCATAACAAATGGGGTGGGGTATATGGGAATCCCCTATTTTTTATGTAATTTGTCTGTAACCTAAAACTTCTTTAAAAATAAAGTTAAAAAATAAAAATAAGTTAAAGATTAAAAAAATAAAAGCTATAAAACTCTTAGAAAACAAGAGGAGAAAATTGTTGGCCTCTTTGGTTAAACAAAGAGTTTTTTTAGATAGGCAAAATTTTCTTAGACCTCAAACAAAACCACAATCTATAAAAGAAAATGGGATTCAGCAAAATTAAAAACATTTTTTATCTGTGAAGGGCATTGTTAAGAGGAAAAAAGAGCTAAAGTCTGAAAGAATATTTGCAAACCACGTATCTGACAAAGAGCTTATATCCAGATTATATGAAGAACTCCCAAAACTCAATAGTTAAAAAAATAGAGTTAGAGAATGGGTAAAATGCATGAAAGACATTTTACCAAAGAGGCTATTTGGATATGTCAAGTAAGCAGATGGAAAGACGTTCCATATCATTTAATCATTAGAGAAATGCAAAAAAAGAACAAAATGAGATATCACTTCACACCTATTTCAATGACTAGATTTTTTAAAAGTGAAAACACCAAGTGAGGGTAAGGATGCAAAGAAACTGTATCACTCATACATTATTGTTGGGAATATATTAATAAAGTGGTGCAGTCACTCTGGAAGACATTTTGGCAATACCTCAAAAAATCGAACATGCCACTACCGTACAACTTAGCAATATGTGTTGGCATTTATCCCAGAAAAATGTAAACTGATGTTCACACAAAAAGCTTGTACATTAATGTTTATAGTAGCTTTATCTATAATAGTCACAAACTGGAAAAAAAACAGATGTCCTTTGATAGATGACCAGTTAAACAATCAATGGTTTATCTGCACCATGGAATATTAATCAAGAATAAAACGGAAAAACTATTGATGTACCAACAACCTGATGAACTTCTAGAGAATCTTGCTAAGATAAATATATCTATATCTATAGATATATATATGCCAAAGGTTATGTACTATATTATTCCATTCAGATAGCACACTTTGAAATGACAAACTTATAGTAATAGAGAAGAGATTAATGTTTGCTAAGAATTAAAGAGAATTTATGCATGCTTGTTCTGTAAACCCAAAACGTTGAGAATAAAAACAAAAAAGAGTTGGGGAGGGGGGAGTAGCTGTGAAAGCAAAGTTATAGAAGGGTGTGGTTTTAAATGGGCAACAGGGCAATAATAGTCACCCTTGAAGTGATAGAAATACTCTGTATCTTTGCAATACTGTTTGACTTTATTTTTAAAGAACTTTTAGGTGGTATATAGAAAAGTTACATAAAAAATTATAGGGGATTCCCATATATCCCATCCCCTCCTCCTCACATTTTCCCTTATTAATGACATCTTACCTGAGTATGGTACATTTGTTACAATTGATAAACAAATTTTGAAGCATTGTTACTAACCATGGTAAATAGTTTTACATTATAGTTTACACTTTGCACCGTACTATTTTATAGGTTTTGACAAAATGTTTAATGGTCTGTAGCAGTTTGATATTATTGATGAATTCCAAAAAGAAGTATTGGATTATGTTTGTAAACTGGTCTTTTCTTCTGGACATATTAGATTACATTAAGAAATCGAGTAAAGCTGTTGTGCCAGTAGGGCATTGAGTCCCTGCCCCTTGGTGGGTGGGGACTCACAGATAAAAGGCATGGCAAAGAACAGAGTTGGAGGGTTTTCAATGTTGGAGTTTTGATGTTAGAGTTTGAAGCTGAAGCCTTAAGCTGGAGCCCCAGAAAGTAAACACACAGAGCAAAGAGAAGCAAGCACCAGGAAGAGAGGAACCCTGAGCCTGGAGAGAAGCAAGACCCAGGAAGAGAAGAACCCAGGAAGCCTGAACCCTCACAGACGTCAGCAGCCATCTACTCCAACATGTGCAAATAGACTGGTGAGAGAAGTAACTTATGCTTTATGGCTTGGTATCTGTAAGCTCCTACCCCAAGTAAATACCCTTTATAAAAACCAACCAGTTTCTGTTTTTTTACACCAGCATCCCTTTGGCTGACTAATATATGGCCTATAGCCATCATTGCAAAATCATGCAGAACAATCCCAGTGCCCTAAAAAGCCTTATGTTCCAATTATTCTTCTCTCTCCCTCCCCTCAGAACCTATGGTAATCATTATCTTTATATCAATGTTACGAGTTCTTCCTTTATTACAATAATGATAAGTCACTTTGGTCCAAGGTTTCATTCTCCACTTATCCATTCTTCAGTCTTAAGGATTTGGGTATGGTAATGTCTGCCCTTCAGATTGAGAGAGGGCTTACAGCTTGTGGGACAGATGGAAAGATCTGTTTTTTTTTTTAAATAAATCAATTTTATTAATACTTATTTATAAAGCATAAATCCATCCAAAGTGTGCAATCAGTAATATTTATATAATCATGTAGTTGTGCATTCATTTCATCAATAATTATTAGAGAATTTCATTATTCCAATTAATAATAATAATAAACAAAAACAATCAAACAAACAAAACTCATCACCTCTCAATCTCTCTATATTTCCCCTGCTGTATATAGCATCTCTTCATTTTCCTTCTCTCGAGTTTATTTGTATTTATATTTTGTAAAAAACAATCTTATATAAGCAATACTGCCCATATTCGTATTTAACATGATGCTTCGCTATGTTATACAGTCTCATGTTACATCTTTTAGCTTTCCAGTAACATATATATACTTAAACTTTCCCATTCAACCCCTGTCAGACCCATATAATAACCCTGCTAGTTATAAACACTATGATATGCTTTCACCATTTCTATTCATTTCCAAAGGTATACAAACAACTTTTTTTACCAATTCTGCACAGATTAACCCTCAGCTTTCCATTCTCTACCCTTCTTCTATTTTCTGGTGACCTATATTCTAATTATTAACTCCATGAGTTTACACAATAGATTTAGTTCATAATGGCACAGTCATACAGTATTAATTCTTTTGTGTCTGGTTTGCTTCACTCAACATAACATCCTCCAGGCTCATCCATGTTGTCATAATCTTCATGACTTCATTTCTTCCTACAGTTGCATATTATTCCATCATGTGTATACACCACAATTTGTTTATCCATTCATCAATTGATAGACACCTGTTTGTTTCCATCTTTTGGCAACTGTGAATAGTGCCACTATGAACATTGGTGTGCAGATGTCTATTCGTGTCAGTGCTCTCAGTCCTTCTGGGTATATACTTGGTAATGGTATTTCTGGGTCACATGGCAAGTCGGTATTCAACTTCTTATGAACTGCCAAACAATCCTCCATAGTGGCACTACCATTCTACATTACCACCAACAATGAATAACCATTCCTGTCTCTCCATATCATATACAACACGTGTAGTTTTCTGTGTTTTTTAAAAAATAGAAGCCAGTCTAATAGGTGTAAGAAGCTATCTCATTGTAGTTTTGATTGGCATTTTCCTAACAGCTAGTGAGGTTGAGCATCTTTTCTTTGCTCTCACAGTCACTCCCCTCCTTAATTCTTTTTTTTGTTTTTATTAGAGAAGTTGTGGTTTACAGAACAATCATACATAAACACTCCTTAATCCTTGGCAACCATTAATCTCTTCTTCATTTCTATAAGTTTGTCATGTCAAAGTGTGCTATCTGAATGGAATAATGTAGTAAGGAGACTTTGGGATACATATTTTTTATACTTAGCAGGATTCTCTAGAGATTCATTAGTAGTTGCTTTTTACTAATTTTTCCTTTCTATTCTTTGGAAAAGTGTTTATTCAAATCTCTTGATTATTTTTAAAATGGGTTGTCCATCTTTTTATTTTTAAGATGTAAGTTTTCTTTTTATATGGTAGATATTAGGACTTTATCAGAAGGGTAGTTTCCAAATATTTTCTCCTATTAAGTGGGCTGTCTTTTCACTATCTTGACAAACTCCTTTTGAAGCACAAAAGTTTTTAATTTTGAGGAGGTCCCATTTTTCTTTTGATGCCCATGCTTTGACTTTAAAGTTTATGAAACCATATCATATAACCAGATTTTGTAGAAGCTTCCCTATAATATCTTCTAGGAACTTTATGATCTTGGCTCTTATATTTAGGTCTTTGATCCATCTTGTGTTAATTTTTGTATAGGGTGTGAGATGGTGATCCTCTTTCATTCTTTCAGATATGGATATCCAGTTCTCCCAGCACCATTTGTTGAAGAGGCCATTCTGTCCCAGTTGAGTGGGCCTTGTTGAGTATTTGGTTAAATATTCACGGGTCTATATCTGAACTCTCAATTTCATTACATTAGTCAGCATGTCTCTGTGTTTTTGCATGCAGTTTTGACCACTGTAACATTTATGGTTTCCTTTAACGTCAGGTAGCATGATTCCTCCAACTTTGTTTTCCCTTTTAAAGATATTTTTGGCTTTTGGGGCCCTTACTCTTCCAAATAAATTTGGCTTTTCCAGTTCAGTAAAAATGCTGTTGGAATTTATATTGGGATTGTTTTGAATCTGTAAATCAGTTTGAGTAGGATGGACATCTTCAATGTATTTAGTCTTCTAATCCATGAACAATGAATTTTCCTCCATTTATTTAGCTCTTTTTTTGATTTCCTGTAACAGTGTTTTGTAGTTTTATGTATAAGTCATCTACATCCATAGTTAAGTTTATTCTTAGATATCTTATTCTTTTAGTTGCTTTTGTAAGTGGACATTTTTTCTTGATTTCCTCCTCAGATTGCTCATTATTAGTGTACAGAAATGCTACTGATTTTTACATGTTGGTCTTATATCCTGCCACTTTACTAAATGTATTCATCAGCTCTAGAAGCTTTGTAGTAGATATTTCAGGACTTTCTACATACAGGCTTGTGTCATCTGCAAATAGTGAAAGTTTTACTTCTTCCTTTCCAATTTGGATGTCTTTTATTTCTTTTCCTTGCCTAAGTGCTCAAGTAAGTACTTCTAATAAAATGTTAAGTAAGAGTGGTTACAATGGACATCCTTGTCTTGTTCCAGACCTTAGGGGGAAAGTCTTTACCTTTTCACCATTGATATGATATTAGTGTGGGTTTTTTTAATATGCCCTTTATTAGAAGTTTTCTTCTAATTCTATCTTTTGAAATTTTGTTTTCCAACCAAAAACAATGCTGTATCCTGTCAAATACCTTTTCTGCTTCAATAGAGATGATCATATGATATTTTCATTTTGATCTGTTAATGTGGTACATTGATTGATTTTCTTATGTTGAACCATCCTTGCATCCTTGCATACCCACTTTATTATGATGTATAATTTGATTGATGTATTGTTGGATATGATTAGCAAGTATTTTGTTGAGGATTTTTGCATCTAAATTCATTAGAGAGATTGGTCTATAGTTTTCTTGTAGCATCTTTACATACTTTTGATATCAGAGTGATGTTGGCATCATAGAATGAGTTAGATAATATTCCTTCCTCTTCAATTTTTGGATGCACTTGAGCAGGATTGGTATGTTCTTTTCAGAATGTTTAGTGAAATTCACCTGTGAAGCCATCTGGTCCTGGACTTTTCTTGGCTGTGAGGTATTGATGACTAGTTCAATCTCACTGCTTGTGATTTGTCTGTTGAGTTACTCTATTTCTTCTTTCATCAATGTAGGTTGTTTGTGTGTTCTAGAAATTTGTCCATTCCATCTAAATTGTTCATCTTGTTGGCATACAATTTTTCAAAGTATCCTTTTATGGTATTCTATATCTGTTGGGTCAGTGGTGATCACCTCTTATTTCTAATTTTATTTATTTGCATTTTCCCTTCTTTTTCTTTGTTATTCTAGCTAAGGGTTTGTTGACTTTATTAATCTTCACAGAGAAGCAGATTTTGGTTTTGTTCATTCTTCCTAGTGTTATTTTTTTTTCTTAATTTCTTTTAGTTGTGCTCTGATCTGTTATTTCCTTCCTTCTGTTTGCTTGAGATTAGTTTTTGTTCTTTTTCTAGTTTCTCCATTTAGAGCTATACATTTCCCTCTCAGCACTGATTTAGCTGCCTCATCCCATAAATTTTGATGCATTGTGTTCACATTTTCATTCCCTTTGAGGTAGCTACTGATTTCTCTGGGACTTTCTTCCTTGACCCACAGATTAAAAGTGTGTTGTTTAACTTCCATATATTTGTGCTTATTCCATTTCTCTGTCCTTTATTGATTTCTGGCTTCATTCTGTTGCAGTTAGAAAAAGTGCTTTGTATAATTTCAATCTTTCCAAATTAATTGAGACTTGTTCTATGACCTAGCATGTGGTCTATTCTGGAGAATGATCCATGAATATTCTAGAAGAACGTATATCCTGCTGTTTTTGAGTGTAATGTTTTTATTAGGTCTAGTTCTGCTAACTTATTATTCAAGGTCGCTGTTTCTTTATTGAGCTTCTGCAAAGATGTTCTATCTAGTGACGATAATAGTGAATTGAAGTTCCCCACTATGACTGTAGTGGTGTCTGTTTCTTCCCTTAGGTTTGCCTGCATTTGCCTCAAGTATTTTGCATTCCTGGATCTAAGGTAAGTTTCTTGTAGAATGCATATAGATAGGTCATATTTCTTTATCCATTCTACCAATATGTGTCTCTTGTTTGGAGAGTTTAACCCATTAACATTCAATGTTATGACTGCCAAGAAATTACTTATACTAGCCATATTTTCTTTAATTTTATATATGTCATATGTTGTTTTTATTTCTCTTGTTATCTTTTTAGTTATTCTCTCCAAGAATCGAAAGATTCTTGTAGATTCCTACACTCTCTTCCAATCCTCTCTCTCGTTTGTTTTTTCCTTTCAACCTACAGAACTCCCTCAGGACTAATGTTGACAAATTCTTTCAGTTTTTGTTTATAAATATTTTGAACTCTCATGTTTTTTTTAAAAAAAAGTTTATTTTTGTTTCATTTATGCTAGGACATAAATGCTGTGGAGATAGGTGTGTGATTATTTTTTTAAAATAACTTAAAAATGAGAAGATATTTAAACTTAATTTATATACACCACATAAACAGCTTTATGTTACATAAATACTAGAATGGGGCATATGTGTTACTTTTCATTTAGCAAATAATAGCATCTAAATGACTAAGAGGTGCACATTTCTGAAGGAAAATTGCTAAATATTTTTTCCAAATTGTCAATATTAGTACCTTTAAATGTAATGACCACCATATTAAATCCATTTATTCTTCAGAAGTCTTTAAATGAAACGGTAAACTTTTGCTTTAAGAAATAAAGCATAGAATGCAGCTCCATAAACTAGACTAGCCCATAAAATGAACAAGCAAATAAGAACACAATAACTATTTCATGGGTAGCTGGGATTTATGCAACTCTTAAGTAATTTTTTTCTTGCTTTCTGTTCCCAGGTCAAATAATAATCTGTCCTTGAATTGCAGAAAACATATTTTTATGGAATTTGTTTGGGAGAATTGTATTTAAAGTCCAGTAAAGCATAGTTCTTTTCTCATTTAAAATTTTTATGACAAAAGTACACTCTTACTTGAGCTCCTCAATGCTCCCTATTATTTCATAGAAACTGCCTATTGTTTTAGAAATTAATATCTATTTTCCTGTGGATATCCTTTCTTAGCCTGACATAATAAGCACAAAATATTTTATGATGAGATGGTGTTCTCAGTTGCTCCTTAAGCTTCACTATTGAATAGTTGTTTATTTTTTCCTAGAAATAAAGGCTTCAATAACTTCCCATGCTTAATTTCCACTGTTAGCAACACAGATTTAAACACTTATTCCTCTATTATTGAACTCTGCCTAGAAACAATCCAATGTCAGGTTTGAATTAGAATGCCAAGAATATTGTTCATTTTACTTTAGAAATTTTAACATCTCTGCCATCTCCACTCTCCTGCAAGAGACAAATCTTCATGAGACAAGTATTTCTGATTGTGCCAAGTTATTCTGACCATTTGTTGACAGAGTGCATAGAAAGTTGAAGAAGTAGAATAAATAAATTAAAACATATTATTATCTTGGGGTACCAAAAATTTCTGCACATGTCTAACTTTTATACCATAAAACTGATAATAGCAAATTAAATGAGCCAAGATAGTCAGAGTGTGCTTTTTTCTTTTAGTCATTGAGTATTTTTAGCTTAAACATTAATTTCACATTCACTACATCTAATCTCACATAATAAGTGTTCTTGACTGATACAAATAGTGTCCCATGCTGAAGGGGAAAATGAGGAGGAAATGACAATCATAAGTTTTAAAAAGATTTGTATCTTAGTCATGTGGAATTCTTGTGTGAACCTGACTCAGGTTGAATAATCTATAATTGTGAAAAGAATTTAATGTCTTTTGTTTACTTGTTTTCTGTAGTCAATATTGATGGGAGTTCACTTTTTAAAATACAAAATCAGCCAAACACGCATTTCCATTTTCATTTATTCATTTTCAATATTATTTATCACTTATCATGTGTAAAATATTTTAAAAGACACTGATAAAGGCAAAACCAATAAGGCATACATGTGATGATACATGCCCTTGTGAAAATTATGAGTTCATAATAATAAAAATAAAAATTTATCATTTATAACATTTACTGGTCACTCTTTATAAGTCAGGCACATGTATGTTTACATTTGTTAACCAATATAATCTAATGTCATTTCAATGGAAAAGGAACCATTATTATCCTCATTTTTCATTATAGAAAATCCAAAATAATTTACAAACTCTTGAAATTTATAAATGAATTTAGCAAGACATTTGGGTATGAAAGCAACATATTAAAATAAGTTGTAAAAACAAACAAATATAAAATGTAAATTTAAAAATATGTCATTTTGGGAAATGGATGTAGCTCAGTGGTTTGAGCATCTGCTTCCCATGTACAAGGTCCCAGGTTCAAATGTGCCACAATGATGAAAGAGTTTGTTGATGTGGGAGAAATGGGGGGGGGGGGTGGTATATGGGAACCTGTTATATTTTTTAATGTAACATTTTTTGTGATGTATGTATCTTCAAAAATGCAATTAAAAATAAATAAGTAAATAGCAATGTATATATCATTTGCAATAGTTTTACAAAATCAATACTCAGGAATAAAGTTACCAAAAGATGAGCAACTAGATCAGAATTAAGATAAAAAACTTAAATAAATGAGAAGATAGGCTCAGTACATAGTTTAAGTCAATATTTTTAAAATGTCAATCTCTTAAATCTGTAAACTCATTGCAAACAAATTCCATTAGAACTTTTTTGGCAAATGTTACAAGATAATGCTAAAATGTATATGGATATGCTGAGATTCAAGAATAGTCAAAAAATCTTAAAGAAGAATGAAGTTGGAGGAATTGCACTACATGATATCATCATCTATTTTAAAGCTAAAGTAATTAAGACTGTAATAATGGTATCTGAATAGAGAAACAGACCAGGCAACAGAAAATGCAGTTCACAAATACAATGGGAATGTAACACTCATGGGGAAAAGATGGTGTTTTCGATAAATAATATTGGCTCAATTGGATTGCTATATTAAAAAAAATGTGTCTTCATTCCCACATCATGCTATACATACACACACACAGAAATGTAAAGCTTCCATAGATTAATTCCATAGATTAATTCCATAGAACATCTTCCTGAACCTAGAGTAGGCTAAAAACTTTTAAACAGGATACAAAGTGTACAAACCATTGAAGAAAAAGCTAAAACACTTTAAATTTAAGAACTTTTTTTAAAAAAAAATTTAAGTATGTCATTTCTATATGAGCATACATAAGCAATATGGGTATAATAAAAGTTTTGAACTTACAAAACAAACATGCATATCACCATACAGGGCTCCCATACATCACCCTACTGCCTTGTGAAACATACCAACAATGAAAGAGCTTCATCAAAATATTACTACTAACTATGGCCAATATCTTACATTTGGTGTATTTTCTCCCAACCCACTTAGTCATTAGCATCCTGTATGAGTATTACATATTTAAGAACTTCTTTTAAACTAAGACACCTTTAGAGAGTAGAAAGGCAAGACATAAAATGGGGGAAAAATTTTGTCCATACAAAGGAATTTTAGCTAGAATATATAAAGAAAAATGTTCAAATGCCCAAAAACAAATGGCAAATGCCTGTATACACATTTCTCAAAAGACAATATCCAAATGGTCAGTAAACATACATAAAGCTATTCAGTATTCATTGGTCATCAGGCAAATGCAAATTTAAACCATAGAAGCCAACACATACACACACCAAAAACGGCTAAAATGAAAATACCAAGTGTTGAAAAGATGCAGAGCAACTACAACTCCCGTATGTTCTTCACAGGACTGCACATTGTTCAGCCTCTTTGGAGAATTATGTGGCAGTATCTACTAAAACTGAGCATATAAATAAGCTATGATCCAAACATTTTACCTGTAGGTATATAACTTTTTCTAAAGAGAATTGTTCGTAACAACATAATTTCGAACAGCCCAGAACTGAACACTATCCCAAATCTATTAATAGTGGAATGTAAAATAAATGTTTGCATATCCATACACTGGAACTCAAGAAAGTAATGAGAATGAATGAACTATAACTACTTGCAACACAGGGAAGAGTCTCCCAGATGTAATACTGAGATAAAGCCAACAAAAATAACTTTGTTTACTTAAAACAGAAGAATTAGCAAATCTAATTTATGCTGTTAGAAGCCAGGATAGTGATTGCACTTGGACTAGTCTAAAGTTGAATGGCAGCAATTGGAAGAAGCATGGAGAATGAGGAAAGGGTGGTTCTGACATGATGATAATATTGTTTCTTGATCTGGACCCTGGATGCATGGGTGTGCTCAGTTAATGAAAATTCTACCAGCTATACAGAGTTTGATAAGTGAACTTTTGCATATATACTTTATATATTTTTTTTAAAATCTAAACATAATTTTAAAAGAAAAAATACCATCTATATGGTGTTTAAAATTCCTGGGTTCTAAATAATTTAAACTTACAACTTTGAGATCATAGTAATTTAAAAAGAAAATTAGTTAAATTTTAATTCAAAAAAATTCTTTTTTATGAATCTAATTTTGCATCATATATCTTAATATAAGGACTGGTTTTATTTCTAAAGATCATTTTAATTAAAATGTTAATTTAAACTTTTAATATGTGTAATTCCCAGAAGTAAATTTGCAAATGTTTGCCACCTGGCAATAATTTTGTAGGAGTAGAAAAATGTAATAACAAAATCTAGCAACATTTGGGAGTGACAGCAAGATGGCAGCTGAGTAAGGAGCTCCTAGAGTCAGCTCCTGCTACAGGGCAGTTAATAAACACCCAGAGCTATCTGGAGCTAGTGAAGCACTTGTTTTGGGGCTTCAGGAGGCCAGAGGGCATCCTGCAAAATCCTTGAAGGAATGAAAGAAGGAGGCTGCCCATCTGCAGAGAAGACTCCTAAGTAGAGCACTCCAGGCCACAGAGGCCGGTGACCATCTTCCACTGGAGGCACAAGCTGTCTCGGCAGCTGTTCCATGGCTGGAATTGAAAGCTCCACTTCCCAAAAATGGGGGAGGAAGAGATGGTTGGGCACTACCTTCAGCCGCTGATAAGTAAATTCAACAGACTAAAGTATAATCCTGAGAACAGCTAAAGTTTGAGCCTGTCCAAGACAGAAACAGGCTAATAGCAGCCATCTTGACTCTGCAACTGGCACAAGGGGAAGCAGGACAGACTGAAAATCCCAGTGCTGGTGGCAACCGGGTTCTTTACATCCAGGTCAGATTGCAGGTCTAGCCTAAGACCCAGTGTCATCACTGACAGGGAGGAAGCTGCAGGTTTTGAAGGAATCCCCTCCCTTTCCTTCTTTCCCATTGTGCAATGCTCAACAAGCTGCTTTCTGATAAGGCAGCCCTTTGGGTGTGTGCGTGGGCTGTGGGCTGCAGAGTGTGCCCCTGTAAGAGCTTGATTGTGTGGCCCAGCAGGCTAATCTGGGCCAGCAGCCGTTGCCTCAGCCTGTGTCTGTTTATCTTAGCTAACAGTAAATTTGCTTCTGTACCTCCACTTGCTTCTCACCCCCTATATAAGCCTGGAAACCGAAGCTCGGGGCCCAGAATTTGGAGACCGAACCCTCCTCTGGGTCCGTGGTGTGTGCAATAAACCTGAGTTCCTCATTCTCTCCGAGTGTCACTTGGGTTTTTCGGCTGGACCTAGACTTCTTCCACAACATTTGGTTCCCTGACGGGGAAACCGAACCGAGCAGGCCCATTGCGCCTCCGGCTTGGGGAACAGTGGGCGCGGCGCGGCGGTGGTCTCCAGGCGAAGGAGGTAGGAGCCACCTGTTGTTTGACGGGACCTCCTTCCGAGGAGTTTCTCTCCGAGCTGGGTCCCTGCGACCTGGCCCAACCCCCTGGAGAGAGAGACCAAACAGTTCCAGAAGACCCCGCAACAGGTAAGGCCCCAGGTGCCAAGTCCAGTCCCAGACAGGCCCGTTTCAGGATAGAAGAGGAGACTGATCACCTCCTAGCTTCTCGGGTAGTGAGAACACAGAACAGGGCAAACCCGGGGGAGGTTGTGTCTAAACTCTGAGTGAAAGTGTGAGTGAATGAGGATGGCAGGGGCCTGCCCCTGTCGTACCAGTTTGTGGCTCCATGGCTTGTGCTATGGAGTCTGAATAGGCCCCAACCTGCATTCCACAGCTACGTCATATAGCATAACAGCCAATCCACACTCTACTCGGACGCCTTAGCTAAGACAAGCCAAAGTTCTCACAAAAGATGCGGACAGGCGGGCATCTGAGAGACCTCAAAAGGGGCGCCCCAATCCTTTGTCTGTCTCGTACCACCGACACAGGGATGGGCTCGTCACAGTCGAAACCCACATTTTGACTTATATGCTTAGGAATTTCAAGAGGGGCTTTTCTAGAGATTATGGCATCCAGATGAGTCCAAACAAACTCCCAACACTGTAAAATGGAGTGGTCAGCTTTCAGTGTTGACTGGCCTTCGGAGGGGACCCAGGACATATGCAGGGTTCATGTGGTATGGTTAGTGGTCACTGGAGATCCGGGGCACCATGATCAGTTCCCCCACATTGACTCCTATTTAGAGATTGCCCAAACACTGCCCCTGTGGGTTCGATTACGCGCTGGGAAAAAGGAACAGAATAGGATTTTAGTAACTCAGGAGGTGAGGCTTCAGAAGCTGCTCATTCACCAAGGACCGGCAGAAGAGGACTCCCCGCCTCCGCCACCACCATACTCCCCTACTGCACCAGCCCTTCCCCCAAATCCTGGAGCATTACAGGCCTCCCAGAGACACCCCCTCCTTTGGTCTCTCCTCCAGGCCTGGATACACCGGCAAACCCTCCTGCTGTGCCCTTCCCACCAGCAGCAGCCTCGGACCAAGCGGCCCCTTCGGGGGGAGATTCAGGAACCCTGGTGGCCAGGAGGCTCCGGTCAGCTCAGTCAGCCTTCCAGATGCCCCTTCAGGAGACACAGGGCCTGCCCCACCTGGACAAGAATGGGACCATCCAGCCTGGCTGGCCCGTCCTCTACTATCAGCCCTTTATAACCACAGACCTCCTGAATTGGAAATACCACACCCACTCTTACTCTGAAAAGCCCCCAGCCCGCATCGACCTCAGGGAGTCCATTTTTCAAACCCATCATTCCACCTGGGATGACTGTCGCCAACTCCTCCTAACTCTGTTCAATATGGAGGAGAGACGGCAAGTGCTGATGAAGGCCCAGAAGTGACTGCGGGAGCGCGCCCCACCCGGCGTCCTGGACCCAGAAGAATGGGCCCAAACAGCAGTCCCAGACACCTAGCCCAACTGGGATTTCAACACTGAACAAGGGCAAGCCACGCTCCCAGACTACCAGGAGGCAATCCTTTGAGGGGTCCAAGAGGGCACGAAGCGGCCCACGAACATGTCAAAGACGACCTCGGTTGTTCAGAAGCCTGACGAATCTCCAGGGGACTACTATGAACGGCTCTGCGAGGCCTCCTGGGTTTACACTCCTTTTGATTCAGAAGCTCTGGAAAATCAGAGTATGGTGAATGCTGCTTTTGTTGCACAGGCAGCTGCAGACATCAAGAGGAAGCTACAAAAGCTTGATGGCTTCGCGGGTATGAATATCACCCAACTGCTAGAGGTCGTGAACAAGGTTTTTGTCAATTGGGACGAGGTCGCTGAACGGGAAGCCAGGAAGAAGCTAAAGCAGCAGGCCTCCTTACTAGCAGCAGCCCTGGGAAAACCCAACCCTGCCAGATGAGAAGAGCCTCCCCGGGAAGGGGGTACCAATGACCAGAGGGTCCCACTGGCCAGAGGCCAATGCACCTACTGCAAGGAGAGTGGACACTGGAAAAATTAGTGCCCCCAGAAGACTCAGATGCACTGAGGAGACACTCCGAGAGGAAAGTATTGGCCTGAACCCCGGGACCATCTGATTGGACTGGCAAACCTGGACACTGAATGGGGTGACCAGGCTCATTGGACCTTGGCCCCCACGAGCCCATGGTCAGGTTACAAGTTGGGGGCCAGACAGTGAACTTTATGGTAGACACTGGTGCAGAGCACTCGGTGGTCACCACTCCCGTCGCCCCCTTTAGTGGAAAGACTATTAACATCATAGGAGTGACAGGGGGCTGATCGGACTAGTGACCATTTTGCCAATCAAGGACCTGCCGGCTCGGTGGCCACGAGGTGACCTATGAATTCTTATACCTGTCTGAATGCCCAATCCTCCTGCTCAGAAGGAATATTTTAACCAAACTGGAGGCTTGGATCGCCTTCGAAACTGGGGGGCCCGCAACCCTAAGCCTCCAGACTCCCTCTCCTAGTCTCCATTCCCCAGGATGAAGAATGGAGACTACACTCAGAGAGGAGCACAATCCAGAACCTGGAGGAGTTACAAGAGCTATTTCCTGACATGTGGGCAGAAAACAACCCTCCGGGGATGGCACGGAATCATGCACCAGTCATTGTCAACCTAAAACCCGGGGCACTCCTAACCCGACAAAGACAATATTTGATCCTGCTTGAGACGTGGTTAGGCATAACCAAGCATATAGGCCACCTAAGGAAAGAGGGGATCCTAGTCAAGTGTCAGTCACCCTGGAACACCCCTCTACTACCAGTAAAGAAGCAAGACAGGACTGGATATCGACCAGTACAGGACCTAAGGGCTATCAACAGTGCCACCCTCACCCTGCACCAAGTTGTCCCCAACCCTTACACTCTACTGGAGCAGCTGCCACCAGAAGCCACCCAGTTTACCTGTCTAGACCCGAAGGATGCCTTCTTCTGCTTACCACGGGCCCCCACGAGTCAACCTCTGTTTGCCTTTGAGTGGGAAGATCCCAATAATAAAAAGAAAATGCAACTGACCTGGACCCGGCCCCCACAAGGCTTCAAAAACTCCCCCCCACTCTTCAGAGAGGGACTGGCATCATACCTGGCAACCTACCCCTGGGAAGACTACAGGTGCAGCCTCCTACAGTACACTGATGATCTCCTGCTCACCAGTAGAACAAAGAAGGATTGTTGGGAAGGGGCCCAGGCCCTTCTCCAGTTCCTGACAGAAACTGGATACAAGGTGTCCTAGAGGAAGGCCCAGATCTGTCAACAACGGGTCAGGTACCTGGGATTCAATATCACACAGGGGCACCGTACTCTCGGACCCGAGATGAAGAAGGTGATCTGCACCATCCCGACCCCCACCACAAAGGGCGGCTCCATGAGTTCCTTGGGGCGGCCGGCTTCTGCCGCATCTGGATTTCCAGATATGCAGTAATAGCCAAGTCCCTCTACATAGCCTTAGTGGGCCCAGAGAGGGACCCCCCCCATCCGGGGAGAGGCCCAACAAACAGCCTTTCAGGAAATCAAAAAACACCTCGGATGAGCACCAGCCCTAGGGCTCCCAGATGTAAATCTGGAATTCAACCTGTTTATGCATGAGAAAATCAAGGTGCCCTGGGGGTCCTCACACAGACAGTTGGACCTGGGCAAAGACCCATCGCTTACCTCTCCAAGCAGTTGGACTCAGTAGCTGCTGGATGGCCACCCTGCCTGAAGGCCTTGGCAGCCATAGTAACACTTGTTAAGGAAGCTAGCAAACTAATTTTCAGACAGGTTATCCATGTCATGGTCCCCCATGCTGTCACCGCCTTGATGAACTCACATGGACACCGGTGGCTATCCAAGCTTGCACACTACCAGGGCTTGGGCTCTGTGAGAATCCCAGGATAACCACAGAAACCATGTGCAACCTGAATCAGGCAACATTTTTATCCAAAGAAGATGGAACTCCCAAAAACGACTGCATAGAAGTGACCGAGGAGGTCTACGCTAGTTGCCCTGACCTCCAAGACAAACTACTCCCTTCCCTGGAGTGAATGCTATTCACTGATGAGAGTAGCTTCATTAAGGACAGAAAGAGATGTGCAGGGTATGAAGTAACCACTGTTGAGGAGGTAATAGAAGCAGCGTCCCTACCACAGGGATGGTCAGCACAGCAGGTGGAGCTCTGGGCACTGGTCCGAGCGCTGCAGTTGGCCAAAGGACAAATGGTCAACATCTACACTAACTCAAAGTATGCGTTTGTGACCATCCAGCTGGGGAGAAGGGAATCAAGAAAAAAGAGGAAAATCTTCAGCTGCTAGAGGCAATCTGGGAGCCAGCCAGGGTTGCTAACATCCACTGACCAGGACATAAAAAGGGCAAGGACATGGTTGCCCGAGGAAACAGGTTCATGGACAAGGCTGTGAAACAAGCGGCAGAAGAAGGCTGCAGAAAGCTGGCCCCAGAATTAGTCCAACAACTGTCCCTCCTAGAACAAAGGGCCAACCTGCTGATTTATACCAAAGAAGAACAGGACTGGATTGAGGAAGAGGGAGGAAGCCAGACTTCTGAAGGAGCTTGGATACTCCCAGACAATTGGGTCTTCATGCCCAAGGAAGCTGCCCATGCTCTTGTCCAACAATACCATCAGCTCACTCACCTGGGAAAAACTGCACTAGAGATACTACTATATAGCGTGACTGGCCTCACTCTGTGCCACTGTCAGCAACCAGTGCCAGGTTTGTGCTAAAAATAACTCTGTGCAGGGCCCCCATGTTCAAGCAGGGGTCCAACACATAGGCACAGCTCCCTTTGAAGACGTAGTAGTGGACTCTACTACAGAAGTACAACCCAGCTGGGGGTATAAATACCTGTTGGTAATAGTACATACTTTCTTGGGTTGGGTAGAAGCATACCCCACCTGCACTGAGAAGGCGAGAGAAGTAACTAAGGCTTTACTCAGGGAAATAGTTCCGCGGCATGGGTTGCTGATTTCAATAGGAAGCAACAACAGCCCAGCTTTTGTAGTGACCGTAGTCCAGGAACTGGCAAAAATGTTGGGAATCAAGTGGAAAATCCATACTGCCTACAGGCCCCAGAGCTCAGGGAAAGTTGAGCTCATGAATCAGATCCTCAACACCACCCTAGCCAAGTTCTGCCAGGAAACTGGTCTCCCTTGGGTGGACTTGCTTCCCTTAGCCCTTCTCCAGGGGAGGTGTACCCTGGGACCCAGCAATTATTCACCCTTTGAGATCTTATTCAGTTGGCCAGCCCCTATTGTTCGGGCATTTAAAGGAAACTCTAGGCTCCTAGGGGAAACTAGCCAGGGTGCTGTCCTCCAGCAGCTAAAGGGGGTCCTAGGCAAGATAGACAAAACTGTTTTGTCCCAGAAACTCATTCCCCAGGGACACCCAGTTCACCCCTACCTACCTGGGGACCAAGTCTGGGTTAAAGACTGGAAGAAGAAACCCCTCCAGCCTTCCTGGACAGGGCCACACACCGTGATCCTTGTAACCGCCACTGCTCTTAAGGTTACAGGTGTCATCCCTTGGCCCCATTCCAGAGTCAAGAGGACATTCCAGAGTCAAGAGGACACATCCTAGTGAAGGGCCAGACAACTGGGTAGCCCAACCTGTGCCTGACCATCCCCTGAGGGTGCGAATCACTCGGACACCCCAGACCTCAGCCGCGCAGAGCAACAGCTGAATGGACTCCTGTTCCAGGTGGAGCCTGTCTTTGTACTGCCTACTCGCCACAACATTTGGAGTCAGGCTCACTGCTGTGGCCCCCACAGACTGGACTATTGGGAATAGGGTCCTGATTGCTATTGTTTACTGGGGCATAGTAGGATGCTTCATTACCTTGAGTTGCTTCTGCTTCCCCTCCTAACCTGGTCCTTGGGATCAAACCCCCAACTCACTGGAAGTTACAGGTTAGAAAGGTCTGGGGAAGTTAGAGTGGCCTAAATGGCCCTGCCCCTTTTCCAGCAGGGGCCACTTCTGCCTCCATTTTGTTTGACATGTGTTCGGCACTAAGGGAAGAGTCTGCCATAACCCGTGGTGAAGGTCATTCAGGATGCCCTGTTTATGTCACCTATGAAAAGTATCTGAGCAAGGGGTCAGGTGGAGAACACTTCTGCAGTGATTGGTCATATCTGATAGCAGCCACTGCACCCTGGGGACCATCGTGGGTCACATGCAACTCCCACAACTTGCTGCAGAACATCCCCAACCCACCACAGTGTAACCGGGCTGGGGGCTACCGTGGGTGGGTACCTTGTGTCCAAGTAAATCTCACCCTTTTAAATCAGTCCGACACCTTTCAGAGAGTTCAGTAGGAGAAAGACTCAGCATAGGAGTATATGTCTCAGTAGGTAAACACCCAGGTGACTTTAAACTAGTTCAGCTAGTTCAGGTGGCCCTCTCCACTCAGGAAGTCCCCTCCCCCAGAAAGGTCCTACAAAGAAATGTAAGTGAGGCCACCCAAAAGCTGGAGGCTAGGCTCAGGAAGATACCTCAAAATATACTCCTGAGCCAAGTCCAAAATTTCCATCAGCTCCTGAACAAGACTGTCCAGTGTTGCAACCTCCTGCTGGTTATGTGCTTCTCCCAGCCTGACCATCTTTCTGGTGCTCATCTCTGGGGACATAACCTCATACCTTGGGAGTGGCTGAGAAGCAGACAATAAACTCCTTCCCATCAGTGTGACTGAGCCCCTGGGGGAACTACTTACCTGTATGAACAGAACCCGGCTGCACACCCGCACCAGCTGCCCTCTCCCTCGGAAAAACTGATTGTAATGCCACTCACCCATTTAAAGGAACTGGACGGTGTGCCAAGAACTTCACCCTCTGGGTCTGTGGCACTCAAGGGTACCGATGCTTGCCCTCAGCAGGCCAAGGCATATGCTACCTAGCTTGGCCAGTACCATCATTCTTGGTATATGGGAACCAGTTGCCTTGGAAACTCTCCCGAAACAAGCAAGCAATAGGCGATCCCTATACTCCTGGGACTGGGGATAACTGCAAATGTAGCAGCAGCTGGGACCTCTCTCACAGTAGGTCTGCAGGGCTTGCAAAACCTGGCATGTCAAACATCGAAGGACCTCGAGGAAGTAACAGGCACCCTCCATGGAATTCAGATTCAGAACCAAATAGACTCACTCGCAGAGGTGGTGCTGCAGAACAGACGAGGATTAGACTTGCTGACTGCTAGCCAAGGGGGAGTTTGTCAAGCCCTGGGCGAAGAGTGCTGCTTTTATGCCAGCTCCTCAGGTATAGTCAGGGATAAGATAGCTGTGCTAAAAGAAAGAGCTAAAGTCCGTTTAGATCATGCTTACCAGGCAACCACCAGTGGAAGCTACCTGCAATATCTCCTCTCCTGGATATTGCTGTTCATGCCGGCAATAGCCGGGGTTTTCTTCCTCATAACCTTTGGGCCATGTATCATACAATACCTGACATCGTACATCACTTCCTGCTTAAACAACCTAAAGTGCCAAGTAATGCCTCAGGTGAGATATCAACCGCTGGACACAAGGGAACAGTACTCTGTGTCAAAAGGTGACGCCCCACAAAAATTATTGGGACATCAAAGGGAGGAATGTTGAAGGAATCCTCTTCCCCTTTCCAAAAGGAATCCCCTTCCCCTTCCTTCTTTCCCATTGTGCAATGCTGAAGCAAGCTGTTTTCTGAAAGCACAGACCTTTGGGTGTGTGCGTGGGCTGTGGACTGCAGAGTGTGCACCTGTAAGAGCTTGATTGTGTGGCCCAGCAGACTAATCTGGGCCAGCAGCCGTTTCCTCAGCCTGTGTCCGTTCATCTTAGCTAATAGCAAATTTGCTTCTGTAACCCCACTTGCTTCCCGCCCCCTATATAAGCCTCTGAAAACTGCAGCTTGGGGCCCAGAATTTGGAGACCCAACTCTCCTCTGAGTCTGTGCATGCAATAAACCTGAGTTCCTTGTGTCCCTTGGGTTTTTCTGCTGGACCTAGACTTCTTCTGTAACACAGGGACCTCTGCCAGCCTCTCCGGGAAATTGCTGGCCAAGCCACAGAGCCTGATGATTGTCTTACTCTGGTGGTGCAAGCCGCCCCAGGAGATGTTCTGTGACCAGAAGTGGAAGCTCCATTTCCCAAAAACAGAGAAGGAGGAGACGGTTGACTGCCCATTTCAGCTACTGATTGGTAGACTCAGACGGCTAAGGAATAATCCCAGGAAGAGCTGGGGTGTGAATTTGTCCAACTCAGAAAAATGCTGGTGGTCACCATTTTGACTCCACCCCCAGCCTGAGGGGAAGATGGCTAGAACAAATATCACAGTGACCTTAGGAACCAATTTCTTTCACCTGGATCAGCCTGTAGCCCTTGCCTAAGCTTCAGTTCCACCTCAGGCAGGGAGGAGGCTGGCTAGCTCAGCACCAGTCTATCCAGGTAATTGAGGGTATCTTTGGCTGGCACAGACTGAATAATTAAAAATCTACTGGGGAGAACCAGCAAGATGGTGGCAGAGTAAGGAGCTCCTAGAGTCAGCTCCTGCTACAGGGCAGTTAACAAATACCCAGAGCTCTCTGGAGCTACTTGAAGCACCTGTTTGGGGGCTCCAGGGGACCAGAAGAGCATCCTGCAACATCCTTGGAGGAGTAGAAGGAGGAGACTGCCCATCTGCAAGAAGACTCATAAGTTGAGTGCTCCACAACACAGAGGCCTGCACGCATCCTCCACTAGAGGTGTAAGCCGCTTCCAGAGCTGTTCTGCGGCTGGAATTGAAAGTTCCACTTCCCCAAAATGGGGGAGGAAGAGACAGTTGGGCACCAATTTCAGCTATGATGAGGAAATTCAGTGGGTTATGGTATGATCCTGAGAATAGGTAAGGTTTGAGCCTGTCCAGGTCAGAAAGAGGCTGGAAGCTGCCATCTTAACTCTATGCCTGACATGAGGGGAAGCAGGGTGAACTGAGAATCCCAGTGCTGATGGGGACTGGCTTCTTCCCATTCAGATCCTATTGCAGCTCTAGCCTAGGTCCCAGTACCACCTCCAGCAGGAAGGAAGCTGTGGGGACCTGCGCCAGCCTCTCTGGGAAATTACCAGCCAAGCTGTGGAGGCCAGTGATCATCCTACTGTGGTGGCACAAGCTGCCCAGGGAGTTATTCTGTGGCTGGAATTGGAAGCTCTAGTTCCCAGAAACAGGGGAGGAGGAGATGGTTGGCTGCTGGTTTCGACTACTGATTGGGAGACTTGGCTGGCTAAGAGATAACCCTGGTAACAGCTGGAGTGCGAACCAACCCAAGTCAGAAAGAGGCCAGTAGCCACCATTCTGACTCGACCCCAGCCTGAGGGGAAGCCAGGCTGAAAGAAACTCTCAGCCTCCACAGGAACCAGTTTTTTTCAAGCAGATCAGCCTGCAGCCCACCTAGGCTTCAACTCTACCTCTGGAGGGGAGGAGGCTGAGGAGCCCTGCACCAGCCTATAGAGGTAACTGCAGGGAACTTTAGCTGGCATAGCCTGAAAATCAGAAGTCTACCAGGGCAACTGCAGTTACTTTGGACCTGCACTGCATAGATTGCTACCCACACCTGGAGTTGCATCCATGTCCCAGGCAGGGGAGAAAGGGATGTGTAGCTTCATCAGTCTCTCTGGGCAACTACAGTCTAGGCTTTCACAAGGATTATTCCACATAGCTGTGGCTCTGTCCCTACCCCTGGCAAAGGAGAAAGTTGGAAGAAGCATCATTCATCCCTGGCACAATGAGGGAAGCTTGAGCCTCCACAGCCTACAGCACCAACTACATGCTTGGCTCCTACTGCACAACCAACAAGGGGGAAAGGATAGGAAGCCCTAAACTAAAAAGAAAAACTGCACCCAGAATTAATATTCTAGTAATCCTGATGCAAAGACACCAACCAAAAATTACAATCCACACCAAGAAACAAGAAGCTATGGCCCCGATAAAGGAACAAGATAAGCCTCCAAATGACATAAAAGAGTTGAGGCAACCAATTACAGATGTTCAAACAAATCTCCTTAATAAATTCTATGAGATGGCTAAAGAGACTAAGGATATGAAAAAAGCACTGGATGAGCACAAAGAAGAATTTGAAAGCATGCATAGGATCATATGGCAATAAGCAGATCTTATGGCAATAAAAGGCACAATAAATGTAATTTAAAAAACATTGGAATCATATAATAGCAGATTTGAGGAGGCAGAAGAAAGGATTGATGAGCTTGAGAAAAGTGAATATACAAAAGAACAGATGAAGAAAAGAATGGAAAAAAATTGAACAAGGTCAGGGAACTAAATGACAGCCAAAAATGTGCAAACATACATGTCATGGGTATCAGAAAAGGAGAAAAGAAGGGAAAAGAGGAAGAAGGAATATTTAAAGAAATAATGTTAGAAAATTTCTCAACCCTTTGAAGGACATAGATATCCACGTCCAAGAAGCACAATGTACCCCCATCTGAAAAAATCTGGACAGACAAACTCCAAGACACATACTAATCAGAATGTCGAAGACCAAAGACAAAGAGAGAATTCTGAGAGCAGCAAGGGAAAAGCAATGCATAACAAATAGGGGATACCCAGTAAGATTAAATGCTGATTTCTCACCAGAAACCATGGAGGCAAGAAGACAGTAGTCTGATATACTTAAGATACTAAAAGAGAAAAACTTGCAGCCAAGAATAATATCCAGCAAGACTATCTTTCAAAAATGAGGGCAAAATTAGAATATTCACAGATAAACAGAAACTGAGAATTTCTAAGCAAGAGACCAGATTTTCAGGAAATATTAAACAGTGCGTTAGAGCCTGAAAACAAAAGACAGGAGAGCAAGTCCTGGAAGAAAGTCTAGAAATGAAGATTAGATCAATAAAAGTAACTAAAAGTGTCAAAAGAGTGGTGAAAATAAAATATGACAGATAAAACTCAAGTAATCAGGAATAAACATAACAAATGACGTAAAGCACTTGTATTCAGAAAACTGCAACCCAATGTTAAAAGAAATAAAAGAACTCCTAAATAATTGGAAGAACATTCCATGCTCATGGATTTAAAGACTAAATATCATTAAGATGTCAGTTCTACTAAAATTGATATACAGATTCAATGCAACCCTGATAAAAATTCCACCAGCATTTTTTTTTAATTGAGAACACAATTATCAAATTCATTTGGAAGGGTAAGGGGTCCTGAATAGCCAGAAATATCATAAAAGGAAAAGTGTACCCTCATCTCCAGATACAGCATGGGACTGGCATAAAGACAGAAATATAGACCAATGGAACCAAATTGATGGCTCAGAAACATGTATGGTCAAGTGATTTTTTACTAGGCTGTCAAACCCACACAGCTTGGGCAGAATAGTCCATTCAGCAAAATGGGCTGAAAGAACTGGATATCTATAGTCAAAAGAAGGAAAGAGGACCTCAATCTCACATCTTATCCATAAATTAACTCAAAATGGATCAAAAACCTGAAAATAAAAGCAAGAACCATAAAACTTCTAGAAGAAATTGTAGGAAAATATCCTCAAGACCTGGTGGTAGGTGGTGGATTCTTAATGAAGGTAACAGAAGGACTGAAATGAACTACTGATGTTTAATGTATATAGATGTTTTAATTAGTTTACTGTAAAAGTGTGGAAATGTATAGAATGGATGGTAAAAATAGTAGTAACTAGTTTATGAATAAGGATGTGGCTGAAAATGGTAGTCTAGGGATGTAAATGCCAATTGACAGAATGCTAGAGAATAATCTAGGAATTGAATAGCACAGTAAACCAAGAGGTGGATGAGAATTGTGGTTGATGATATAGATGCAAGAGTGTCCTTTGTGAGCTAGAGCAAATGTATATGACTATTGCAGAGTGTTGGGAATTCATGGGAAAAATACAACTGGAATGACCAATGGACTGTGGTTAGCAGTGATGATATAATATTCTTGCATCTATGCGAAAGATGTACTGTGTTGATACTGAGGCAATATGGAAAATGTGAGCCAAATGTACACTATGGACATGGTAACAATCAGATGATATTATCTTATCTATAACAAATGTTCCACCACAGTGTGGTGTGTTGATAGAGGGGTGTTGTTTGGGAATTCTGCATATGTGCATGATTGTTTTTCAAGCTTACAACTTTTGTAATTAAAAAATATATTTTAAAAATAATAATAAGGTGTTGTGGGGGGGAAACACACCAAATGTAAGATAAGGAGTATAATTAGTAGTAAGATTTTTACAATATTCTTTCATAGTTTGTAAAAAACATCTCACAACAATGCAAGGTGTTGATGGAGGGCTGATATATGGGACCCCTGTATGATGTTATGCATGTTTGCTTTGTAATTTCATAACTTTTACTATACAAGTAATTGTTTATGTATGTTCATATGTAAATGACATAATGATAATAATAATAGAGAGGTTTGGGAAAATACTTTGGTTAGTAGTAATATTTGACAGTGCTCTTTAATCATTCATTAAAAAGATTTAACAACAATGTAAGGTGTTGGTGGTAGGGTGAGTTATGAGAGTCCTGTATGATGTTATATACATTTGTTTTGTATGTTCACAACTATTACTATACACTTATTGTTTATGTATGTTTATGTGTAGGTAATATTTTTCAATAAATTAATTTTTAAAAATCTAGCAACAATTTAAAAAATCATGTTACCATGCTAGTTATTTTGTAACTGGATGGAAAATTTGAAACAGAATGTCTCAATCAAAACCAAGATGTGCATTTGGGTCACTGTGATGCCATTTTCTACCCCATATCTTAGATAATCTGTGTGGGTCTGGTTCAGTTTGCTTGACTACCAAAATGCAATATACCAGAAATGCATTGTTTTTTACAATGAGGATCTATTGTCTTACAAGCTTAAAATTCTGAGGTCATGGAAATATCCAAATCAAGGCATCATGAGGCAATGCTTTCTCCCTGAAGACTGCCTGCCAGTGATCCTGAACTCCTCTGTCACATGGCAATGCACGTGGCAAGATACATAGCTGCATCTGCTGGTCTCTCCCTTCTCTTCCAGGTTTCCTTGCTTTCACCTTCTAGCTTCAGGGGCTGTCTCTCTCTCTCTTTGTCTGAACTTCATTTTCTCATAAAAGACTCCAATAAGAAGAATAAGACACACCAATGCCTGCACCTTAACTGAAGTAACCTAATCAAAGACCCTTACCTGAAAAACCTAATAAAAATTCCCAACTACAATAGCTCATAACCACAGGAATGAACTAGCTTTAAGAATATGATTTTCTGGGCACATGCAGTCTCAAATTACCACAGGGTCCATTTGTGCTCTTCTCCCTTCTCTACCCACACTGCTGTGTCCAAGCACTGAAGCCGTATGTAAAGTCAGTTAGATAGAAGAACAGATCTCATATTCCTTTGAAAATATTTAGTGGAACTGAGTGTTAATCCAAGAACAAGTTGTGACATAGTGAAATAGGTGCATGCCAGCCTCTTACTTTCTTTGTGCCCTCTTGGTACTCCCACACTTGCAAACATACACACACACACACATTAATTTCTACTACCAGGTGCCCCTTGTTTCCCACTCTGTGTTCATGAAGGAATCACACTGAACCAGTCCTCAAAGGAAATAGCACCATATGCCAAACTCCTGCCCTTCTTGTGGATAAAACTTGCCAGTTCTGTATTCTTTTCTCTCAGGACAAGCTTATTTTCCAAAGATGCAGCTAAAATTAATCTAACCTATGGTAGTAAGTATAAATGTGCCAATTGCCCTTGCTTCTCCTCCCAGGAAAATTCAATTCCCATAGCAGCCCTCTTGAGACTAGATAACTTAACCTCAGAGTAGAATACTAATGATGGTCTCACTGGGCACCATGTAACATTTGCAGAAGAGATTTTGTGTGCAGAAAGGACTTCATGGTGCCCTTTTTGTCTTTGTGTACAAGTATTAGTATATAGTAGATCTTGTGCAATCCACTTCCATATCATAATAGTTCATTTTTAAAAATATATTTTATTGAATTATATCATTCATACATGAGTATACATAGACAACAAATGTATAGTAAAAGTTGTGAACTTACAAAATAAACATGCATAACATCATATAGGTCCCATACATCACTCCTCCAACAGCATCTTGCATTGTTGTATTACATTTGCTACAAATTATGCAAGACCATCATGAAAATATTACTACTAACTATAGTCTCTATCTTACATTTGATATATTTATTATTTACCAACCTTTGTGAAAAGATAATCAAAAATAGATTTCAAATTTGGCAATGATAAAATATTTTTAATAAAAAGTATATAAGCAAATTTGAGTAGCAATAATCCTGAACTTCAGCTAGACAGTGAAATGTTGTCATATTCACTTAACTCTCCATAACACAAAAATTTATCTATATCCTTTTCATTCTATCATACCTACTTTTTGATACATTGATTATTTGTAAATTTAAGTGTTTGATACTGTTTATCAAATTCCATTTTTTATAATGTAGTCTAGAAATTCCATACTACCTGGAATTTTCTGAACTTTGAAATTAATAACTAGATTTTAAATAATTGATGAGAGCATTCTAATAGTTAAAATAATATCGTATATAAATTTTATTCAAAATTTTTGAAAACATTTTCTTACTTTTGTTGTTAAAAAGATTATCAGAACAAAAAGAAAATAGGTCTATTTTAAGATCTTTCTGTAGAAAGGGAAACCTGTTAATTTAAGCTAAAAAAATTATCTGTTTTTAAATGATATTTTCTCAGCACCTAAGTGAATGTTATATATATGAAAACCAGTTTCTTTGAAACTCTTATCTAAGTTGCTTCTAGAAAATTGTTTGGGATTCTTTAGTTGGATATAATCAAAGGGAGAAAAATGGTATCGATATTATAACTCAGCAGTTGTTTTAGTGAATGAATGCTCTAAAGGTCTTGACATTTATTTCCTTAGAAGATATTCACTTTCTCATTATTTATTTATAGCACCAAAGAAGAAGGTATGACATACAAAATGCAAACCATTTTGTGTTTTTGAAAAGACATGGGAAGTCTATTGGTGTGATAATGTAGACAGGAAATAAATTAACGTCAATGGGAATTAAAGTCATAGCCCAGGGTGAAATCTGAGTTAGAACCTGTATCTACAAAGTTAGAGAGATTACAAGTCAGTCAGATAAAAGGAGTGAAAATAGCCAGATATTATGAAACTAATGAAACCACAAATGAGATCATTCCAAGAATACTTTTGAGTCAAAATGGCAAGTTGCAGAAAAATATATGAAATGTTAGCATTCTAGTGAAATCACAATAAAAATACTCAGCTTATTAAAATACATAAGATGTATGTTTTTAGTTATTATGAACATTAATTCTTGCTCATGCTAGGGGTCCAGCATTATTTTTAGTTGTGTCTGTTCTTTAATTTCCCAGGTTACTCAAATGCAAACACTGACACTTTTCCCCTAAAGGTGAATCCCAGCCTAACTTCCAGGGATCCTAACCAAACCAAAGAAAACATTTGGAAATTAATTTGAATAAACAGCTGAGATCAAGAATTAGTAGATCAAAAATTAGTATGTAGTGGATTTGAGAATGTGCCCACTAATTTTCAATATGTAAAGCTTGGCTTATAGTTCTGCTTCTAGTTTGAGATTAAGTCAGAACCTGCCAATTTGAAATGATTTCCCTCTCTTGGCCCTCCCTAATTTAATTTCTTTAATGGGGACCAGATGATAACTTTAAGTACTTGGGACCAAATGATAATTTAAGTAAAAAAGAAGTATAGGCCAAAGAATTTTCCAATCAAAATTCCAAAAAAATGTATTGTCATATATTATTGAGCTGTCTCTTCTGTCTTTCTGAAAGTGAGATTCTTCAACTGTCCAAATGCTGTCAAATAAAAACAAATCTTGACTTAGAAAAGGAGAGACTTTATCCAAAAATTGTACTGCAATAAGCAGACTTTCCAATCTCAGAAAATCTGCAAGTATCTCATAATCAGACAGAAAAGATACTCTTTTTTTATAGGGAGAGGTAGGCAGATAGTAGCAGAAATTTTAGCAAGCAAGGGGATACAAACCCACCAGTGCAGACTAACAGAAAATGTGTCTTGCTATGGTCAGTCAGTTCTCAGAATAAACTGATAAGGGAGGTGTGTTTTGCATTTTAGTACTTGCTCATGCTAGGGGTCCAGCTCAAGTTCAGGGGCTCTTGGGGAGAAATGAAGCTTAAACAAAATTTGGTCAAGACAGAATAAGAGGTAAGGAATGGGTAATTGCGAACATGTGGTCATAGCCCAGAGTATTGTCAATGTGAGTTGTGTGTATGTTTCCGCACATGTATGTCTGTGTGAACATCATAAAGAACACCTGTTTTTGTTTTTCCAGTATTTATTTTTTTTAGTTATAAATGCAAAATTGTTTATCCTTAGGCTTTTTATTTTCACCTTTCTAAATTAAACTTTTTCATTTTGAGAAAATTTAGGTTCATAAGCAAAGAGGTCCAAAGTACACACACTTTACCCTGTTTTATTCAGCGGTAACACCCTCCAAACAATCACAATCAGGATATTGACATTGATATGGTCGGGATACAGGACATTCCCATAATTACAAGGATCCCCTTGTGGCACTTTTATAGTCACACCCATTTCTCTCCCACCCTACTTAACCTTACTTACCACTCTACCACCTTCTTAACCCCTAGCAACCATTAATATGGTCTCCATTTCTATAATTTTGTCAACTCAAGAAAGTTAGAGGGAACCATAAAGTATGTAATCTTTTGAGATAGGCTTTTTTTATTTCTCACTTAGCACAATTTTCTGGGGATTTCATTTAGGTTGTTGTATGTATAGTTTGTTTCTTTGTATTGTGGAATAGTATTCCCTGGTATGAATGTACCATAGTTTAATTATTCATTCAATGAAGGATATCTGAGTTGTTTCCATTCATTAGCTATTATAAATAAAGCTGCTTTAAACACTTGTGTGTAAGTTTTTTGTGTGAACATAATTCTTCATTTTTCTGGGATAAACACACAGAAGTGAATTTCTGGGTTATATGGTTTTGCAAGTTTAGTCTATTGAGAAACTGCAAAATAGTTTTCCTCAGTGACTATACTATTTTACATTCCCACCAGTAATGTTTGAGTAATCATGTCGATATCCTCCTTTGTCAATACTTGGTGTGGTCAGTATTTTATATATTATCCATTCTGATAGTTGTGTAGTGATAGCTCACTGAGGTTTTACTTTGCATATCCCTAATGGCTAATGATAATGAATATCTTTTCATGTGCTTATTTGAAATCTATATATGCTCTTTAGTGAAAAGTCTCTTCATATCTTTCACCAATATACTAACTAGATTTTCTGCTCTTTTACTATTAATTTTTGAATGTACATTATATATTCTAGATACAAGGCTATTGTCAGATACAATTTTGTAGTTATTTTCTTCCAATCATAGACTGCATTTTCATCCTCTTAACAAAGTAAAAAAATTTAATTTTCTTGAATTCCAGTTTATTTATAGAGAGAGTTATATTTCTTTCTTTCCATTGTATATGATTTTTATTTCTTTTTCTTGCCTCAGTGCAATGGCTAGAACTTCAGACACTGTTGAATAACTGTTGTAAGAGTGGAAATTTTTTTTTAAAGATTTATTTATTTATCTCCCCTTCCCCCCACCCGCCCCGAGCTGTCTGTTCTCTGTGTCTATTTGCTGCATCTTCTTTGTCCGCTTCTGTTGTTGTCAGCGGCATGGGAATCTGTGTTTCTTTTTGTTGCGTCATCTTGTTGTGTCAGCTCTCCTTGTGTGCAGCACCATTCCTGGGCAGGCTGCACTTTCTTTTGCACTGGGCGGCTCTCCTTACAGGGCATGCTCCTTGAGCGTGGGGCTCCCTACGCAGGGGACACCCCTGCATGGCATGGCACTCCTTGCGCGCATCAGCACTGGGCATGGACCAGCTGCACACGGGTCAAGGAGGCCCGGGGTTTGAACAGTGGACCTCCCATATGGTAGACGGATGCCCGAACCACTGGGCCAAGTCTGCTGCCAAGAGTGGAAATCCTGTCTTGTTCCAAATCTTAGGGAGAAAACAGTCAGTCTTTCACCATTGTGTTATTTTAGCGTAAGGTTATTTCTGATGCTCTTTACCAAGTTGAAGAAGTTTGCCACCTCTATTCCTTTTTCAAGATGATTTTTACTATGAATGGATGTTATTTTGCCAAATTTTTTTCTGCATTGATTGATATAACTATGTAATTTTTTTCTTTAGCCTGTTAACATATTGGATTACATTGATTGATATTTAATCACCCTTGCATTCTCAAAGTAAACGCCACTGGATCATAGTGTAAAATTATTTTTTACATTACTGAATTATTTTTTATTTTATTTTCATTTTTGTATTTTTTTGACATTACTGAATACTACTTGCTCAGATGTTGTTAAGAATTGTTATGTCTACATTCATGAGAAATATTGATTGGCCATATCCTCTTTTTGTACTGTCTTTGTTTTTTTATCTTAAGGTAATGAACACTTCATAAAATAAATTGGGATAAATTCCCTCCTCTTCTATTCTCTAGAAGAGATTTTGTAGATTTTGTATTAATTCCTTACTTGCTTGATAGAATTCCCTAGTAAAATATCTGAGCCTTGAGATTCCGTTTTTATAAGTTTTAAAATCATGAATTCAATTTCCTAAGTAATTATAAGGCTATTCAAATTAACTAATTTATTTTGGGTGAGTTGTGATAGTTTGTATTTTTAAGGAAGTAATCTGTTTCAAGTAACTTGTCAAATAGATGTGTATAGAGTTATTTATATTATTTCATTAAATTTTTTATGTCTGCAGGCTCTTTCATGATATCTCCTGGTTCGTTTTTGATATTGGTAATTTGTGATTTGTCAAAGAGTGGTTTATCAATTTTATTGAAGTTTTCAAAGAGACCAAAACTTCTTTTCATTGAATTTCTTTATGCTTTTTGTTTTCAATTTTATTGATTTCTGTTCTTATCTTTATTAATCCCTTCCTTCTTCTTGCTTTGCATTTATTTTGATCTTCCTTTTCTAGGCTGTTGTGTTGGGAGTTTAGATTCTTGATTTGAGACTTCTCTATTCTAATGTACATATTTAACACTATAAAATTTCTTCTCAATACTGCTTTAGCTGTTTGCCACACATATTGATTTACTTTATTTTCATTTTTATTTAGTTCAATTTAATTTTTATTTTCCTTGAGACATCCTCTTTTTTCATGGATTATTTAAAAAGGTGTTTAGTTTCTAAGTGCTTGGAGATTTTGTGCTATGTTTCAGTTATTGCTTTCTGTATATAATTCCATCCTGATTGAAGGATATACTCTGTAGGATTTAAATTATATTAAATTTGTTGAGGTTTGTTTTATGGCCCAATTTGTTTTATACCTGTTCTATCTTTGTGTATGTTCTGTGCATATTTAAAAAGAATGTATATTATGCTGTTTTTTGGAGAATGTTCAATAAATGGTGATTAGACCTTGTCAGTTGAAGTTTTGCTGTGTTGTATATCCTTGCTGATTTTCCATCTAGTTGTTCTATCAACTGTTGAGGGGAGGTTGGTGAAGTCTCCTACTACAATTGTGGATATATTACTCCTTTGAGTTCTATCCATTTTGCCTCACAAATTGTGTAGCTCTCTGGTGAATACACATTTCAGAATGCTATATATTTTTGGTTGATTGACTCTTTCATCATTGAATAATGCCCCTCTGTCTCTAGTAATTTTCTTTGCTCTGAAGTCTGTTTCATAGTATATTGATTTGCCATACCTGCTGTGGCAGTTTGAGATTATTTTATGAATCCCAAAAGAGAAAGATTATGATTGTAAACTAATCTACTTCTCTGGTTGTGATTCCTTTGGATTGCATTAAATTCAGCTGAGGTGTCTTTGATTAGCTTACATGTTAATATTCAGTTAGGGCTTTTCTTTTGATTTGACTAGTCAGTGGGCATGACTCAGGTTGAGCTCCCACCCCTTGTTAGGTCTGTTATAAATGGACACTCAATCAAGAAGACACATGAGAAGAGTGTGTTCAGTTAGTTTTGATTGTCCATGTGACAGAAGGAAGAAGACTTAAACAGTTGAAGCCTGAGTCATTTTGCCTGATAGCTTACAGCAGGGATTGGGAAGAACAACCAAGACTGATATAGGAGGCCTGGAAAGAAACAAGCCCTATGCCAGTCTTCACTTGAGACTGGGCCCTTGGAGCTTCAAGAGAAGAAGCCCAGAGGGGAAGGCAGAGACCAGCCAGAGATTCACGACCGCCTTGCTTCAACACATGGCTACTGACTTTGGAGAGAAAGCAACCTTGAGTTGGACTTTTTACAGCCTTCTAATTGTAAGCTTTTACCTCAAATAAATACCCTTTATAAAAGCCAACAGATTTCTGGTACTTTGTAAACCCTTGGGCAGACTAATACACCTGCTTTCTTTGTAATATTTATCTAATATACCTTTCTTTCATTTTTCTTTAACCTGCCTATGTGGTTATATTTAAAGTGACTTTCTTGTAGATACCATATAGTTTCTTTTTTTTTTTTATTCACTATGTCAATCTCCATATTTTAATCAGCATATTTATACCATTTTCATATGGTATAATTTTTGGTATTTTAGAGCTTAAGACATCCATTTTATTTTTTTGTTATATTTGTTCTCTGTTTTTTTGTTTGTTTTCTTTTTCTCCCTTACAATAGGTTACTTGAACTTTTTTTAGAATTGCAGTTTGATTTATCTTTAGAGTTTTTTAATGTTTTTCTTTGCATAATAAATTTAGGATTTCTCTAGGAATTGCATCATATATACCTAAATTATCATAGCCTACTGCTGTCAATTTTGTTCCAGTTAAAGAATAGGAGCATTACCAGCCTTTACATTTTTTTACTCTCCCTCAGTTAGAATATATTTATCTTCATATTTCCTCTAGTTACATCTAGAGCTCCATCACTGTTATAATTTTTGTATCAGTTGTCAAAACACTTATTTATTTATTATTTATGTTATGTTATATAGCTATAATCTATTCCCCATATAGATATCTCTGCTACATAGATCCCTGAAATGACAATGTTTAACACTGTAAATTAGATATATTTCTTTAGATTTTTACCACAATTCATTTAGAACTTATAGTAAATATAGAGTAGCATGGCTTTCTGGCTCATAGTAATTCCCAATTGTCCAGGTCTATGCTACCTTCTCTGTGGGGTAAATATTTCTCTCACACACAAATCATTGGTTATAATATTGGGTGACAATAACATCTATTTTTATTATAGAAGTTGTAGGTTTAGTGAAAAATCATGCAGAAAATACCATAGTTCCCATTTACCACACATACATTCAATTTTTCTCTATTATTAACACTTTTCATTAATGTGATATCTTCATTACAATTGATGAGACAATAATGTTATCCTAAATCCATAATGATCACATTTGATTTGATACCAAGCTAACATAAATAGCATAGAAAATACTGTTCGTATAATCCTCTGCCCCCCTAACAACTTTTTGCTATATGTGTTACAAATTATATTTTTATACATCATATGTCTGAAGCCATAGATTTATCATTCCTTTTTATGAATTTGCATTTTAGATCATATAAGAAGGAAAACTGAGTGAAAAATTTATATGGTTACCTTTACTGGAAATCTTTATTTCTTTTTGGAAATTTGATACACAAAGTAGTGTTCTTTCCTTTCAATCTTAAGTACTCCCTTTAGCATTGCTTATAGGGCAGGTCTTATTGTACTGAACTCCTTCAGCTTTTATTTTTCTGGGAATGTCTTAATCTTTCCCTCATTTTCAAAAGACAATCTCACTAGACATGAAATTCTTGTTTAGCCATTGTTTTCTCGCAGCAATTTAAATGCTTTATCCACTGCCTTCTTGTCTCCAGAGTTTCTGAAGAATAAATGATATTAAGCTTATTAGTCCTACCTTGTGCGGCGGCTTGCTCGGTCGGTAGAGGTGGGGTCTGGCTGCAGACGAGGGGTCGGTCAGCTTTGGACGAGGGGTTGATCCCGCTTGGGACGAGGGGTCGGTCCCACTTGGGACGAGGGGTCGGTCTGGCAGCAGACGAGGGGTCGGTCTCACAGGGGTTGCGCGGTTTGGCTGACGGGGTCGCCTGGCAAAGCCGGCGACAAAGGGGTCGCTCGGGGAAGCAGGCGACGAACTGGGGACAAGGGAGGCCAGGCCCTTGTCGGGGGCTCTCAGGACTGGAGGGCTCACGGCAGAAGAACCACCGCGGAGACAAGGTAAACACACAAGTCCACTTTATTGAGGGAGAGGCAACAGTTTTATAGGGGCTGGGGAAGGCTGATTGGTCGAAGCCACGCCCTGTTCTGATTGGTTGCCGGCGAAAGGTCAGTGGGCGGTACTGGACGGGGGAGGGGTGGTGGTTAGGGATTGGCTGTCGCTGTTGCTGGGGGAAGGGGCAGGGTTTAGGGATTGGTGGCTGCTGTTGCTGGGGTGGAGGGCAGACTTGAGTTTCCCGCCCACGCCTGGCTGTTGCTGCTGTCGGGGGAGGGGAAAAGGGCAGACTGGATTTTTCCGCCCTGCGCCTGTGCAGGGAGAAAGGAGAAGAAGGGTGCCGCCCCACAGGCATCGTGTGGCGCCATCCGGGAGTAGGGGCGGCCGCGGAAGCATGGCTGCCGAGAAGGGGAGACCTGAGGGCACTCTGCGCCCATGCCGAGCTCCCTTCAGGGGTGGCAGTGAGTCCGACCAGCCACCCTATTATGGGGGCATCGGAATTAGGCCTACCGCGGCTGCTCCCCCGCCAGGCCAGCAAACCACACTTCAGCCCAAGGGGTGACCGCATTTCCCCCTTCTTTTCAAATAAGGGCCAGGATGGCAGCAGCAACAAGTAGCCGAGGCCCAAGAGGCAGTAAGCAATGAGGGAAGCGGGGCTGAAGAGGGAGGTGAGTATGACGGGGATATAAATGTACAATTTAGGGGGCGGTATCTTGCCGTTGCAAGCAAGGGTGGCCAATGTCCAATTCTTGTTGATCTCGGCGGCTATAAGATCCATCTGCTGTTAAAAGTCCAGGATGACAGCGCATTGCAGGTAGTTGATCTCTCCTTGGCAGCGAAGACATTGTAGGAGAGGATTACTTTTTCTTGCCAGAGGCTTACTGTCCAATTAAAAGGCTGATGGCTGGGGTTGGTGAGTGCAATGGGGAGTGTGAGGAAAAGAAGGGTGACGGTTTTGGACAAGAGGAGGCTTGGTGAAGTCATTATGGGAGGAAGATAAGGAGTAAAGCATAAAAGAGGATAATAAACAGAAAGGCGATGGAGAGTAGAATTCGTTGGCCGAGGTTCCAATCTTCTGGTGCGGTAGCGGCTAGACAGATGGCGGAAAATATTATCAAGAAAGCAAAGGTTATGAGGAAGAAATAAAGTATTAAAGGCTGTGGGGGAAGTGAGAAGATCATTTAGAGGATAGGGTTGAGAATGGTATGTTTAAGACAGAAGCTTTGTGGTTTGTAGGAGACTGCTTTATAAACGAAGGAGAATGAGGGCAGTATATATAGTAACGATAGATAGGAAGATGACAGTGAGGAGGAGTCTTTGTTTAAGGTTCCAATCGTCCGGCGCAACAGTGGCTAGGCCGATAGCGAGGGGTGTTGCTAAATAGACAATGGCTGCAAAGACAAAATCATCTTCTGTTTCCTTAAGAATAACTTTTCTTTAAATACTTAGTAGCATGCAATATTAGAAACCGTTTCCTAAAAGCAAGTTGGCAGGGGAGCTTGGTTGCTGTTAATCTTTCCTGTTATAAAATTACCTTTTATTATTATTATCATCAATTCAGTTTTATATATATATATTTAAGAATGACCTTTTGGAATTAGCCATTTAATACCTTAATGTAAACAATGCTTTATTAAACCTTTTATTATTATTTATAACCATATAGACTATTGAAGATAAATTTTATCTTTACAGAACACATTCCCTTACGTAAAGTTATCACAATACCTTTTACACTTGCCGCATGCAAATTAAGTTTCAAGAGTTTATGAAAAATTAGCCATCCTACTTTAGGACAAAATACGTCTTTTTGCAAAACTTATTACATCTCCGTTAGCATTTTTACAAACTTTTAACCTTTTTAATATTCATATAAGTTTTACATTCTTTATATTATCCTGTGAAGAAAAATAAGTTATTCATTTTAATCTAGGCAAGAACAACTTTTTATGAAGACGTACAGTTAATTTTGTTAATTAAGACTTACAATTTTTTTTATTGTAGATATCTTATTAACATTTAAACTTATGTATTAATATAATAAACTTAAGTATTAATATAAGCGCTTATTTAATTTTTGGCCATTTGAATAGAGCTCTTTTAAAGATTTCTAGTAATTTATATTTACCATCCGGAGGTATCACAATATACGTTGACATTGAACGAACAGACAAACACAGAACAATTACAACACATTAACAGAAATATATAATTTATTTACAGTTGACTCATAATTCTTACTTTCTTGGTATAGCTGCTTTTAAATCCTTTTTTATATAGCATATCATAGATTATACCCTTCAAGATTTCTTCTGGACTTCATGTTGCCTGTAATATGAAAGCTTGTGCTTGGAAACATTTTTATTAGTTATCAGCAATCAGTTAAAATAACTTGAGCAGCATAAATGTAGTTTAAGTTTTCATTTTGTAGTTTAGACAGACTATTAACACACATTTTTGGATTATTACTGTAAGATTAAACTGAGACTTGAAGTTCTGGAAAAAACTATTGATTCAAAACTGGAAACTTCCTTTAGACCTTGATAAAAACTTGGTACTAATTTTATTATCTTGGTTGAGCAAGCCCAATCAGAACTAGAATGGAAACAAAACAAAACAGCACGATTTGCCTACAAAATTTGAAAAGGGTTATTCTGGCCCCTGCTTAATATTAGTGAGGGAGGAGGTAGGGTGGAAAGGGAAAGCAGGTGGTAGGAGGCGGCAGGGAGGTAGGCGGAGGTGCCCCGGCGGGGGAGGAATACTGGTCCAAAAATAGGCTAGAGGGGGCCGCGCATGAGGCAGCTTGCCATGGATCGGATGGAGGGGGCTGCCAGGGGGAGGCGGAGCCGGGGGGGCCATTGGCGCAGAGGGCGCGAGAGGAGCCATTTGCCCCTGCGGTGTTACAAAATGGCTGCGGGCCATCTCCGGCGGTACTACAAAATGGCGGAGGGCCACAAAATGGCCGTGGGCTACAAGATGGCCGCGGACCGCCCTGCGCGGAGGGGTAAAATGACGGGGAGGGAGCTTCCGGCCCACTCAGGCAGGAAGTCACTGGGGGGAGGGAGGGGTAAAGAGACCTCCCCTTTTCGAGCGAGGAAGAAGGCAGAAGTCCGCCATCTTGAGAGTGCTTCCCCTTTTCGAGCGAGGAAGAAGGTGGAAGTTCGCCATCTTCACCGGCGCTCAGCACTGCAAGATTACACTGTTTAGGGGGACAATTTTCGAGCGCGTTATTAAGGCACTTGACAAGCGACTCAGAGTCGGAGTCGGAGCCAGCATCAGGATCCCGATCAGGATCCCGGTTAAAGTCGCCATCCTGACAATCACAGCGGTGGCGGTGGCGTGGCCGGAAGGAGTCGATGGTAGGGGCGCCTTGAAGGCAGGAGCGGATGGTAAAAAGCGCCGGTAATAAGCCAGGAGGGAATCTTTTACCTTCCTGCTCCATGGCAGAAGTGACCCTATCTATAATGCGAGTATAGGTGTCTGGGTGCCAAAGCTGACACGTGGTAAGCCACGGATTAAAGGGGAGAAGAAGGTCCCAATATACTTGGAGCTGTTTCAAAGAGATCTTACACCGGTGAGTGTCTAGGAGACCGGCGAGGGCCCGAACTTGCGGGGCTTGCTTAGCAGATAGGATGTTACCCATTGCTAATGGCCTTTTGGAGCCGATAAGAAAAGGGGCCCTTACCTTGAGAGCGCGGCGATGGGAGCCGAGGTGCGTGGTGAGACAAGGGGTCGGAGCCGATGGGACTCCGACGGTGGTCGCGGGCCAAGAGAAGGCCCCGACGAGGGGAGGGCGGAACGACGAGCAGTGGAGCAAGGCAAAGGGGAGCAAGCACGGAGGGGAGGAGACAGAGGTGAAAGCAGGGGTGGAGGTGCTCAGGCACGCATTCCTGAGAGTTTTATTGGCGCCTCTTAATCATAGCGGGTCGGTATAAGCCCCCGACATGGAAGGAGAAAGCCATCCAGTGATTCTCCCAGACCGCCGTGGATCATATGAGGTCACCAAGGTTCAGGAGCAGCAATGCAGAGCGAAAAGATAGGGGTGAGAAGAGAGGAGGGCGTAGGGCTGTGGTAGGGTTACTTCAGACGTGCAAGCGAGCGCTCCTGAGAAATCCAAGGCTCCTCTTAATCATAGCGGGTCGGTATAAGCCCCCGACATGGAAGGAGAAAGCCATCCAGCAATTCTCCCAGACCGCCGTGGATCATATGAGGTAGCCAAGGCTCAGGTAGCAGCAATGTTGCATGAGAGAAGTCCCAAGGTGAGAAGAAAGGGGGGGGGGTCGCCAGGTTATGGAGTGAGGCTGTGGTGGAGTTGCCTTGCCCCACGTTGGGCGCCAGCTGCGGCGGCTTGCTCGGTCGGTAGAGGTGGGGTCTGGCTGCAGACGAGGGGTCGGTCAGCTTTGGACGAGGGGTTGATCCCGCTTGGGACGAGGGGTCGGTCCCACTTGGGACGAGGGGTCGGTCCGGCAGCAGACGAGGGGTCGGTCTCACAGGGGTTGCGCGGTTTGGCTGACGGGGTCGCCTGGCAAAGCCGGCGACGAAGGGGTCGCTCGGGGAAGCAGGCGACGAACTGGGGACAAGGGAGGCCAGGCCCTTGTCGGGGGCTCTCAGGACTGGAGGGCGCACGGCAGAAGAACTACCGCGGAGACAAGGTAAACACACAAGTCCACTTTATTGAGGGAGAGGCAACAGTTTTATAGGGGCTGGGGAAGGCTGCTTGGTCGAAGCCACGCCCTGTTCTGATTGGTTGCCGGCGAAAGGTCAGTGGGCGGTACTGGACGGGGGAGGGGTGGTGGTTAGGGATTGGCTGTCGCTGTTGCTGGGGGAAGGGGCAGGGTTTAGGGATTGGTGGCTGCTGTTGCTGGGGTGGAGGGCAGACTTGAGTTTCCCGCCCACGCCTGGCTGTTGCTGCTGTCGGGAGGAGGGAAAAGGGCAGACTGGATTTTTCCGCCCTGCACCTGTGCAGGGAGAAAGAAGAAGAAGGGTGCCGCCCCACAGGCATCGTGTGGCACCATCCGGGAGTAGGGGCGGCCGCGGAAGCATGGCTGCCGAGAAGGGGAGACCCGAGGGCACTCTGCGCCCATGCCGAGCTCCCTTCAGAGGTGGCGGTGAGTCCGACCAGCCACCCTATTATGGGGGCATCGGAATTAGGCCTACCGCGGCTGCTCCCCCGCCAGGCCAGCAAACCACACTTCAGCCCGAGGGGTGACCGCAACCTTGTATATGACACATTGATTTTTCTCTTGCAGCTTTCAGAGCTCTCTCCCTTGTATTTGGTATTGGGCAATTTTACCACTATGTGCCTGATCATTGTTGTTTTTGGGTTTATCCTGTTTAGGGTTCATCAGGCATCTTGAATGTTCATATGTATGTCTTTCATTAAATTTGGGATATTTTTCTGCCATTATTTCTCTGAATATTCCCTATGGCACTTTCTCACTCCTCTTCCAGTACCTTTATAATGTGTACACTGGTATACTCAATCATTCTCACAGGTCTTGTGATTGTTAAGTGACTATGCCACCCTGACCAGGTAATGGTACCCAGGTATTTGGTTAAACAAGCACTGCACTGTTATAAGGGCATTTCATGGACTTTAATCACCAGTCAGTTGATTGCTGCATTGTCTGAATATGGTGAATCCCAAAAAAAGATTATGTTCTTAAACTAATCTGCTCCTGTGGATGTGTAGATTAACTTTAGATCACTTGATTACATTGCTTTTAATTATATTACACCAGTGAGGTGTGATTCAAATTAAGTTTCCACCCTCTTACTGTATAAATGGAGATAGACAGCTTCTCCCGGGGAGGTCATCAAGGACCTTCATCGAAGTCCCTAAGCCATATGGAATTTGGACTTGTGTATACCCACGGTTGAATGAAACAACTTTATAAAATCTCATTCTATTTACAGATATCTCCTTTTGGCTCTATTTCCCTAGAGAACGCTGATTAAAAGAGCTTAGTTGGGGAGTGGATCTTGAGAAATAGAATAGTAAAAATGGGATTTCTGAATTGGTTCTTGGATTTTTGCAATTGACTCTCTACTCTAATTAGATTCAAGTGCACTGATGACTCTGTTTCCCATAATCAAGAGGCCACTGACAATCCTTGACGTAAGTTGGCAATAGAGACATATAAAATCTCACCACTGGATATGATTATTTCCATGCATAGAAGAGGCAAGACTTTGGGTGAGAATGTTTTTAACACCTTAACGAAGTTTTGTGGAGTTAAAAGTTCCAATGATATTGGCTGGCTATTCCTGAATAAGTTGGGCACAGTCACCAAAAAAAAAGGATCAGCAGAAGTCTTCAAATTTGCAACTTACTTGCTATCTGAATGATATGAAAGTTTCTGTATGTGCTCTGAAAGAAAATCTTGTTTCCTGAAGCTGCAGAATTGAAATCTCTGAAAACCAGACCCAGAGTTTCACTGTGCAAGTTACAATGGAAACTAAAATCTCAAACTTGCATAGGATCATCTCTTAAAATGAGGGCATTGACTGGAAAGCAGTGGAATCCTGAGGCTGGGATGAGACATATGGTTGATGATGATGGAGACATTGGAACCCTAAATTCTGATGAGACTTTGCCAGATAAAGCTTTAAAGATCTGAGCTGGTCAGGATGCAGTCACCTGACCTTCTCCCCATCCTGGGGAGACAACCACCCAATCTAAAGCCTGCTCTTAGGAGTCAACCACCCAACCTACAGTCTGTCCCAAGGAGTCAGTCACCCAACTTCCAGTCTACCCCAAGGAGTCTGCCATCAAACTCCCACCTGAAGAGATGAATCCTGTCTCACCAGACAAACTGCAAAGGAATGCCCTGACATAAATGGCTTGTAAGACACTTATAAAACTTCTTGTTTCCCACTCCCCCCAAACCTCTTTTCTTCTAGACCTATAACTAGCCTAAAGTCACAAGCCCCAAAAGTGAAGTACAAAGTGTGACCCATGAGGAAGTATGCTATACACCAAAAGAATTGTGTGAGTTTTCCAATTTATATATTAATAACACAAATCAGGGGAATATGTGTTGTGTAGGGAATGGATATTAAGGATTTGGGATAATGGAAGAAATATAAAGTTGGATGAGGATAAATTTTTTGATATAGGCTCATGATCTGGATTCTATCCAGATTCTAGTTTAATATTATAGCTCAAGGGGTACAATTTGTTCAGATATCCGGCTGAAACATGAACCAAAAGATGGCTGACATTGCTTGAGGTGGAGATGCCAGAATTGTCCTTGTCTACTGTAGATTAGAGGATCCAAAGGCTTAGAGAGATTGGAATGTTAGAATGGTTTACCATCTAATACCTGCCCACCCACCCCAGGAATATCCAAAGGACATACCTTTCACCAGGACCATGAGGAATAAATTTGTGAGACAAACTCCATCTTCCTTGAAGAATTCTTTGGTTACAGTGTTCTGTGGGTTGGATATTATAACTGTGGGAACTGCTGTTGCCAAACAAAGATCCTGTGGGGATGATTGGATTCCAAGCTGGTGGGAGCCAAGTGTCAGCACTTAATCACCAACAACAAGGTATACATGGCTACCACAATGGAAAGAAGACTCAAAGAAGTAATGAAATAGTCTCAGTTGCAGAGAGATGTGATGTAAGCTAATAAATCATGAGACACCTAGAAGTGAAATAGATGGGAAGTCTACTAAAGTCTTACTTATAAGTAGGAATCTGTATAAGCATCAGTGTTCTAGGGCAAGTGAACAAAAGCCTAACTTGAATTCCAGAAATGGAGTCATAGCATCCTAATTAATCCCAGGCTTGAGACAGTTTACAGACCCAGAGCCCATTAAATGAGGGGAAAGTTGGGTCCCCTTTAGGAAAAACAATGTTACATGACCAAAAATGTATACTGTTAATCTTCCTCCCAGTCTTCTCCAAAGAGACCTATGGCCTTTTACCAGAGTAATTGTGCATTAGGAAAAAGGAATAAACAGAGATTTGGGGGATTATTAGGAACTGGCTCAAAAGTGACATGAAATCCAGGAGATCAAAACATCACTATGGTCCACCAGCAGGAGAAGGGACTTTTGAAGGTCAGGTGATTGATGGAGTTTTAGCTCAGGTCTATCTCTCAGTGGGACCAGTGGGTTCCCAGGCCCATTCCTCAGTTACAGAATGCATATTTGAAATAGACATACTCAGCAACTGGCAGAATTCCTACATTGGTTCCCTGGCTTGTGAAGTGAGGGATATTATAATAGGAAAGGCCAAGAGAAACAACTAGAATTGTCCCTACTGAGCAAAAGAGTAAATCAGAAGCCATTATAGATTCCTGGAAGAATTGCTGAGATAAGTGCCACGATCAAGGACTTGAACAATGCAGGTGTGGTGATCCCCACCACATCCCCATTCAACTCTCTTATTTGGCCTGTGCAGAAAAAAGATGGATTTTGGAGGATGACAGTGCATTATCATAAGCTTAACCAGATGGTGGCTCCAATTGCAGCTACCATTCTAGATACGGTATCATTGCTTAAGCAAATCAACATATACTCTGCTAGCTGGTATGTAATTCTCTCTCTTTTTTTTTTTTTGTATTTATTTATTTTTTTAATGTTACATTTAAAAAAATGAGGTGCCCATATACCCCACCCTCCTCGCCCCACTCCTCCTGCAACAACAACCTCCTCCATCATCATGGGACCCCCATTGCACTTGGTGAACACATCTCTGAGTACTGCTGCAACACATGGTTAATGATCCACATTATAATTTACACTCTCCCTCAGTCCACCCAGTGGGCCATGGCAGGACACATAATGTCCAATAACTGTCCCTGCAGTACCATCCAGGACAACTCCAAGTCATGAAAATGCCCCCACATCTCATCTCTTACTCCCACTCCCCACCCCCAGCAGCCACCATGGCCACTTTCTCCACATCAATGCTACATTTACTTCCATTACTAATCACAATAGTTCCAGAATAGAATATCAGTAAGTCCACTCTAATCCATATGCTATTCCTCCATCCTGTGGACCCAGGGATGGTTATATTTACTCCCCCTCTATATCAAGAGGGGATTTAGATTCCACTTGAATGATGGATGCAATTCTCCTGCTTGCAGTTGTAGGCACTCTTGGCTCACTGGTGTGGTGGTTGACCTTCTTCACCTCCTTGTTAGCTGAATGGGGTAAGTCCAATAAACCAGAGGGTAGGAGTTGCAAGTTTGTTAAGGTTCAGGGCCTGGCTATCACATGGACAGTCCAGAGATTCAGGTCCCGAGTATACACTAAACCCCAGCACCAACCACAGGTCTGGTAAAAGTAACAGGAGAGGCTTGTGAACAAAGATCACATCTGAGTCCATCTCTACCACACTCTGGAACACTAACTCCAAAGTAGAGCCAACTGACATGGCACTGAAGTCCATCTGCCATGTCCATAGAACCTGTAGGTCTCTGTAGCCCTCAGAAGAACCAATACCTGGGGTTGTATCTACTTTAGCTGTCTCTGGGACTCTGCTGAGGTGTGTATAAGGGTGAACCCTCTGATGACCTCCTGGCTCTTTTTTGGAGACTCATAGCCATATAAACTCATTTGTCCTTTCCATTTCCTCCTTTTATTTAAGGTCAAAAAGCATTCTTAACTCATGATATTACATGTAGGCTGAGATATTCTGCTGATCTGAGTTGGCCCTTTTATTCAAGGTCATTCTTCAGCCACATTGTCAGCTGTTTTTGGTAGTAATCCCTTGGCACCAGGGAGGCTCACCCCTAGGAGACATGTCCCACACTGTGGGGAAGGTAATCCATTTACATGCTGAGTTTGGCTTAGAGACTGGCCACATTTGAGCAACATGGAGGCTCCCAGGAGGTCACTCTTAGGCACCCTGCAGCTCTAGGCCTAATTCTTATTTCACACACAGGCTCACAAGCATAGTCATTAGCATCAAGGGCCCATTGTTGGACCACCCTTCCTTATTCATCTTAGCCATTGCACTCAGGAGATTGTTGCTGTTCCATTAGAGAAGGTGACATAGCTCCCCTGGCCAGGAACTCAGCACTCTCCCAGCTGTCATTCCCAACTGTAACCACTATGAAAATATCCAAACATTTTTATGCACCCCACATACATGCCCTGGAGAATTCCCTCTCAACCACGAGCCGCCCACCAATAACATCCACACCAGTATTCCTCCCCCACCACTGTTGAACCCCTCTGTGGTCCAAAACCTCCCCCAAAATGAAGCCTAATATATTGTCAGGTTCCATTAATAGTAAAATGGAATATAGTGATGTGTTCAAAGGTTAGATACAGAATATATACTAATTTAGAAAAATTAAAGTAAAAATAAATTGGGATATTAAAAAATTTAAAAATGAAAAAGTCTTGTTTTTGGTGTTTTGACTTCCATCACTGCAATAAGTTTTGCCCTACATGCACAATGGCAAGGCAATTTCTTCTATCTCTTCCTCAGTGTCTATACTCTTTCCCTTTCTTTTTTTTTTCTCTAATTATTGTTTGTCTTCACAAAAGTTTTATACCACAGTAATTCATATATACAATATATGGTACTCCCATATATTCAACATCAGTCACTTTGTCCCTTCCCCAGCAATAATCTTTTTATATATTCATACTATATTTACTGCAACTGATGTACAGATATTGAGACAATAGCTTTTAAACAAGGTTACACTTGGATTTACATTGTGGTTTATATCCTAAACTATACAATTTTCTAAATTTTTGGCTATCTTATGTTTTATGTTATGATTTACATTTTAGCCTATATGCCCCTATCCATTTTTGGTGTAATTGAACATGTCCTATATCCATCCTTGCATAATCTCGTGGAACACTTCCATTGCCCCATAGTTACACTGATTCCACCTATTCAATACCTCTTTCCTCCTCCCCTCAGGACTCACAGTGACAATCACTCTTCATTTCTTGAAGGGCCATGTTCAGAGATACTTGCAACAACGCTGAGGGCTTGACATGCTCGACTGCCCTAATGCATTTGTGGAAGTCACCATTTCTCTTGAGAGATACAATTCCCTCTATTTGAGAACATCAGTCCTCCCCAGGATGCGGGTATACCATTACTCTCATTGCATGGGTCTCCATTCAATCATATCACCTACTATGACAAAATGAGCTCTCACACACTCCCTAGAGGTCTTGTCTTGTGGCAGTTTCTTCCCTTTAAGCATCTTAAATAGGTAACCCTCCCCATTATATTTTTGAAAAAGTTTTCTCAACATTATACTCTCAACCACACACCTGATAATCTCCTATGTTCATATGTTCCCCCACCCTCCCCCCAAATTCCTGGGCCATATTACCCATCCTCCCATCCCTAGCCCACCTGCCTCTAGCCCACAAAGCCCCACCCAAAGGCATCCCTCTGGCCCCATCCTATCCCCTGGTATGTAATACTTGATCTGGCAAGTGATTTTTTTCTCAATTGTCATAATAAGGGCGATCAGAAACAGTTTGCTTTCAGCTGGCAAGTTCAGCAATATAACTTCACAGTCCTACCTCAGCCATGTATCACCTCTCCAGGTCTATATAATATTGTCCACAGAGACCTTGATCTTTTCTCCCACCCATGAAACATTACAATACTCCATTATACTGATATCATGTTGACTGAATCTAGTGAGTAAGATGTAACAACTATTCTAGACTTTTTAGTAAAGCATTTGCCTGAGAAAGAATGGGAGATAAATCCAACAAAAATAGAGGATCCTTCCACCACAGTGAAATTTCTAGGTGTACAGTGGTATGGGGCTTGTCAAGATACCCCTTCTAAAGTTACATTGGGCCCTCCTATGATAAAAACAGAGGCACAATACTTAGTTCGCCTCTTTGGATTTTGGCTGCAACATATTCCTCATTTGAATGTGCTACTCTGGCCCATTTATCAAGTGACCAGAAAAACTGCTAGTTTAAGTGGGGACTGCAACAAGAGGAGGCTTGGCAACAGGTTCAGGCTGCTGTGCAAGCTGCCCTGCCACTTGGGCTATATGACCTAACAGGTCCAATAGTGCTGGAGGTGTCAGTGGTTATAGAGGTGCCATATATAGCTTTTGACAGGACCCTATAGGAGAATCACAGTGTAGACCCTTCGGATTTTGGAGCAAAGCCCTGCTATTCTCTGCAGACAACTACTCTCCTTTTGGAAACAGCTTTTGACCTGCTACATGGCCTTAGTAGTGACTGCATGCTTAACCATGGGCCATCAAGTTATCATGAGAACTGAGTTGCCTATCATGAGTTATCATGAGTAGGGAATTGTCTCATTCACCAAACTAAAAAGTTGGTTGTGTATAGCAGCACTCTGTCATAAAGTGGAAGTGATATATACACAATAGGGTCATTTTGGTCCTGAAGGCACAAGTAAGTTTTATGAGGAAGTGACTTAAATGCCCATGGCCACCACTCCTGCAATATTACTCTCTCCTTCTCAGCCCACAGCTATGGCATGTTGGGGAATCCCTTACAATCAGTTGAATGAGGAAGAGAAAACTAGGACCTGGTTTACAGATGGTTCTGAATGATATGCAGGTACTACCCCAAAGAGGACAGCAGCAGCCCTGCAGCCTTTTTCTGGGATGTCCCTGAAGGACAGTGGTGAGGGGAAATCCTTCCAGTGGGCAAAATTTCAAATAGTGCACATGGTTGTTCATTTTGTTTAGAAGGAGAAATGACCAGAGGTGCATTCGTACAGATTCATGGACTATTGCCAATGCTTTGGCTGGACGTTCAGGTAATTGGAAGGAACATGGTTGGAAAATTAGTGACAAAGATATCTGGGGAAGAGGTAAGAGGATAGACCTTACTGAGTGGACAAAACATGAAATTATTTGTGTCCCATGTGAATGTTCACCAGAGGGTGACTTGAGTAGAGAAAGATTTTAATAATCAAGTGGATAAGATCACCCATTCTATGGCTAGCACTCAGCCTCTTTCACCAACCACTCTCATCATTGCCTAATGGATTCATAACATAGCCATGATGGTAGAGATGGAGGTTATGCATAGGCTCAGCAACATGGGTTTCCCCTCATCAAGACTGACCTGGCTAAAGCTACTGCTATTGATCCAGCAGTAGAAACCCAAAGAAAACCCCAATTAGGTACCATTCCCCTAGGTGATCAGCCTATCTGGTGGGATGTTGGTTACACTGGACCACTTCCATCATAGAGGTGGCAGCAATTTGTTCTAACTGGAATAGACACATATTCCAGACATGGGTTTGCCTTCTCCGTATGCAATACTTCTTCCAAAACTACCATCTGTGGACCTACGAAATGTCTTTTCCATTGCCATGGTATTCCACATTGCATTGCTACTTTTTTTCACAGTTAAAAACCTGTTTTACTGAGATACATTCACACAACATATGATCTATCTAAGGTGTATAATCAATGCTTTCAGTATAATCACAATATTGTATGTTCATCATTATGCAAAAAAATTTAGACCTATTTCATTATTCCAAACAGAAAGACTCCACATCCCTTAGCATGCTTTCCCTGGCCTGACATAATCACAAATCAAATTTCATCTTTATAAATTGATTCATATTTACATTTTATATAAATGGAATCATAAAATATGTTGCACAATGTATTTAGTCCATAGTAGCACAATCAAATAATTTTATCCTTTTGTGTCTGGCTTACTTCACTCAACATAATGTCCTCCAGGTTCATCCAAGTTGTTATATGCTTATGACTTCATTTCTTTTTATAGCTGCATAATAGTCCATTGTATGAATACACCAGTTTGTTTATCCATTAATCAGTTGATGGACACTTGAGTTGTTTCCACTTTTTGACAGTCATGAATAACACTGCTATGAACATCAGTGTGCAGATATCTATTCATGTCATCACTCACAGTTCTTCCGGATATATATTGAGTAGTGGTATTGCAAGATCCCAAGGCAAATCTATATTCAACTTCTTTAGGAACTGTCAAACAGTCCTCCATAGTGGCTATATAATTCCCACCAACAGTGAATAAGTGTTCTTATCTCTCCACATCCTCTTCAATACTTGAAGTTCTCTGTGTTTTCAATAGTGCACATTCTAATAGGTATGAAATGGTATCTCATTGTAGTTTTGATTTGCATTTCCCTAATCATTAGTAATTTTGAGCATATTTTCGATGAGTTTTTTGCCATTTGTATTTCTTCATTAGAGAAATGTCTATTCAAATGTTTTGCCCATTTTTTAATCCAGTAGTTTGTGTTTTTATTGTTGAGTTGTAATTCTCTTTATATATCATGGAATCATGGATATTAAGTCTTTATAGACATGTGACTTCCAAATATTTTCTCCCATTGAGTTGTCTGCATTTTCATCCTTTGACAAAGTCCTATGAAGTGCAAAAATGTTTAATTTTGAAGAGGCCTCATTTATCTATTTTTTCTTTTGTTGTGTGTGCTTTGGGTGTAAGGTCCAAGAAACCACCACCTACCACAAGGTCTTTAAGATGTTTCCCTACTTTTCTTCTATAAGTTTTATGATCCTGGCATTTATTGTTAGATCTTTGACCCATTTTTAGTTGATTCTTGTATAGGGAGTGAGGTAGGGGTCCTCTTTAATTCTTTTGGTATAGATATCCAGTTCTCCCAGGACCATTTTTTGAAGAGACAGTTTTGTTCCATTAATGTGGAGTTGGTAGGTTTATTCAAAAACCAATTGGCTGTAGAGGTGAGGGTCTACTTCTGGACTCTCAGTTCTATTATACTGATTGATGTGTCTATCTATATGCCAGTACCATGTTATTTTGACCACTGTAGCTTTGTAATATATTTCAAGGTCAGGCAGTGAAATTCCTCCAATGTTGTTCTTCCTTTTTAGAATGCTTTGGCTATTTGGGTGTACTTTCCCTTCCAAATGAATTTGGTAATTTCTTTTTCTATTTCTGTAAAGTAGGCTGTTAAAATTTTGATAGATATTACATTGATTCAATAAATCAGTTTGGTTAGGATTGACATCTTCATGATATCAGCCTTCCAATACATGAACACAAAATATCTTTCCATTTGTTTAGGTCTTCACTGATTTCTTTTCACATCATTTTGTAGTCTTCTGCAGATAGGTCCTATACTTCTTTGGTTAAATTGATATTTACGTATTTGAGTATTTTTGTTGCTATTGTAAATGGATTTTCTCCCAATCTCCTTCTCAGATTGTTCAGTACTAGTGTACAAAAACATTACTGACTTTCATGTGTTGATCATCTCTCCTGCCACTTTGTTGAACTCATTTATTAGCTGAAGTAGCTTTGTCATAGAAATTTCAGAATTTTCTAAATATAGGATCATGTCATCTGCAAATAGTGAGAATTTTACTTCCTCTTTTCCTATTTGGATGCGTTTTTTTTTTTTCTTGTCTAATTGCTGTAGCTAGAACTTATAGCACAATTTTGAATAATAATGGAGACATTGGGCATTCTTGACTTGTTCCTGATTTAGAGGAACAACCTTTTCCCATTGAACATGATGCTGGCTGTGGGTTTTTCATATATGCCTTTTATCATATTGAGGAATTTTCCTTCTATTCCTATCCTTTGAAGTGCTTGTATCAAGAAAGGGTCCTGGGTTTTGTTGAGTGGCTTTTCTGCATTGATTGTGATGATCATGTGGTTTTATTCTTTAATTTATTAATGTGGTATGTGATGTTGATTGGTTTTCTTGTGTTGAACGAGCCTTGCATACCAGGAATAAATCCCACTTAGTCATGATATATAAGTCTTTTGATATGATGTTGGATTCAATTTGCAAGTATTTAATTGAGAAATTTTGCATCTATAGTCATAAGAGGGATTGGTCTATAAATTTCTTTTCTTTTAGTGTCTTTTTCTGGCTTTGGTATTAGGGTGATATTGGCTTCATAAAATGTTGGGTAATTTCCCCTCATATTCAATTTTTAAGAAGAGTTTAAACAGGATTTGTGTTCATTCTTTTCAAAATGCTTGATATAATTCACCTGTAAAGTCATCTGGTCCAGAACTTTTCTTTCTTGGGAGATTTTTGATGACTGATTCAATCCCTTCAAATGTGATTGGTTTATTAAGTTCTTGTATTTCTTGTAGCATAAGTATAGATTGTGCATTTCTAGGAATTTGTTCATTTCATCTAGGTTGTCTAGTTTTTTGGCATACAATTTCTCATAATATCCTCTTATGATTCTTTTTATTTCTGTATGTTCAGTCATAACTTCCCCCCTTTCTTTTCTGATTGTGTTTATTTGCATCTTCTCTCTTGTTTTCTTTACTAGTCTAGCTCGGGGTTTGTCAATTTTATTGATCTTCTGAAAGAGCCAGGTTTTGGGTTTGTTGATTTCTGTATTATTTTTTATTTCACTTATTTCTGTTCTTATATTTATTATTTTTTTCATTCTGTTTGCTTTGGGATTGGTTTGCTATTTTATTTTTCTATTTCTCCAGTTGTTCAGTTAGATCTTTGATTTTAGTCTTCTTTTTTTAATATAGGCTACTAGGGCTATAAATTTCCCTCTCAAGATTGCCTTTGCTGTATTCCATAAGTTTTGATAAGTTGAGTTCTTATTTTCATTAGTCTCAATATATTTATTGATTTCACTTGCAATTTCCTCTTCAATCTACTTATGATTTTGGAGTGTTTTGTTTAGTCTCTACATATTTGCAAATTTACCTCTTTTCTGTCTATTATTGATTTCCAGTTTCATTCCATTATGATATGAAAAGGTGGTTGTGTTATTTAATCTTTTTAATTTATTGAGAACTGCATTGTGACATAACATGTGGTCTATCCTAAAGAAAGATCCATGGGCACTTGAGAAGAATTTATAACCCACTGAGTTTGGATGCAACATTCTGTATATGTATTATATCAAGCTCATTTCTCATATTGTTCAAGTTCTGTTTCCTTGTTGATTTTCATCTAGTGGTTCTATCCAGTGATGTGAGTGGTATGTTGAATTCTCCAATGATTATTATGGATATGTCTATTTCTCCTTTCAATTTTGCCAGAGTTTGCCTCATGTATTTTTGGGGCCCACTGGTTAGGTGTACGCATACTTATGACTGTTATATCTTCCTGGAGGATTGTTCTTTTATTATTATATAATGGCCTTCTGCATCTCTTACAACTTTTTGCATTTAAAGTCTGTTTTGTATGATATTAGTATAGCTTCCTGCTTTTTTTTTTTTTTTTGGTTACTGTATGCATGGAGTATCCTTCAAACCACCTGCAGCTCTTTTGTATCCCTAGGTCTATGATGAGTCTCTTGTAAGCAGTATATAGATGGCTCATGTTTTGTTTTGTTTTTATCCATTCTGTCAGCCTTTATCTTTTGATTAGGGAGTTTAATCCATCCACATTCAATGATATTACTGTAAATGCATTATTTATTTCCACTATTTTATTCTTTGGTTTTCATCGTATCTTATTTTCCTTTGTCTTTTTACTCTTTTGGTATCCTTTTTGTTATTCTTTCTTCATACACTCCTCCAAGCATCTCTCGCCTTTTTTCTTTCAGTCTAGAAGGTTTCCTTTAACATGTCTTGCAAAGGTGGGTTCTTATTCACAAACTCTCTTCATTTCTGTTTAATGTAAATATTTTATACTTACTTTCATTTTTCTTTTCTTTTTTTTTGGCTTTCAATTTTCATACTCAATTTATAGAACAAGCACAATTATGATTACAGATCAAAATATGTTATTTTTATTACAAATACATTTATTTTTACAAAATAAAACTAAAGGAATAAGGGAGAAAATAGTATGAAGATTAGATATGATCCTTCCATGTGGGAGGGAGCACACAATCTCCTGAGTCCTCTGCTCTCTGCTTGTTTTGCTTCTCATTGTGTTTCCACATTGTGTCTCCTCATTGATTCATCTTGTTGTTTCATTTTGTTGTGTCAGCTCACCATGCCAGTCAGTCACATCAGCTTGCTGTCTTGCTCATCTTCTTTAGGAAGCACCAGGAATGGAACCTTGAATATCACATGCAGTAGGCAGGTGCCCAACTGTTTGAGCCACATCCCCTTCCCTCTAATGTGTTTTTTATCTCAACTATTGTGTCTTTCATTTCCATGGGCTCTGTTACTTTTCTATTCAGGATTTCAAATTCTTTGTTGTGTTCATTCAATGTCTTCTTGATGTCATTTATCTCTTTAGCCATATTGTCTTTCAATTTATTAATTTGATTTTGGTAATTTGTGTGCATCTTGTTGATTAGTTGTCTCAAATCCTGCATATCTTCTGGGGCTTTGTACATTCACTTTCTTAAGCCATGTCTTCCATTTTCTTAGTATGGCTCATAATTTTTTTGCTATATCTAAGCATCTGATTAGGATGGGAATTTATTCAGATCCTCAATTTCTCTCTCTTTTGTAGGGATTTATTGGCAGAAGGTTGTGTGTTACTGATACTCACTGATTCCTCATTCAACCTCGTTCATTAGGATTGTCCCTGTTAGTTGCTAAAACTGGACTCTGGACCCAGTAATGGGTTGCAGACCCACATTCTACGGCCTTGGGAAGGGAGGTTATAAAGTCTGGAAAAAAACCTTTCTTTCTTAATTACTTTTCATTTCCTCATGTGCACGTCCTTGGTCTGCCAGCAGATGACATTTTTTGGCAGCCCTCTCAGTTCAATGCCTGGCCAAAGTGTGTTTTGCATTTACTGTGACATGAACCAGATCAATATGATACAGGTTCTGCATGAAAGTAAGAGCCTTTTATTCAAACTTTCCCAGAGACAGTTCTCCAACCTTTGCTGGCAGGCCCCTCCCTTTTCCCAGGTAGGAAATCATTCCATTCCCTTCTACATCTTCAATAATCAGTTCTGGTTAGGAGAGAGGGAGATTGAGAGGGTCAGGTCTCTTTAGTCTCAGATCACTTTAGTCTTAAACTGGCTTCCAAGGCAAACAATGGTGTGGCCCCACCAAGCCTGGAAGGGTTTGTGGGACACACCAGACCAAATCTGTGGGTCAAAAGTTGAGTCAGCCTTAGGTGGTGTCTCTCACTCCCCTTTCCAAGGGCAGTGGACCCCTGGGCCCCCCTTTGTCTGTAGCCAGTCCAGAGGCCTGAAAATTAAAAAAATGTCTTTAGTGGGGGGTAAGGAGCCAGCAATTGCAGCTGCTGGTTTTAACTCACAGTTTAGTTTTGCTGTAGCGATTCTTTTCCTTTGTTCCTTTCTGTTCTGGGTGGTGTCTAGCCTTCACCTCGTGTCCTAAACCCTAGAATATTTTTATAGGCCATTTCAGCCTATCCTCTAGTTATTTTTCTGGAAGAGAAGAGAATCTTGTGTCTTTCTAGTCCACTGTTTTCATGGAAGTTCCACACTGCATGATTCTGAACAATTGATGTATGGGAACGGGCACATGCCCATGGAATTCACTGGTCTTACCATGTTCCCCATCATCTTGAAGCAGCTGGTCTTTTGAAGACTCAATTACAGCACCAACTGGGTGGCAATACTTTACAGGGATGGGGCAATGTTCTCCAGGAGGCTGTGTATGCTCTAAATCAGTGTCCACTTTATGGTGTGTTTCTCCCATAGCCAGGATTCACAGGTCCAGGAAATTTAGGAGTGGAAATGGGGATGGCATCACCCACTATTACCCCTAGTGATCCACTAGGAAGATTTTTTGCTTTCTGTCACTACAACCTTAAGCTCTGCTGGTCTACAGATCTTTGCTCCAAAAGGAAGAGTGCTTCCAACCAGGAACACAACAACAATTCCATTGAACTGGAAGTTAAGACTGCCGCGTGGCCACTTTGGGCTCCTCATGCCTCTGAATCAATAGGCAAAGAAGGGACTTACTTTAGTGGCTGGGTGATTGATCCTGACTCTCAAGGGAAAGAGGACTGCACCTACACAATGGAGATAAAGAAGAGTTTGTTTGGAATACAGGGGGTCCCCTAGGGCATCTCTGAATACTTCTGTGCCCTGTGATAAAAGTCGATGGAAAATGGCAACAGCCCAATCCAGACTGGACTATCAATGGCCTAGAATGAAGGTTCAGGTCACCCCACCAGGCGAAGAACCACACCTAACTGAGGTGTTTGCTGAGGGTAAAGGGAATATGGAATGGATAGTGGAATAAGGTAGTAATAAATATGAACTTTGACTTCATGACCAGGCATAGTAATGAGTACTGTAATGGTTATGAACATTTCTTCTTTGTTTTGTTATGAGTATGTTTGTATATATACAAAAATGAATATCTTTGATTTCTTCCCTTTTTCACTTATCATGTGACATTAGTTTTATTAGTTTGATGTAAAAGTATTTAAGGATGTCAAGTTTAAGAGTGAACATTAGGAGACTTGAATCTCTGGACTGTCCATGTGCCAGCTGGGCCCTGAGCCTCAGCAGAGTTGCAACACCTACTCTCCAGTTCATTGGAATTAGCCAGGTCAGCTAATAAGGAGGTGAGGATTTTCAACCACCACACCAAGGAACTGAGAGAGTCTACAACTGCAAACAGGAGAATCTCATTCATCAGCCATATGGGATCTAAGCCCCTCTCAATTTAGAGGTGGAGTGGGCATCACCATTCCAGGGTCTTCAGGATGGAGGAATAAAATATGGATTAGAATGGATTTACTATCAATGGAAGAAATTATGCCATTGATGTGGAGAGGGTGGCCACAAGAGTTGCCACTATGTATCTTTAAAAAACAAAAGAAAGGCAACGTCAAAAAAAAGTAAGTGAGTATTACCCAAAGACTTGTACTCTATTCTGGAGGAATTTAGTGTATTTCTTGTTGTACACAGGACAGTTAAATATTGTTTGGCAAAAAAAAAAAAAAGGCTGTATTGTTTTTATTTAGAGATTAAGTATGATTTATGGTGATGTGTATGGCATCAAGTTGACAAGAGGTGGGCTGTAATGGTTAGGTGAATGTGTCAGTGATGGGAGAGAATTAAAGTAACATGCAGAAAGCACCAGAAATGAGAGGAAGAGAAAGACAGCCCTAGTGATGTGAAGTCTTGGTTTCTAGTCATTTCCACTTGTACTTCTGCAATTTTTGGTTATGCAAGCCAATATATCCCAAGTTTACTTAATAGATTTCAGGTTGGATTTTTGCCAAAGGTAGTAAGACTAGACCCATCTATTATAAGCATGGTTTCCTGCTTCTGCATCAGAGAAGCAGGTTAGGGTCGACTCGTATTCTTTTTTCCCTAACCTCACACCCAGTTAAGCCATAAATACATGAGGTTTATCCTAGATTCTAAATATAGTTGTTTTTTTAAATTTCAGGGAAAAAGTTATAATATTCAAAAAAAGTATACCAACATAGACTGGTATCCTATTTGTAAATTGGTAACATGTGGCCTGTTGGTGAATTACTAGACTGGAAGGTTATAGTTATTTTCTTGATTTATTGGATTCCCAGTAGCATATAATGCTGTAAATTAATATGATTTTATTTCCCTAAAGGTTATCATCTATGCTGTTCATTCATTCTAAGCTGAAAAAGTCAGAGAAAAGGAAGTATAGTTTGTCATTATGACTTTCTAGAATTTGCTTAGCATCCCTATTTTTACATTAGCTATTTCTCTTCAATTCCATTTATGTATTCCAAAACCACTGAGAAATTATCCCCTCAAAGAAAATGAGATCATATTCTTAACAGAGATGCTCAGATAAGGATACTAATCTATGCCTCACAGAATTATTCTAAAGATTAAATGAGTTGCCTTTACACTTACCCTGAAAATCTCCTTGAGAATAAGAATTTTGTCTTCTACTTCTTTTACCCTTATACTGCATCAGCTGAACATTTTCTCCTCCAGGAAGTCCTCCCCCTCCCCCCCACCAAATTCTCATTAACCAATTAAAATGTAATATAAAAAAGGTATATTTCCTTCTGAGCAATTGCAATCCTAACACATTAGGTAGATACAGCAAGATAGCTTTCCATATGTGGTTACTTCTGTGGTCCAGAGAAGGGCATTAGAGCCCAAGCAGAGTGACAATGGTGTCCCTACCGAAGGGACAGCATGACTTGGAAACTTAGAATTCAAGCAATGTAGCAGGGGTTGTCAGAGTCTAAGTAGGTTGAGGAGGGTCTTCACACAATCGAAGAGGAGAACATCCAGGAACAGAGAAGCAAAGCTTGAGCAGAGGTAGGATAGCATCCATACAGGGGAGGAACTAGACATAGAGATGAGAAGGATCTATCAAATGAAAGAACCAGAGCTCCTTGAAGAAATGACTTATTACAGATGTGGGGCAGGGAAAACACAAGCGAGCCTGGAACTTATTGCTGAGCTAAAATGTTAGGAAATGCTCAAATAACAGTGGGAATATGTCTCAAGAACACAGGAACAAATTTGAAAGAGCTCACTCTGGCCAAGTTGTGGGACAATTTGAGCATCAAAATAAATAATGATAGTAACAGATTATAATCTATTGAATAAGAAAAAGAAAGCATAAATTTATATGTTATAACAAAACTGAATATTTGAAAGTTCGGAAAGGAAAGCTATATTTACAGAGATTCAGAATAACTGTCTACATAATACTCATTAATTTCAAAAGGAAAAATAGTAACTGTGTAATGATAAGTTTGACAGGCACCACCAATCCAAGTGAATATCATCAACAGTGGGACAATTTTACAGCATGCACCATCTGATAGGGTACAATGAGACAAATAAAGCATCACTTCTCTAACGCTCCTGCCAAAAATTAATAGCCTGAACTAAAACATAAGGAAATATCAGGCAACACGAAATCGCGGGATATTCAACAAAATCACTGACCAGTAATCCTCAATTGTGTCAAGGTTATGAAAATCAAGGAAATATTCAAGAACTTTTGCAGATTTAAAGGAGACTAAAAATTAAATGTGTTATTCAGAATAGATCCCTTTGTCTCTTTTAAATTATTAATACATTATTGGGGTAGAATGTATCAATGTTAACTATCTGATTTTGATAGTTGTATTATGATTGTGTGGAGAATGGCCTTGTTTATACTACTGGATACAACATGCTACTAAAAGCTATTAAGTTTACTAAGTATTATGTCCTTGTTTATAGGACTGAAGTATTGGGGTGTTACAGGGCATCAGGTTAGCAATTTAATCTCAAGTGATTCTGTAAAAAGAAAATGTTCTTTGTCTTTTATATCCAACTTATTTGTAAGTTTCCTATTGTTAAAAATTAATAAAAATAATATTTCCAACTTAAAAGAGATGTAGAATACCCATTATTTGGTACATACATACACACACACAATTTAAAACAGCTACACATATACACAATAAAAACTATAATACAAATAGTTATTTATGTTCTATTTATCTACAAAGGTAAGCATTAAGCTTCTAGATAGAAATCAAACATCTCTTTAGCTGAAAAACCAAGCATTATACAAAAAAATATAGAACAGCTTATTTGTATGATATTGATCTATAACATGCATAAGTGCTTTTGTTCCTCCTTTCACTTTTCCTCTTTTGCTTTGCCATCACATCAGTGGCACTTGGAGATCAGAGCGGAGCTATTTCAGTTCCCTTTACACACCACATTGTAATTCTGAGTTTCCTCGTCAGTCCACCACCTTGTGACCACTTTAAGAGCAGGATCCATGTCTTATTCAGCTTGGCATTCTCAATGTTATCCCTTCTTCCAAACAACTATTTATATGCTTTAAAGAAAAGACAAAACTAAACAAACAAAAATCACAGATTTCTTCACAGTGGTTTGGTCAGTGTGAGATGAATAAGCTATGAAAACTGAAGATCCGCTCAGACACATCATAAATCTGAGGCAGATATGGAGACAATACTAGATGAGAGAATCTATATAATAACATATTGGTCAAAACAGATAATTTAGAGTCCCACAGCTGTCACTGAATATTTTTTTATTATTAGAGCAGCTGAAAATTTTTTGAAAAATCATGCAGAAAGTATTTGGTTCCCATATATCCTCCAATGCAATGCACACACACACACACACACTTTTCCCTATTGTTAACATTTTACATTAATGTAACCTTTGTTAAAACTGATGAACATTATTATTATAATGATATTATTAACTATAGTCCATAGCTTACAATAGGGTTCACTCTTTGCATTGTACACTTCTATTTTGGAAACATACATGTAAGCAATAATTGATCATCTTATCCACTTTTTTTTTAAAGTAGTGCATTTTTTTAATGTTACATTAAAAAATATAAGAGGTCCCCATATAGCCCCCCCCCACCCATCCCACTCCTCCCACATCAACAACCTCCATCATCATCGTGGCGCATTCATTGTATTTGGTGAATACATTTTGGAGCACTGCTGCACCACATGGATAGTGATTTACATTGTAGTTTACAATCTCCCCCAGTCCACCCAGTGGGCCATGGCAGGACATACAATGTCCAACAACTGTCCCTGCAGTACCACCCAGGATAGTTCCAAGTCCTGAAAATGTCCCCACATCATATTTCTTCTTCCCTCTCCCTACCTTCAGCAGCTACCATGGCTAGTTTCTCGACATTAGTGCTATATTTTCTTCCATTACTAATCACAATAGTTCCACTTTCAAATATGCAATTCATTAGTGTTAAATTCCTTCATAATGATGTGCCACCATTACCAGCATCCAATACCAAAATTTCTACATCACCCCAAACAGAAACTGTCTACCAACTGAGCATTCACTCCCCATTCTCTACTTTCAACTTTGCCCCTGGTAACCTGTATTCTAAATTCTGTCTGTATGAATTTCACAGACATTGATTTTTAATCTATAGGCAATATATGATTACCTTCCTTTCCATATCCTCTTCTATGAGAACAGCCTTTTTCTCAGAGGTATGTTCCGGAAGTGTTTGCTTTGTATTATTTTCCAGGGCTATAGCTGATAGAACAGGGAGTGGACATCTAATCAAGTAAGAATATCTCCAAAGGCTGGGTTGTACCAAATAGATTTTCTCTTCCAGGAATTTGGAACTGGACCAAGTAAAGTATAGACATTGAACTAGTGAATAGAGAGGTATAAGAGCAAAGAAAAGTGGACTCAAGCAAGGAAAAAAGAGATTAAAAAGAGCAGATAGACCAATTGATCCCCCAAAGAAACTCTGAAAGTGCTGCTAAAATTTTCCAGGGCTGATTAAATTAGTAAAGCCTTAATAAGACCCTAACTTACTTCCTAGCTTTGGTTTTCATTCAATGTCTCTGTATTCTTCCAATATTTCTCATTTGTGCTATACTTAGGTTAAATATTTTGTTCCTAGTAATCAAAGTATTTCTCATGAAGAAATGAATACTAGGCACAATATTCTATATCTACTAAATGCAAAGTGATTGCAAAACTCGGGGTGAATATTGATGAAGGGAAACAAAATCAATTAAACTGAATTTACCAACTATTCAATTCAACTAAAGCAAAAACCTTTATTGGAGAATCTATTAAGATGGACTTTAACAACTTGAATGCCATACATAACATTAGCAAGAGTTATTTTTGTGGAATGCTAGGACCTGTTACCAGGTTAGAGTGGTTTGAGTCTTGAATGAAAGGTATAGAAAATGTTTACAAGTTTAGACAGATTTCATATGATGTTTAGATGCAGAGAAGAGGTCGATGGAGTAGGACTGGAGGTTATATAAAGGTTTTGATTGCTGTTTTATTGAAGACTGAAATATATGAAGTTTGAGTATACAAGAGAGAAATGGGATAAATGATATATTTGATAGTGCATGATTCATTCAAACACAGATATGTATTGATTGCTTGCCTACTATGTTCTAAACTCTATTCTAGGAGCTAGATGGTGAACTAAACAATGGCACTTCTCTTATGAGAGTCACATTCTAAGTGTGGTAAAGCAGACAATAATCAAATATATATGTATATATAATCATTTCAGATAACTATTATGAAGAAAAATTAAGCAGCTTAAAATTAAGCAGAAATAGAGCATGCCAGTGGGGGTGGGGATGGGTTGTTTACTGCAAAGTGTTCAGGGAAGCTAGCTCCTATGAGTTGGGAATTTTTTTTATTTTTAAAAGATATTTATTACATAAAAAATATTCAAGGGATTGCCATATGCCCAACTCCCCACACTTCCCACTTTTCCTCACATTAACAACTTCTTTCATTAGTGTGGTACATTCATTGTAATTGATGAACACCTTTTGGAGCATACCCACACAACATGGATTATAGTTTACATTGTAGTTTACATTCTCTCCTTAATTCTGTAGGTTATGGCAGGATATATAATATACTGTATCTGTCTTTGCAATGCCATTCAGGACGATTCAAGTTCTGAAAAAGGCCACATATTTCAACTCTTTTTCCCTCTCCCTGCCCTCAGCACTTCCAGTTGCCACTGTCTCCACATCAATTATATAATTTCTTCCATTGTTAGAATCATAATAAGTCTATAGTAGAACACCAGTAAGTCCACTCTAGTCCATATTTTATTTCCCAATCCTGAGATTCTGGGATGGTGATGCCCATTCCACCTCTGAGAGGGGGCTTTGATCCCATATGCCTGATGGCTGGTACTCTCTTGCTTGCAGTTGTAGACTATCTCGGTTCCTTGGTGTAGTGATTGTCCATCCTCACCTCCTTGTTAGTTGTCCTGGGTGGGTCCAATGAACTGGAGAGTAGGTGTTGCAACTCCGCTGAGGCTCAGGGCCCAGTTGGCACATGGACAGCCCAGAGATTCAAGTCTCTTGGACATATATGTATCAATTCTGGTACCAACTATAGGTTCAAATAAAAGGGAAAGAAGAGGTGTAGGTAGAGAAGTCATAGCTGAGTCTAACTTTGTCAGAATTGCAAGGCACCAAACTCCAGAGCTATCTGCCATGACCATTAGACCTGGAGTCTCTAGGGCCCTCAGGAGTCCCATTATTTGGGGGTAGTATCTATTATGGCAGTCTATAAGATGCTGCTGGGATGTGCGTAAACATTACCTCTCGACCTCCTGACTCACTTTGAAGTCTCTTAACCTATAAACTCATTTGTCTTTACATTTCCCCATTTTATTTAAGGTCTTTTTCTAGTTGCCTCACCAGTCAGAGCTTGGTAGTAATCCCTCAGTGCCAGGGAGGTTCATCCCCAGGAGCCATGTACCACACTGAGGAGAAAGTAATACCTTTTTATGCTGAGTTGGGCTTAGAGAGAGGCCATTTGAGCAACATGGAGGTTCTCTTAGGCACTCTACCACACTAGGCTAAGTTGCAATTTCAAGAGCAAAGGCTCATAAGCACGGTCATCAGTATCAAGGGCCCATCAATGACCATCCTTCTTTACTAGTCATTGCCCCTGTTCTTGGGGGATTTTTGCTGTTCTATTAGAGAATGTGGCAGAGCTCCCCAGGATGGGAATTCAATATTCTTTCAGTTGTTGTGTGAATCTCTACCCACTGTGGCAATGCCCCACAAACATTTGAACACATTTATATGCCTTATATGCCTGCCCAGGTGAACTTCCTCCCATGTATCCTCCAACACTGACACCAAGGCAGAAATATTTTAATCAATAAGTGATTAGAGTTTATGGAGTAAAATATATCCAGGGAAAAATTTTAGTCAGAGATTATAAGAAGTATAAATATCATTTATGACAATATTATTTTGAGGAACCTCAACAAGGTAAGTTCGGCTAGAGCATTCTGTACAAATTTGAGAGTAGGAGGACATCAGAGAAAAGCCTCAAACCAGATTATGTAGGACTTTCTGGGTCCTGGTAAAAACTTGGGATTTTTCTGAATAAAATATAAAGCTACTGGAGTTGAATTTTTTAAAATTATGCTATAACATAATAAGTGTTAAAAAAATATGACTATAGTTCAATGAATTTTATTTCCATGTAATCACCACCCTGTAATATAATTTTCTATTTTACTTCAACTGCCATATCACAGTTTTGAGACCCTCACTAGAGGCCTGTCAGTTCCCCTTAGGGGACCCAAGACAAAAGCCTGTCAGTTCTCCTTTAAAGCACTGGACAGAAGCCTGTAATTGCTAAAGCCGCTAGCAGATTCAGTATATGCCCAACTGCTCTCTTCTTCTCAGGACTTAATACTCAGGAGTCACTGTGCATCTAGCTAATTACCCCAGGATGACAACTAGGGACAGCACTTACTGAAATTGTTTAATTAGCAAATCCACAGGGAGGCTATGAAACCTGACTAACCTCATTGTCTCTCTTTTTAAAAATATATATTTTGATTAGAGAGGTTGTGAATTTACAGATCATATACATATGTGGAAATCCCATACAACACCCCTCCACCAACACACCACACTGTTGTGAGCATTTTTTATAGATTATGAGATAATATCATCAGACTATTACCACTAACTATGATCTATACTGTACATTTGGTATATTTTTCCATATCCCTCTATTATTAACACAGTACATCTTTAGCATTAATGAAAGAATATTGCAGTATTGCTAACTATAGTCCATAGGTTACATTAATTGTATTCTTCCCATTCTTCTCCACATTCTTACCACCTTGCAATAATGATATACATTTGTTTCAGTTCAGAGAAGGACATTCTTGTATTTGTACTGTTAACCATAATTCTCATCTATGTCTGGATTCACTGTGTTTTTAGTTCCTAGATTATTCTCTAGCTTTCTTTCAATTGGCATTTACATCCCTAGACTACCGTTTTCAGCCACAATCCCATTTACAGACCAGCTGCGTTAGTTCTACTCTATAATGTATTACCAAAAACTCCACCCATTTCAACATTTTTACAGTTAAATAAGTTAATTAAAACTTCTACATACATTAAGTACAAGGACACCTTCTCAGTCCTCTTCTTAACTGCTAATAACCTTTACTCTAGATTTTAACTCCATGTGTTTATTCTTTGTATATAGTTCATCTTAGTGAGACCATCATCTCTTTTGCCATACTTAAACTGCTTCTGCAGTTCCAGCTTTCTGTTACCCTCTCCCTGGGTACAACCCCTTGTGTGTCTCTACATAGCAGCCTTCTCTTTTTTGAGCACCAAGTAATAAACACTTCTACTTTTCACCTCTCAAGTGTCTTTGTGTTATATCCTGTCATACAGAAAACCTATAATCACACCTATTTTATATAGAATACACACGGATCAAGTATATAACATTTCTAGCAACCTAAAAGATTCTCTTCCCCATTTAAATTCCCTTTTTCCATATAAGGTAACTACTAATTTGACTATTAAGGAAACTATTCTCTCCTGTTCTTGAACTTTATAGAAATTATACAGTAAATACTTTTGTTTCTAATTTCTTTTGAAAACATAATATTGTCCCGATTTGAGTATTTTGTGAACCCCAGAAAAGTATGTTCTTAAAGCTAACCCATACTTGGAAAAGGGAGAGGGCATTGGGTATATGCGGATTCCCTATATTTTCTATGCAACTTGTCTATATACTAAAGCTTCCTTGAAAAGAAAAAGAAAAAAATAAGACACTGGGGTAATACATGGAAGAAAATGTCACTGTACATACAGGACAATGGATCTTACAGTGATGAAAGACACAATGTTTAAAATTTTTTAAAAATTGCTTTAATTTTCTTAGATATTTTAAAAATTATTATTTCATTTTCTTATTAATTTTATTTGGTTATTTTGTTGGTTTCATCTCTGGAGAGGTTTTAGATAACAGAAGGGTCACAACAGTGCCTGGGGAAAATCGCCGGTGCAGGGTGTCAGTGATGGGGGCATGCATGGGAAGGGGTTCACCAGGAGCATGCCTCTAAGGCATACAAATATGTTCAGGTGTTCATGGGATATTGTCTTGGTGGAGAGTTACACAATAACCAAAAGAATATTGAATTTCCATCCTGGGGAGTTCGCTACATCTCTAATAGGATAGCAAGAATCTCCCGAGTGCAAGAGCAGTACCTACTGAAGGAAGACTGGCCAATACATCAGGCCCTTGATATTGATGATTGTACTTATGAACCTTCCCTTGTGAAATTGAAACTTAGCCTAGTATTATTATATACTGCCTAAGAGTTACCTCCTGAAAGCCTCTTTGTTGCATAAATATGGCCTTTCTCTAAACCAAACTCAGCATATAAAATGTAATACCTACCCCCGAGCTTGGAAAATAATTCCCAGGGATGAGCCTCCCTGGCCCCAAGGGATTATTACTAAGTACCAACTAATGCATCTGGAGAAAGACCTTGACCAAAAGGGGTAAATGGTAAATACAAATGAGCTTTTATGGCAAAGAGATTTCAAAGTGAGTCCTGATATCATTCCAGAGGTTATGCTTATGCAAGTCTCAGCAGGATCTCATTGACTGCCACAGCAAATAGTGCCTCAAATAGCAGGGCTCCTGAGGACTCCAGCGACATCCAGAAATTATAAGCAGAGTAGACAGCTCAGGAATTAGGCCCTCTGACATTGGGCCTTACTTTAGAATTTATGCTCCACATTATAAGAGAGTTAGACTCATTTATAAGTTCTCTGCACCTCCCTCTTCTGCCCCTTTTGCTTGAATTTATAATTCACACTAAACTTGATAAATATATGTCCCAGAGACTTAAACCTTTGATCCATCCATGTGCCAGCTGAGCCCTGAATTTCAGCAGAGTTTTAAAACCTACTCTCCAGTTCACCGGACTTACCCAGGACAACTAACAAAGAGATGATGATGGACAATGCCACTGCAAGCAAGATAGTTCCATCCATCTGGGCCATGGGATCTAAGCTCCCTCTCAATTAGAAGCAGAGTAGGCATTATCACTCCCAAATCCTCAAGATTGGGGAATAAACAATTGTCTAAAATAGACTTATTATTATTCTACTATAGACTTAATATTATTCTAGCAATGGAAGAACTCTTATCATTGATATAAGTCCAGTGACCACCAGAGGTTTGAGGGATGGGAAAAGAAAGAATAGTTGCAATAAAGGAGCATTTTCAGGACACTGGAGTTGTCCTGCATGGCATGCAGTGACAGATACAGGCCATTTTATATTTTGTCATAACCTACAAAATTGTGCAGGACAGAGTGTAAACTATAATGTAAATTGTAATCCATAGTTAGTAGCAATGTTTAATATGTATTCATCAATTATAACAAATGTACCACACTAATTAGGGATGTTGTTGATGTGGGAAAGTGTGGGAGAGGGAAGGAGTGGGGCATCTGGGAATCCCTTATATTTTTTATGTAACATTTATGTAATCTAAAGCTTCTTAAAATTTTTTTATAATGTTAACCTATTCTTATGTGTGTGAACCTATTGTACATGTGACCTTTTGGTTAGATCCAGTCAAGGGAGCTTTTGATTAAATCACTTTTGATTAGAATGTTTCAGTTAAGACCCTTGATTAGGTTGCAGGACACAGGGTACGTCCTACTCCTTTTACTGGAGTTGGCCCTCTTTTGGATTTTGTGTTCCTAAGTGTGATGGAGTTGGACTCAGATGTGATCTTTGTTCCTGTTACTTTTACTGGACCTGTGGTTGGCATTGGGATTTTTTATATACTCAGGGGACCTGAATCTCTGGACTGTCCATGTGATAGCCAGGCCCTCAACAGACTTGCAATTCCTACCCTCTGGTTTATTGGACTTACTCCAGCCAGCTAACAGGGAAGTGAAGGTCAATCACCACACCAAGGAGCCAAGAGTGCCTACACCTGCAAGCAGGAGAATTGCATCCATCATCCATGTGGAATCTAAGCTCCCTCTCGATATAGAGGTAGAGTGGACATAACCATCCCAGGGTCCACAGGATGGAGGAATAGAATATGGTTTAGAGTGGACTTACTGATGTTCTATTCTGGAACTATTGTGATTAGTAATGGGCGAAAATGTAACATTGATGTGGAGAAAGTGGCCATGGTGGCTGCTGAGGGAAGGGAGAGGGAAGAAGAGATATGATGTGGGGGCATTTTTAGGACTTGGAGTTGTCCTGGGTTGTACTGCAGGGACAGTTACTGGACATTGTATGTCCTGCCATGGCCCACTAGGTGCACTGAGGGAGAGTATAAACTATAATGTAAACCATTATCCACGTTGTGCAGCAGTGCTCAAAAATATATTCATCAAATGCAGTGAATGTCCCATGATGAGGAAAGAGGTAATTGATATGGGAGGAATGAGGTGAGGGGGATGGGGGGTATATGGGAACCTCATATTTTTTTTAATGTAACATTAAAAAAAATAAAGAAAAAATAAATAAACAGATCACAGAGAAAGAGAGCTGCCACTTTTATCCCGCAATGTGACAGAGAACCCCATGATCACCTGCAGCTACAGAGAAACAGAGAAATCTTCTCTCCAGAGGCTGAGAGGGGCCAATGACTGGAATCAGATGGAGGAGGCTGAAGCAGAACTAGCCACAGGCCCAAAGGAACTGGGCAAGGGGAGCTGCCATTATGCTCTGCCATGTGCTTGATCGCACCTACAGCTGCAACTTGGTGATAGAGCATCTCTTGATGATGCCTCGATTTGGACGTTTTCCCAGTCTTGGAACTATAAGCTTAAACCCTAATAAATTCCCATTATAAAAGTCAACCTAGTTCTGGTACTTTGCATTGATAGCCTTTAGCAAACAATTTTCCATGTTTTGCACATGTATAAAAACTTCACTGTGGGGCACTCCAATATTTATAACATGCAAAGATAATAAGAAAATAGCAAAGCATAACAAAAAGGGGCAGCCACTAAGGTAGAAGACAAAGAATGAGAGTGTGTTTATCCCAGAAACTATTAGAGGAAAGTCAAATAGTGCTGATAATTTTACTAAAGCAAGGACTGAGAATTGACCATTGGGTTTAGTTTCTTGGATGTCAGGAAATAACAATTGAAAATCAAACCTGCATATTTCCCACAAGAAGTGATTTTCGTGACAGAGACCACCTAACACTAGCAAGAGCATATAATTTGGTATTCATATACTCAGTGTCCTAATTTGAAAAATAAGATTAATAATATCAATAAGAGATTTTTTAGATTAAAAAATATGTACTTAAATCACTAAAACTTTCAAAATGATAACTATATTTTCTTTTTCATCTTTATCTTCAAGTTTGGGCAAAGTTGTCTTAATTTCCAAACTCTTTTCCCTGCATTATCCCCACCTTTGAGGATAAAGCAATTTGTACTCTCCAATGACCCAAATGGAGTCACCTTATACCTTATTCACTATTCATACTAATATGCAAAAAGTTTTTTTTATCCATTCTTCCAAAAGCATTTTAAAAGAGAATTACTGGTTGAAGGCAATTTTAACTCATAGGAGTTCACAATAATGATTGAATTTTAATCATTATTCTGGTGGCTGATTTTGTGGTGCTTTCATATCATGCCAACCAATTGCTGAAATGAAGGTAAGTGTTGAAAAAGAATGAGGTAAAAACTGCCAATATTCTAGTATCATTATGTATTGTTTATAATTAATAAGAAGGGTTCTCATTTAGAAAAGCTGTCAGACTGTTCCCAAGCCTACATCTAATTCCCATAGTAAAGGAAAATATTGACTTCTTATAAACTAAAATAGCAAGATTCTGTAAATGTGTTTAAATTCCTGATTTCTTTTTTTTTTCCACATATATTTGCAATTACAAGAATACATACACCATTGGAATTATTTAAGTTTCAGAATTATACCATAGATTAAGACTTGCCTATTTTTAAATGGCCATGTGCTTCTTTTGTATGAATATGATTTCCAAATATTTATCAAGAGCATTGCCACTAATTTGTGTTAATGGTTCAGATAGCATTTGCACACTATTCTCAAACCTTCTGTTTTGAAAAATACGCTAATAAATTCAGTTCAATGATCCCTTATTTTTTTGTCTCCCATTTAACCCCTTTCCAAAGACTGATGTTGTTTGCTTTAATACAAACATTCTTACTCAATCTTTAAATAACTTCTATGGTTTAATCAAAGAGGCAGTTTTGGACATATGATAGGGAGAATTGACATTGGATATTTAAATATAAAATTTAGTTGGAAATAATATAAGTAATCTCAACCTCCTTCTCAGAGTCAGTTAATGATTAATGTAAGACTATTGTAAAAAGTGAAAGGTGTGATATTTTTCTATTAATAGCAGAGAAGGTATTCAGTTTATTTGTCAACGAAAATAAGATTTTTTAATGTTTCCAGGTACAGAGATTAATTCCACTGAAATACTAAAATAATAAATAGTAATACTAATAAGTGATAGTATTTATTAAAATACTAAAAATACTAATAAAATGTGTATTATAAAATAATAAAAAGTGTATTATAGGGTGTTTTAGTTTCCTAAAGGCTGCCAAGGCAATATACCAGAAATGGGTTGGCTTTTAAAATGACAATTTATTAATTTATTGGCTTACAGTTCTGAGGCTGTGAAAGTATACAAATCAAGGCATCTTCAGGAGATGCTTTCTCCCTCAGCTGCAGCTGTGGGTTATCAGATACATGGTGGCATCTGATGGTCTCTCCTCTTTCCTCCTGGCCCTGTTGCTTTCAGCCTCTGGCTTCAGGACCTTCTCTTTCACCTTCTAGGTATTTCTGTCTGTGACGGCAGCCTCCTGTCTCCCATTATAAAGGACTCTAGCAAGAGGACCAAAACTAAGCCTGTGCTATTTTTCACTGACACAATCAATCAAATGCCCTCAACTGAATCCAATCCAAACAAAGGGTCTCATAACCACACGAATGGACTGACTTAAGGACATGATTTCCTTGGGTCCACAAAGGACTCAAACTACCACATAAGGATACTCACAAATAAACTGTTTTTATTCACAAATAAAAGCATGTCCAGATATTAAAAACCTTTTTCAGAACATAACTTTTTCCACCTTCCACAAAAAGGAAACAGGCAACTCTTAATAGTGAAGTCAATTGGAACATAATTTCTCCCAACTTCATTTGCTACAGCAGCTTCCAGGAAATTGATGCCATAGTCCAAACTCAGAAATTCAATTCCCAAAATCGTAATTGAACATTTTAAAATTTAGAAAGAGCAAAACTAAAGAGTGGTTTATTTTAAGTAGTTTAATAATTGCATAGGTAATTGGTAGGCAAATCAATATAAAACATTTTTGTGACAGTGTTATGATTCTTATAAGCTAAATCAATTTTAAGTAATTAAAATAAATTACTTAAAGAGGTAATAATAGAGTGGAATTACTGGTCCTATAAGTATGAAGTGAAAAAGATTAGGAAATTTACAGGGAGAAGGCAAGATAAATTAAAAATTTTATGCAAGAATCATCAATCCCTCAGTAAAAAAAAAAAAAAAGAAAGAAATAAAACCTTGCTGCAATGTAAGATAAGAGGGGAGAGGAGACAATTGCCTGTTCTGGCCTTAGCTGTGGCAGAAAGAAGAAAGAAAATGTCTCTCCCATGAATTTAAAACTACAAACTCAGTTTGCTTTGGGTCTTTATTTCTACTACCTAAGTGGTCCACAGAATTTTAAGACAATATTTTAAAGTTGTCACTAATTGGCAGGAGCTCCAAACATATGGTTGGAAGCAAAAGCAAATTCTCTTTGGGGAAACATACTTTAAACAGGCTACAATATTATGACATGCTTTAGCCAATAGGTATTAGTTCTCCCATGTAGAGACTTAAAATGTAATGCCACATGCCAGTTGAGCCTGAATCTCTGCAGAGTTACAGCTAACACTTACTCTCCAGTTCATCAAACTCACCAAGGACAACTAATGAAAGGATGATGAGGACAACACTCATCCCAAAATACATAGAGGATCTACAACTACAACAAAGACACTTCCATTCATCTGCCCCATGGGATCTAAGCCTCCTCTCAATTGGAAGCAGAGTGGCTATCACCATCCCCAAATCCTTAAGATTGAGGAATAAACAAACATAAGGGGAGATTAGATTTAGTATTATTCTAGTAATGGAAAAACTTGTAACATTGATATAAAGGCAGTGGCCACCAAAATTTCTGAAAGGAGTGAGAAGGTAACATGGGACATTTTGGGGACATTGGAACTGTTCTGCATGATATTGCAGTTACCGGTACAGGCCATTATACATTTTGTCAAAATATAAAATTGCAGTGCAAAGTTTAAAAAATAATGTGAACTATAGACCATGGTTAGTAGCAATACTTCAGTATGTGTTCAACTGTTGTAACAAATGTACCACACTAATGAAAAATGTTATTAATGGGGAAAAGTGTGTGTGTGGAGGGAGAAGGTTGGGTAAATGGGGGAACCCCTATCTTTTTTATGCAACATTTATGTAATCTAAAGTTTCTTTAAAAATAACATAAAATAAAAAGGGTAAAAAAAAATTTATAATTGAAAAATTGACAATGATTTCTGACACCTCTGTCTTTTCCCATGAGAAGGACATGTCCTGGCTGGCCCTTTGATAAAGAAGAATGAGAAACAAGTGCAGTAGACTAGCACCCAACCTCTCATGGCAAGCCCAGCCAAGCCCAGACTAAATTAGCAGAAACCCCTTCCTCCCCAAACCCACTAGAATACATGATTTATTGTTTTAAACCTCTACATTTTGTAGTGGTTGACTAGGCAGTATTATTGAGGCAAAAGTGAACCAGTATAGAACTTGGTTAGAAGTAGGTTGCTTCGGTAAACCAAAACCTAAAATATGTGGCAGTGAATTTGGGATAATGCAGCACTTAAGAAAGAAATCATTAAAAGAGGCTAGAAAAATGGTGAGAAAATTGGTTGGTGGACAGCTGAAAAAAGTGAAAACCTGTGTTATGCAGTGGAAAACATTTGTTGAAAATATTGCCTGAGATAATATTAAAAGTGGAATGTATACATAATAGAATTATAGATTTGGGAAAGACAAATTCAGGCAAAACGTTAAAAACATGATTTTTTTTTTCCAGCTGCAATTTGATAGCATATAAAAGAGATGTGGTAAAGAAAGAACTGGATAGTTTACAAACAAAATTCAGTGGACATTCAGAAAGATGCTTAATTTTCAAGTTGAAAGGTCAAGTTATTTTTATGTAATTGAAGTTTTGACCATTACATCACAACTCCATAGAAAGGACCAAATCCAGGGTTGTCAGTAAGAAAGACCTTAGGGTAAAGACCAAGGGTGAGACTATAACACCTTTGCTCTTCCCAAGCCTATAATATTGTCATGATTCTTGCCTTGGTGGGGTGACTCAAACCTTTATTCATGAAATTCCAGCATCTTGAGTGGTCCTGTGTTTTTTGGAGGATTGCTCTAGTTTGCCACTTACTTTATAAAGGGCACTGGAGTACTAAAAGATATCAAGAGAATCTTCTGGGTTCCAGAATTAGAAAGCCACATTCAGGGAGCAAACCCAGGTCCTATTCAAGGAATATTAACAGCCCCAAGATTAGAAGGACCTAGCAACATTTGCCCAGCAAGACATCAACATTTCTGTATAAGTGACTCCTATTTTTCCCTTTTTGAGTAAAAACATGTATTGTCATTCTCTAGCACCCATTTCACCACTGTATGACTAGTGTATGGTCAAAGATAATATGTCTTTTTATTTCATAAATTCACCAGTCAAGAAGTGATGCTGTAGATCCCTAGATCCTGGACTTCAAACTATTTTCCATGATTGAATGAAAGTTTGGTGGAATAAGATAGGCTTAGTGTATGGCACATTTAAAAGAGTCATGAATGTTTATGAAAAAGAGTGGGTACTATGGCAAGTCAGATATTATTTGGCAAATGTGCCCTCCATCCCACTACCTCCTTGGGAGTCATATGCTTTCCCCTCAATTAATGTGAGCATAAGCACATGACTTATTTGCCATCAGGTGGTGAATGGAGTATTTTTTCTGCCTCTTGATTTTGAACTTGGTCATGACTTGATTTGACCAATGGGAAGTTATTATTTGTGCCCCATTCAAAAGCTTGAAATGTGATTTGTAGTCAGTTTTGCCACTTGCAATTTTTTTCATCACTTTGAGAAGATTCCTCTACTAATCCACAAGACTGAGAAGGTTCAGAGACTGGTGGAGCAGACCTGTACTCAAACTACAACTTGAGAAAATTCCAAAGAAGCACAGATGATATCGGCAGACTCCAAGCCAAAATATAATTCCAAATGTGTGAATAAATGATTGTTTTAAGAACATTCTGGCTTTGAGAATATTCGACTCTGTTATGCAAGAAAAGCAAAAATATTAATGGAATCATAAAAATTGTTGAGTATAGATACAGTATTATTCCAGGAAAAAAACAGAACTGATGGGATATAAATGTATATAAATATTATGGGATTATTATAAATTGGCTCATATGACCAGGGAGATTGCCAAATCCAAATTACATAGAGAGGCTGCAAATTGAGAACTCTGATGAAAGCTTCAGTGGATTCCCCAGGAGAAGCTGGCTGGCTAAAGAAGAGATAGAAATTCTTCTCTCTGACTGCTGAAATCATCAGTTCTCCCTTCAACTGATTGAATGAGTTTTCTCTCACTTTTGCAGGCAATCTCCTTTGTTGATTGTAGGTATCATCAGCCATCAATGCAATCAACTGACTAATAATTTAAATTCATCTATGAAATACCTTCACAGAAACAATCAGGACAGTGCTTGCTTGACCAAACATTGGACAACATAAACTAGTCAAATCGACACATTAACTTAACCATCACGGATACCAACTAGAGTTTATGCAACATGGCTAAAACTCTTTGTAGTTCTATTTGTTATATAGTTTTGGCCCCTGAAGTCGTGGCTGCATTGAAATCAATAGTCTTCAGTTTTTGTCCCCTAAATCCAGTGAGATTGCAGCAAACCCCAACCATTACTTCCTGCTTGCCTCTGTGCCCTGAAACTGCAAATTGTCAATTGTCCCAACAGAAAAAGAGCAGCCATAAATATTGGGATCAATTCAATGCATTTTCCTTCTTTCCAGCATTGACCTGATCAAAACCTGACTATTTTGATTTCTCAGTGAAGCCTTCAAACAACCGATTCTACCCACCAACACCTTTTAATAAGCACATTTGGTTTTTACAGTTTTTCTCATAGAAGGATGTCTAGAACAAGCTACTCTATCATATACAGAGCAGAAGTTCTACATAGTCAAATATATATTTATTAATCTTCTAGATTAATAGTATTAACCACTAAATACTCTGAATTCCACTTATATCTAATGTAGTTGCTCTTTGTTTGAGAATGAGGTTCCCTTATAAGCATCAGAAAATTTCATGGATTCAACATGATATCAAATGTATAATTAGGTTACTTTGAGAAAATCATACTGAAAACCTCACTATAAATTCATTAATACTTCTACATGAACACATAGTTATTTAAATGATATTTACAGTAATACCTTTATTAAGCAAATCAGCATCTATATTATTTGATAAATAGGAATGCATAAGTACAAAATATTAGTTTCTTTAGTACACAGATGATATTATATATGAATTCTTAGAAATGTTATAATTATCTGTTCTCACAGTCCCATGATGCACAGTTTGAGAACTATTCCTCTATGACACTTAAATGCCATATTTCAGGCTCTGACAAAAAATTTCCTAGTTAACTGTAGTTCTTTAAAGTCAACTAATATGTATAGCACATAAAGCTAGAATATCCCAGTAGGAATAAGTAAACCTTAGAAGAGTAGTGATAATTCCAGACAGTGGTAGTTTGAAGATTTTATGGACCATCGAAAAGATCATGTCCTTAAAGCTAATCCATTCCTATGGGTATAAACCTATTGTAGTTGGCATGTTCTTTTTGCTTAGATTGTTGCAGTAGGGCATGACCCATGGTGGGTCTTAATCCTCTTACTGGAGTCCTTTTTTTTTAAAATTTTTATTTATTTCTCTCCCCTTCCCCCCCACCACCCCCCGCCTCCTGCCCCAGTTGTCTGTTCTCTGTGTCTATTTGCTGCGAGTTCTTCTTCTTTGTCCACTTCTGTTGTTGTCAGCGGCATGTGAATCTGTTTATTTTTGTTGCATCATCTTGCTGTGTCAGCTCTCCATGTGTGCAGCGCCATTCCTGGGCAGGCTGCACTTTGTTTCGCGCTGGGTGGCTCTCCTTCTAGGGCACACTCCTTGCACATGGGGCTTCTCTATGCGTGGGACACCCCTGTGTGGCACGACACTCCTTGAATGTATCTGCACTGCATGTGTGCCAACTCCACACGGGTCAAGGAGGCCCGGGGTTTGAACCGTGGACCTCCCTTGTGGTAGACAGATGCCCTATCTACTGGGCCAAGTCCACTTCCCCTTACTGGAGTCCTTTAAACACAGAATGAATATGGAGAGAGGGAGCCACAGAGACAGAAAGAAACCCATGAGACAGAAATAAACCTATTGAAGCTTAGAAAGGAAACCATAGAAATCAGGAGGCTGAAAGCAACAAAACCTGGAGGAGAAGGAAGACACCATCATGTGCTTTCCTATTTGACAGAGGAGTCCAGGATTGCTGGCAGTCAGTCTTTAGGGAGAAAACATTGTCTGGTGCCTTCATTTGGACATTTTTCTCAGCCTCAGAACTATAAGCTTATAAGTTTATAAATCTCCATTGTAAAAGCCAACCCACTTTTGGTATATTGCTTTCATCAGCACTTAGAAAACTAAAACAAAGGCTCTGGGAAGAAGTTCAACGTGGCTGAAAAAAATTCACTTTCAAATTGCAATGAGTTTCAATTGTAAAAAAAAAAAGAACTAGGTTCAGTGAACAACATCTGGATTAGACCAAAGGATCAGAGGAATTGAGGAGTAGATGATATGCAGTGTTGTTTAGTACAATAGGAACTTGGGTATTTACTCATTTCATGTATACTATTGAGTACCTATGAGCCAGGCACTGCTTAAGTGCTATATATACATCATTGAAGAAACATTCAGTGATCTTTGCCTTTATGGATTGCATATTCTATTGGTGGTGGGAGAGAGAAAATAAAAATAAAATGATGAATAATCTAGTATGTTAAAATGAAGTATATATTATGAATAAAAAGAAAGAATAGAACAGATTGTGAAAGATCTGAAATACTAGTTAGAAAGTAGTTGCAATCTTAAATGAGGTGATCAGAGCAAGCCTTCCTGGGATGATGACATTTGATTTAAGACTGAGTGAATTAACCATGGGAAAACCTGGCAAAAGGACATTCCAGAGAGAGGGATCAACTAGTGCAAAAATGCCCTGTGGCAGTATACTTGGGTGTTCAAAACACAGCAAGGAGGAACAACAAAGAGTAAGACTAGGAGATGGCAGGAGGTGAAGCCTGTAAGGACTGCCTTATGCAGAACCTTGCAAGCCAGCCATTGTAAGGATCTATTTTCTTACCCACTCAGAGTGAAATGGAGAACTCTCATAGACTGTGAAGAGAAGACACAATATCTGCTTTACATTTCAATAGAATCAATCTGGTTTTCAGTTAAAAATAAATTATGGTGGCATCAGGATAGAAGAATGGTGAGGTGACCAATTAAGAGTTCATTGAAATGTTCTTAGTGAGAGGTGATTATGTTGTTGTCAAGAAGCAGTCAGATCTTCCACATGTTCTAAGAATCAGAGATAAGATTTCCTGACAGACTGTATGTGGGATGTGACAGAATAAAATATATCAAGGCTGACTCCAGTGTTTTTGGCTGGACCAAATGGAAAGAAGGTAATGCCATTAACTAAGATGAGGAAGCTGAGGTGGAGAAAGTTTGAGAGGGGAAAATTGAGAGTACAGTTTGGGGCACGTTAAGTGGAGGCCTCTATTGGGGATCAAGAGAAGACATCGAGCGTGTAATAGGCTATATGAATGTAGAATTGATAAGAATACAGGAAAAAGTTAGGGACCCAATAACCAGAATACTTAAAGGAGTAGGCACAGAGGAAGGGAGGGGAAGTTTTGGTAACATGTAGGCACATGGTAAGAGTTGAGTTAGAAGAATGTAGATGATGAGTCCTAGTTTCTATCTGCCCAATTCTTCTGTCCAAGGATCAAATCAGTGTGAAGTCGTGGAGGAATAATATGGCAAAGTAAAAATGGAAAAAGATCCATAGGGACAAGTAACCACTCATTTTCCTTATTTCCATCCATGAAATTAATGAATATGAGCATTAATATGGCATCCACGTCATTAATAAAATTGTTAACATTGGATTCAGAATGTATTCCTCTGTAAGGAATATATTCAGTTCACTTAAATTCAAGCTTTTATCAAACCTGCATTGTATTCCCATCTAGGAGTTCAAATATAACAATTATAATTTGAACAATAAAGAAGTCACACTTTACAGGTGTGGAGGACTCACTTATAATATAATAAAGACAACCAGAAAATTTCCTTTAAAAGGGTCAACAAAAGGCTTATTTCCCTTCATCTGTATATAAAAGAAGCACATTCTTCCTAGTTGTATAATCCAAACCACACTCCCCTTATTTTTAATGAATGTATCAAATGCAACTGTTTCACAGTTAGGGCCCAAAGATACTGTATCTTTACTTCATCTTACATAGCCAGAATTTTTGTTATAATACTCTAAAATACGATTATGTAATTTTTATATAATCTTTTTCCTAGTATCAAAGTCTTGTTTTTTATTTCACCAGCTCCTCCTTTTTTATATATGTGTATACACTAAATGCTTTATATTTGTTGTTTCATTTTTTCTCCAAGTATTCAAGGTTAAGCTTGCATAACAATTACCAACCTAGAGAAAAGTCTTTTGATTATGCCTTTTAAATTCAAAGAATAAATTCAGAGTTACTGAAGAGTCAAATCACCTTGTATTTTGCAACAGAATTTGCATTACAAATACAGGTAAAATAATCATACATATATTGTTACACATTTCAATGTAACAATGTCATTCACTTTTTTTTTCTTGTGAAAAAGGATGAGTCACAGACCAAAATAGAATTGTTAAAATAACTCTTTTCTGAATCTCCAACAGACTCAATGAAGGTGAAATTGGTCTTTTGTGTTCTTAGGAAAGAAGAAAGTGGCCAATTAAATTGGAAACAAGCCCATTGAATGGTCAATTTTTGGTAGTCATTAAGTTGCAGAAGTAAAAAAATGGTTCTAACTTACTCAGGAAACCATGCATTTCCTGAGAAAGTAAACAAGAGAGGACATCTTGATATTGATTTGGTCTCTTATAACTTCCAAGAAAGGAAATAAAACCAGCAGACTTCTCTTTTACAGAACTCTTTATATGAAACAATAGCTTCAGGGCAGATTTATTTTCTTTAACATTATTAATATGTAACCACTTCTTCTAACTATGTGTTCATTTTTCTAATAAAATCATTAAACAGTGAGAAAAAGACAGTGATATAAATTAATATATTGTGAACTCATCAGCAAGAATCCATTTGGCAGAGCAGTTTCAGGGTTTCAGCATATTAGAATCAAACCCAATATGACCTTTGACAGAGTATAACTTTAGCCATTTCTGCTTTAGCAATAACAATATTCAAACATCTTTCTTACTCACAAACAGTTGTTAAATATCTATCCTGGTAAAAGGTTGTGTGAATATATGTGTGTGCATGTGTGCTTGTGTGTATGTATTTGGGAATTTAGGTGGGGCAGATACGTGGAACCTATTTTGATATTCATAGTATGATTGAACAAAAAATCCGTATTCCCAGGCATATTTGAAACATTATCCTCATTTTTTAATAATTCCTGAATCTAGGAAAGCTATTAAAACCTTTATTTAATACTACTGATTGAGAATTGGAGGTCCTATAAACCCTTGCTTAAAGACCAACCAAACCTAAATCAGAGGCAAAGATACTGGCTCCAGCTATAGCAATTATGGAAAACAAACAACAACAACAACAATAAAAAACCACAGGGTCAGAGAACTTAAGCTCCCAGATACCAAGCTTACAATACACATACACACACACACTCACACACACACACACACAATGGATCAAGGTATCTCACTTCTAGGGTTTCTGTTGGCATTCCAGCAAAGAGCACATACTCTTTTCTTTTTTTTTCCCTCCCTTTTCATACTCTTTTCAACTTCTGTTAAAATCTCACTACCTGAGTACCAGAAATTCTGCCCTTTAGTCACAGCCCTGCCCTTAACTCTGTGAACATGGTCCAGTCACCTCTCTTCTTTAAGTCTCAGATTACTCATTTGTAAAAATAAGGGGCTGGACTGGATTTCAAAGTTCCATACACAGTCAGTGATTGTGCATTTGACATAAAAGGGCAGATGTTTCTTGATATTACACTGTTCTACTGTTTTCTTTCTTTTACAGCAAATGAGCTATTTTTTTAATTGTAACATAGTTTTATTTAAAAGTAAACTTGTCCCAAATTTTGATCAAATCCACCATGCAAATATTGACCTAACTGAAGTTTTATCAAATGAAAAAATTAATTTTTTCTAACTTCTTATTCAATACTTAATGCCACTGTACTGTTCCCATGTAAGTGAATAAAAATTGTACTATATAGTTCCATTGATCCAGAATGTATACCTTCCTGAGGCAGCCTGCTCCTTTGTCAGTTTGACTCAAGATTTTCCTTACATTGACCTAAAAAGTAGCTCTCTATGGTTTATACACATGTATCTCCACTCTACTCTTTTGAAGGACTATACATAATTTTAATCCCTCTTCTCCATGATAAGTCTTAAAATATTTGGAGATAGCGATATCTTCACTAATCTATCTCCAGTTCTCTCATCCATTCCTAATACGAGAGTTTCCTCTCCCTTATCGTTATCCTCTGAATATATTTATATCCCACTTAACATGTGGATCCGAGCACAAAAATCAGTGAGCTCAATAAGCACCAAGAAAAGCTGTTCTTTCTGCCCTTATGGTAGACAAATTATTAATAGTGGATTGAGTAGACACATCATACTATTTACTAATATTGAATTTACCGTGAGCTAAGCTAAATTTTTCTTAAATGTATTCCTGCTAAGCCAAATGTCTTCCTTCATGTATTTGTACAGTTGGTTAAAAATGGAAAAGAACAGATGTATAAACTGGAAGTAAAGAGATTTACAACCACATAACTCCATGTTTGTTCTCTGATTCATGCTAACTGATAACTGGGGGAATTTAAAAAAGGATGTGTTGTAACTTCATCTAAGATGTGTGGTTTTCTATTTGTTTTTATTTTTTAGTTTTTGTTATTTTTTTGATTGGAAAGCTAGTAATTCTTCGGTGCAAACTTCCAAAAGATACCACTTTCTGTTTCAAGTCTGTACACATTTGTTATAAAAGAATAAACAGACTAGAAACAAGTGGCCAGCTGTAGCTGGGTGTCACGCAAAGCCTGGAGCTTTCAAGGAGGATAATGGCACATTACTCAACAACACATACAAAAGGTTCAGGTGCTTCAGTCCCTGGGAACAAAACACAACAGCAACAGCTCTTTGAAATGCATAAAAACATGATAGCTTTAGTATTTAATGAAACATGAACACCTTTTCTTGTGCAGAAATATACTCAGAGAGCTAGAGTGCTGATTATGGGAACTTCAGCAGTAAAATCTCTGGGCTTTTGATGTGGTAGAGTGGTTACCTTCACAACAGGGAAGACAGAATGCATTACATTGCCAACAAGTTACTGCAAAATAAAAATTAGTGTTCAAATAAATAACACCAACTTTAAGTGGTGGTCATCAAATTCTCTTTTATATTCCTGAACTTGTAAAAATCAGGGTTTTTTTTTCCCCCTATTTCTTTAAAAGAGTTAAATAATGTTTAACTATCCTGAAAGGAAGTGACATCACTTTTGACTTTGACAATTAGGGCACAGGTTTTTTTTAGCTCGAATGAGGAGCATTTCACATTTGGCATGTAAGATACAAAGAAACTACCAAAACGAGTATGGCTCCTTACCGTTTAGATGAAGATATTTGCACCAACAGCGTTAAGATTTTATTCATCTGATTTACAAATGAGTACCATGACATACTTTTTCCAAAAAAAAGGCAGATTCGGGACATTGTTTTATCCTAATATTTCTACCCAGTGCTTTGTTTAATTCACACAAGTCACCTTAATTATAAGAATGTCCCTGGACATCAGTGTTCTCTAAATACACATCATCCTCCAGTCCCTGGCCTTGTCAAAACCCACCCTAAACTCCTTTCATTGTTGCAAGAGTTTCCTCTAACCTTCTCAATAGACAGGCAGTTAATCCTTGCCCTTTAGAGAGTTGTGAAAACCCCTTGAAGGGATTTTTTCCCTCCACTTCAGAAGAAGGGAGGAAATTACGTGAGTGAGAAGATTCTTAAATCACTTGAGGGGCATCTGACTAGATGTCATCTCTGAGGAACCTATTGTAGCACCACCAATAGTAAGTACTTTTAGAGGTGGTCAAGTTGAAATATCAAAGTCAGCATTTTCTAACTTCACCCATATCTCCTACTTTAATCCTCTTCTTTCACCATAAGTGTGATGGAGGCAGCAAAACTTCTCAAACTACCTCACGATGACTGGTGTCCCAGGCATTCTCTTGTAGGAAGGCAATACCCCCCTTGCTCCAGGGAGTCTCTAATCCCATAGCTGCTGAAACCCTGTTCTACCTGGTTTCCTCATCCTTCCAGGAATGGGTCCAGTCCTCTGAAGTTCCGTGTATATAATCCCAGGGCATTTCATTTAGCTACTGATGTCATGATGGCCCAGTTAATCAGCTGTACAGTGGTCCTTATCACTTCTGAGCTACAAAATCAAAACTCAGGGGGCACACTCCACATAAGCTGCTGAAACCTATCAGGACTGGCAGACTTGTTTTTACATTTTGTAATTTTCATTTCAAATGAGATTTTTAGTTGGAAACAATTCCTTAACCCCACAACGCTAGGCTTTCTTATCACTGATTTATTTCTACCAAGGAGAACACATGATGTCAATCACTGTTAGAGATCCTCTAGTGATTAATAAGATGATTGTTCTCCTGATTTAGGGCCTATACAAAAAGCGCTTTAAGCCCAATTTGGGTATGATGTCATCCCATATGTTTAAATGGACTGGCTGACCAAGCAGTTTTGTGGGAACAAGAAGCTATAAGCCTTGATAATTATTTGTAGATATGCTGCAAATAATTTCTTGCACTTTGCACGAAGAGACTAAGAATTTGTTAATTTGGGGGAAAGAGTGCACTTAATATATATATTGGTAAGTGAGAAAGAAAAAATTGCTTATGGTTAACAGCATAGCCTTTGAAGGAAAAATACATGGATTTGAATCCCAGCTGTACCCCATTACTAGCTGTGTGACTTTGGTCAAGTCTCTTAACCTTGTTGTGCCACAGTTTATCAATTGTAAAATGGGGAGAATGCAAGGATAAGGGTCAGAGTTAAAGAGGAACAATTCTCAACTCAGTAATTGTCAAAGTGTTGTTTAGCTCATTAATGAAGGACTATCGAACTAAAATTGCAAATTATATACACTTTGTTCACTCTGTTAACTTGCAGCTGGGCTATAAAATCATATCACTTTTGGAGTCCAAGCATTCCCAGAGTTATCACGTTATAGGAACTTATTAATTTCCTCAGGTTATCCTCTAACTTCAAAGGACTGTAAATAGTCTGCACATTTGTCAGGTATTGTTAGCCAAAGTATGATCAGATGGGCTTACTGGAAAATGATCTTTCTAGTATGAAACTAAGAACCAACAATCACCTTGCCTTAAATCCAAGTTTGGTATAAATCATTCTTTAGTAGCTTTGTCATAAGTTTTATGTAAGTTCATATTTGCTAAACATTTAGAAAGGTGCCTGGCACTGTGTTAAATTAAAATGTCCCATATCTTGGTAGTAGACAAAAGCTATGGACTATTGAAATTTTGCAATGTTCTACAAGGGCTTATATCATTTGCCTACATTAATTCTTTAGAAATGCCATAAGGATGCCTTGGTTGTGGGCCTCACTACCTAAGAAGACATTTTGATTCAGAGATTCAGAGATGACATCTTTTATGATCTGAGAAATTTAGACAGCAGTTTAGGGGTATGCTTTTTGCTTAAGCTCTATTTTCAAAATTGTATTTACACAGCCATCAGTTTTAATTCTTAAAAGGCTACAAAATAAGATTTCTACACTTTTTAAGAAGTATTAGGATTACTTATTTTAGTTTCCCAGAAGGAGAAATCACACAGCAAAAGAGAGGGAAGAGATGTTTAAACAAATTTGAATGCTTTAATATAACATCCATTTATATTTGGGAGCAAAGGGGTAAGTATCTTGCTTTTCTATTTCTAAAATATTAGGGAACTATTATATAGGCATGTTTTTTCCATTTTTTTCTACCCTCTGTGTAGACATAGGAAAAAATGGATATTTTACAAAGTCATACTATATTTACACTCCAAGGAAAAAACATTACATTTTATTACAGAGACTTTTGCTGTTACCAAAATGCCAAAACCTACTTTACCTCAAATTATGTTAAAGATGGTATCTGTTTAATATTGGTAAAGGATTATGCCACAACCACTTAGTCAAAATCTTGTTTGGTGTCAGTATCTATTCAATTTTACATGTCCCCAGCTTGATGGAAACTAACTACTGCACAGCACTCCATAAATATTTATATTGTAATCCATTATTGATATCTTCTAAACATTTTATTATAGCTTCCTTATGACTGTAACATGACATTTCTGGGTGGAGCTGAACCACTATTTTAATTTTGTTTCCATAAGAGATGCTTTGCACACATTAAAAAAAAAATGCCAGTGCTAACGTTTAATAAGGGCATTCACTACCAATACAATCCAAAGCCAAAGTATCAAAATCAAGACCTGAGAACGATTCAGAGAATGCTTACAAGAACATTTTAACATGGAATTAAATCTCTTCTTATGTTAAAATCCCTCATACACAAACTGGCATTATACTTCTTATACTCAGATGAACTCATGTGAGAAATTTTTTAAACGCCCAGTTTACAGATAAAGTAAATGAGCAGCTAAGAGAGGTTAAATGACCCGTGCCAAACTATACAGCTAGCTGGGATTCAAAACCAGGGCTCTCACCCTTTAGTGTCTTTGTTGACTGAAACCGCCTGGTGGCACATGCATCTCCTCCTTTATTGATGTTCATTGCCTTATACATATGCTAAGAGCCTCCCCTACACCACATAGATAAATTTATCTTTATATATCACCTAAAAGGAGACCATACAAAAATGTACCTACGTTTGAGTTTGGCTGAGTCTTTACTGCATCTGTTTTCTGTTTTAGATTGTCAACTCACTGAACCAGGGCTAATACACTTGAAAAGCACTTTGAAGACAGCAACTAATGGGTAAAAACGGGGTCAAGTGAGCAAGCAAAAAGCTGCAGGATGTGAAAGCAGCAACCTAGGACCAGACCTACAGGTATTTAAATCCTAAACCTACTGCATTTTATTTATGTGACCTTCAATAAAGTAGTCTTTCTATCCATCAATATTACATGAGATAATGTGATAAAATGCTTTGCATAAGCATAGCATAGAGTAACTTCGGAAAATTAAATGATTATTTGTGCACCTCAAATTTTCACCCTATCATGGGTAACATTTGTAACAAAGATAGTTGACATTTAGCCTCTCTCACAGAAAAGGGAATTTTGTTTTATTGTAGATTAGTATACCATATCATGCAAAAGGACGTGTTAAAAACTGATCGGTAATGGTGAAAAGACCCCCTTACATATATATAATGTTTTACAGTTTATACAGCATATTTTTCTCCATTTTCTTATTAGAGTCTCTCAAAAGTTCTGTGGATTTAGTTTATGATTAATCATCACTACCATCATTTTCATACATAAAATGAACAAATTGAAGTTAGAAAAGGTAAAATAATTGGCTCTATTTATCAAATTTTTGCAAGGAATACATATCCTTTATACTAAATCAGTTGCCAATATGTTTCCCACTTTCCCAATTTTTGAGGGTGCTGAATATGAAACTTGACATTAGCAACAAATACCCATAAGAAAACATCTGCTAGTCTTCTAAAAAAAAAAAAAAAAGCTTACCCAGTCCCATCATGTTAATTGATCTCAGCAACAGAATTCACAGCAAACAGAATTGTGTAAGGGGGGAAAGTAGGCAAGAATTTGCCATCACATCTTTTGCTAAGGTTATGACAAAACAGTTTAATACATTGCTGAAATTAGTTAATCTGATCCTCTATCCACCTCAGTGCACATAATTTCAATTATTTTTTAAGACTACCAAAATGGAGTTTCAAATATCCAACTGTAGAGTTTGATTTTCAATTCATAATTGCATAAGCAAGATTTAATAGTATTGAAAAGAAATCAGAAATATTCCCTTTGGATAGTTGTTATGATACAAGGTAGAAAAATGATCAAGCAGAACCGTAAACATTTTCTACTCCCTTCATTCTCCCTTAGTTTGTATCTATTCAGTAAGTCTTCCTTGCACCATTTAAATCTTTAACGGAGTGTACGGTTATATGTGACTTCTTTACGGATTCTTAATCTGCAGCAATCATCTGTTAGCATCTCTGAATTCTTGCAAACGTACTTTCTGTTTTCCACTTAGTATATATTGTCAGAAATAAAAAAGGCCATAAAACCAACTACATTCTTTGTTTCTTTTAAAGAAATGTGGCAATTGAAGCTCTCTACTTCTCTCATTTTTTCTATTCCTTATATTCATGAAATTTTAGAGAGCTAACTCCCTCAATTGACAGATAAAGAAATGAGGGCCAGAGAAGTAATGTGACTTCTCCAAGTACAGTACAATTAATACACTGCAAAGTCAGAATTCAGATTCAGGTCTGATTTCAACAGTGATGTGCTTTTCTGCTACCATGTTTTTTCAAATTAACAACATGGGGACTTTGAATTTCACACATCATGCTACAGGATGTTACATTAGTCCTTGCAAATTCTTTATCGTGGGTATAATCAAGGTGTCTTGCTTAATTATTCATTTTTAGATAAACTCTATTCTGTTTATATCATCTGGAAATCTTCCAGAAATGAAGGAGGAACCGAAGAGAGTAGTTACAAACAAAGGGTAACGAAAGACAGAAGTAAAAGAAAACATGTGTGTTTCTATCTTGCCCAATAATATACTTAGTAGAGCATTCTTAGATGTCCTTAGATGCTCCTAGTAGAGCATCTACCAAAAGGTAGAATGAAAACATTTTTCTGATAACAAAATCAAAAGAGTTTGGGCGTAAGTGTCTTTACTGTGTGTGTATAGGTTTGTGTGTGTATAGCTAGACTAACAACTAAATAGCTGTAGAACATGACCAGAACTGGAAGGTGATAAGGCAAAACAAAATGAGGTTATTGTGATTATAAGGGAATGTATTGATATAACTTGTATAACTTAACTAAACTTATGATTAATAAAATTAATACTTTCTCCCTCAGAAATATTTTTAATATATTGGGGGAGGCATCTATATAAGGAGGTTTATTGATGCTTGAAATAACTATAAAAGTATTTCACTTTTCTTTGTTAATAATCAAAAACCTGAGAAAGAATGAAATAATAAAGCAAAAATGTTTCCATCTTTGGTAAAATATAACTTATAACAGGTATAGCCTAGGCCCATGTACATTTTCCAGGAAAAAAAATTATCATGCCAGAAAATAAGAAATGCTACCCCATGATTACTAAAGAGTCATGAACAGAAGGTGCTCAAATTTTCAAAATGGCCAACTTAATCTCTGGAAGGAAAGAATACAATTGTAACACAGGAAAATTTGTCAATGCTGATGAAATGTTCACAGTTTTTAAATTTAAAGTGATTTGACATAGAATGATATAGAAAGTAATCTAATATATTTACTTAACAGGCAATGAAAAACTAAGGTAAACAGCCATTTTGCATATTTTGGTAGATGCTTTAAAATCACTATGTATAGTGTTACATAAGAAAAATTGTTCTGAGATAAGAAACAATAAAAAAAAAAAAAAACTTGGCTTTTAACCTTTAGAAAGTGTCTAATCCTGGGAAGAATGACTCACAGAAGATACCCTATCAAAAAAAGCATTTTTTTTTAAATTTCCAAGGAGGATTACTAAAGACAAAAGCCAGTTGACATTCAATGGCTCCACAAAACCCAGACTGCTCATATTGTCTAAATGATATCATCTATCTAAATGATAGCCTTCCTTCAAAGTTCAGCACAAGTACCACCTTATCTCTCTCTCTCTCTCTCTCTCTTTTTATCTCTATCTCTATCTCTGTTTCTGTCTCTATCTCTCTCTCTATCTCTGTCTCTCACACTGGCTGGTCTCTTCTCTGAACTTCTGTTCTATGAACTTGTCTTTTTGAATATTAACTATTTTCTTGCACTGTTAGTTATACTTGTAAATATAAAGGTCTTATCTAGCCTCTTTTTAGCTCTGGATGGCATTTTCCACATCTTTATATTAATCCAGTCCCTTGTAATGAGTACATGCTCAATTTATAGGAAGAAAAAAACAAAGGGATTAGAAACCAAGGGTCTAAACTGATATCTGAATATTTGATCTAGAGAGGCTTTTAAACTCCTTGGACCTCAAAATAGCATTTTAATTTTAATTTTTTTAGCTAGCCAACTTCGCTCATCATGTCCTTATGAGGTTAAATTAGGCAATGTCTATGAATTGATTTTCAAACCGTAAAATCTTTTAAACCTTATTTAAGAAGCAGAAGCCCAATACTGAAGAGAAAGGAGTTCAGTCTACAGAGACAAATAGACATGGTTTCAAATCTAGCCTCTGTTACTTACTAACTAGGTCCTCTCAAAACCTCATTGTCATCTTGTAATTATGATAGTAATACCTACCTAGTAAAAAAAAAAAAAAGTGAGGATTAACATCTTGCATGGTAGTGGCGGACTTGGCCCAGTGATTAGGGCGACTGTCTACCACATGGGAGGTCCGCGGTTCAAACCCCTTGACCGGCAGTTCAAGCCTCCTTGACCGGTGTGGAGCTAGCACATGCGCAGTGCTGATGTATGCAAGGAGTGCCCTGCCACGCAGGGGTGTCCCTGCTTAGGGGAGCCCCACGCGCAAGGAGTGCGCCCCACAAGGAGAGCCGCCCAGCGCGATAGAAAGTGCAGCCTGCCTAGGAATAATGCGACACACACGGAGACCTGACACAACAAGATGACACAACAAAAAAAGAAACACAGATTCCCCTGCTGCTGACAACAACAAAAGCCGACAAAGAAGAAGGCGCAGCAAATAGACACAGAGAACAGACAACCGGGGTGGGGGGTAGGGGCGAAGGGGAGAGAAATTTAAAAAAAAAAAACAAAAAACCCATCTTGCATGGTTATGGAAAGCCATCAATAATGGCAGATTTCTCATTATCATCTAAACATAAGGTACTGTCATTAGCATTGTTATTGAGGTAATAATTCAAAAAGAGATCTGATGCAGAAAACTGAGTTTCAATCTAAAACATCACTAGAAGGTTATTGATTAAGGGCCTTTATGTCGTATTTTTAGCACCTTGATATTGAAATACAAGCAAACATGGTCTATTAAATCAAATCTCAGAAATTGGGCAACATTTGATCTAAAGAAATTAATTCTGATTTTGTGGTACTTTTAGTCTATACAAATTGTACCCAAACCTGCTATATATCAGCAAAACCTATAGAGTTTTATAAAATACTGAACCCTAAGCCCCCTAGCAGATATATTGAACCAATAATATTGAACCAATAAATCTCCCTGCAATCATCAGAATTGATAAGAACACAGAAAATTCTTGCCAGTTCTGAAATTTAGTTTGGTCATCCTCTGTTATTGAGCCTAATCATATCTGAACGGGCTATCTTTCAAGGATTGATTATTCTAAATTTAATGGAAAGGCAAGATCCCCATTTTATAATGAAGAGCATAGAAGAAAATATATAATGTTATTTTTAAAAACCATAGAGGTTTAATAAGATATATTAGAATAATAAATGATTATAACCTCTACACTATTATTCTTCTTATTAATATCATTATTATTTAATCATCCTCACTCTTATCATTATTATTATATAGTATGTGCATATATGCTCCTTTCAAAGCATCAATGATGAATTATTTCTTCCCATTTGCTACTTCACTGAGTTCCATCTTAATCTCTACCTTATACATGCCCACAATAAATCCTACTTAGTTTGGAACTCCAAGCAATTATTTGTGAAAATCCCAAAAACATTTATTTTAATCTCAAAGAAAGAGAAAGTACACTATCTGTTTTATCTGAAATAACTTATATTGCCTGAAAGGATGGTCTGCATATGACATTCTGGAGACTTTTAAGGAAAGATGTATATCAAATAAGTAAAGTAAATCTAGAGGATGGAGGTATGATGGTAATGGCTATCAATCTTAAATTTACTTTAAAAGCTTGCAAGCAATTAAGGTATTTGTGCTTATTTTGATTCATCTTAATAGCGATAAATCTTATCCAAATGTACATTCATGGCCTGAAATACATAGAATATGTAAGATACTTAGTACCATCTTTACTTATTGAAGTAAATCTTAACGAATCACAACAGGCAAAACCAAAAATGTTTGCATATGCTAATTAAATACTTGCTCATTTTGTATAATTTTATGGGACTTCTGTAGAACATTTGAAGTACCACTCCATACTTTAAAAATGGACAGCTATCATATGGATTTTATAAATCTTGATTTAGATGTTGAAGGTCAAATTCTTTTCCTCTTTTCTCTTAGGAAGGGGTTCTTAACCAGGGGTCCACAGACTGATTTCAGTGGGTCTGTGAGCTTGAATTAAAAATTCAAAAAAACTTTATTCATGTTGGGACATGTTGGTGCAGATGTGATATATTTATTGATTATACATAGTATAGTGTGGACTTAGTATGATTTTTATTTTGATGTAGCATGATCTGAGTGCAGTGGATAACCGCCTCCAAAAAGGTTGGTAAGGATGGCAGAGATGGTTTTATGATGCTGTGGGAAAAGTTGATTTTCTAAATGTTTGCCAAAAATACCCATTTGAACAGATGTTGAACTGTGTTAGGTTATCAGGTATTGAAATTATGGGAAAGTTGTAAAAACATAATTTTGAATAATCCTGAAAGTTGATTTAAAGGCATGCCAATCTGAGTGTCATAAAACTATCTGCTGCTACCTTCTGAGAAGGGGTCCGTGGTTGTCACTTGACTGGCAAAGTGGTCTGTGGAACAAAAATGCTTAAGAACCCCTTTCTTGAGTGTCACATCTACAAAGACAACATAAATTGTTTCTGTAATCATAGTTCTACACCCTCCAAAATGCATGGCTTATTACATCTAAGTAATTGATCACTGTGGCATTTTGATATTATTTATGAATTCCAAATGAGATATTGATTATATTTGTAAACTGGTCTGTTGCTCTGGGTGTGATACTTTTTAATTCTATTAGATTCAGCTGAGTTGTCTGATTAAATTATTTTAATATTAGGGTTTTGAGTCAACCACATCATTAGAATGTGACTCAGGGTTGAGTCCCAGTCCCATGGGCTGATAAAACAGACTCTCACATGGAAGAAGATACACAGAAAATGACATGGCAGAGGAAGAATTATAGCTCATTAGACATGGCACAGGTCCTGGGAAGAGAGATGACTCTAATAGTCTACAGCTGACTTTGTGAAGAGAATAGAGCAGCTGAACCTGGAAAGAAATGAGGCCCAGGGAGAGAGATAATCCTTATGCCAGTGTACAGCTTCTTAGCTGGGATCATGGAACCTTAAGAAGAAGGAAGGCTGAACCCTCGCGGACCTCGCCCACCATTTTGTTTCAACACGTGGCCAATGACTTCAGGTGAGAAAGTACCTCTTACGGTACTTTGAGTTAGACTCTTTAGGGGCTTGTGACTGTTACCCCAAATAAATACCCTTTATAAATCCAACAGATTTCCGGTACTTTGCATCAGCACCCCTTTGGCTGACTAATACAAACACTAATGTGATATATGTAGTTGAAGTGTCATTTACTCATTTATGTGAAGTACTCAAATGTGGTATATTATGCTAATATTATTGTGTTGAATATCTGCATTTTTATAGTAATTTCAACTTAAGTTGGAATTATGGTAAAGCTACTTGCAAGAAAGTATTCTATTCCATTTGAAAGGACAAAAGTTATATCAAACAACTCACTCGTTTCACAATGATGAAAAATTACACAATACTTGCTACCTATCTGTCTCAAACAGGCATTTTGAAAAATAACAAATAAATTATTTTAAAGAATTTTTAGCATATAATGCACTACACATATGCTAAATAAAAATAACAAAATAAAGCTGGAATTCTTTCAAACTGAAGTGGCATCATATACAATTCACAACACAAATACTCCAAGCATTTCCATTTAATAAAGATTAAATACTTAGAAAAGATTTTCTTAAAGAAAGGTAAGAAAATTTATTTCTTTTATAACTTTTCTCACAATTGATAGTATAGGTAAATAAAACTTTGTAAGAATTCAGTGCTTTAATTTCACAAACAAAGAGAAAAAGGAGAAAAAAATATAATCCTTTTATCACTAGCATATAATCTTCTCCAATTTAGTTTTCTCATGTCCATGATTATTCCTTGATTAAGTGATCTTAATGGGTAAGATATTTCCCACCCTTCAAAGAAATAATGGATAGAATAGCTCCTTAAATCCTTATAACAGATGGGGAGGCATTCGGGCTTCCCTGCATTCCTTTACACTTTGGATGTACCTAGTGTTTTCAGAAACTCCTAAATTTAACCTCTACTAAATTCCACTACTCCAAGCCAGCCTCCCCACTTGAGTCAGTAGTAGAAATACTTGAGAAATGCTTCCTTGTCTTAGATCTAGAACGTGTGGAAGAAAGGAAACAGGGAGAAAAACTGTGAAGTCATCCTTTACCCTTATAGATCTTCTTCAGTCAGTGTCAAGGTCTGTCAATCTCACACCTGAAATTGCTCTCAACTTTTCCCCCCTCATTTATGTGTTCATCATTTCTGTCCTGGATTATTTCAAAAGTCTTTTTAATGTCTACATTTTCCTACCTCCATTTGTGGAGTGCTATGTGGTGTGTCATAGGAACACAGACTCAGGCACAACAGAAACTTTAAGCAAATGGTCACTTTATTATTCACACAGCACAAAGGGTCCAAAAGGCAGGGGGAAATATCGTGGTTTCTCCGGGTTTAAGGTATGGTCAGGCCTTTCCATTACACCTAACATCTTCTCCAAACTGTGGGATAGAAAAAAAGACTGAAAATATCTATGCAGAGTATAAAAGGAGGTAGGAGCAGACAGGGGGTGGGAGAAGACAGGGGGTGGGAGATGCTGCTGAGCGTGTATCACCACTCAACCTCTTGACCAGCCTACTCCTCCACATGAGCTTCCACAACGTAATCCCACCTCCTACCTCAACATGAAGGCAGAGATCGGTTGTGTTTTCCAGCCTGTGGTTCTCAGTAATGTTGACAGAAAAGGTTTGGGAACACCAGGGGCTACAGTATTTGGGAGGCTTTCACCTATGCATACAATTATTCCAAGAAGGGGAAGCAGGCCTGTCTAGAGTAGTGTGCATCCAGCCCCTAAACCTCTCAGGAGCCACTGAAGAGGTCTCACATAGAATCTGTTTGTAAACTTTGCAGCCAGTTGGCTGCTGTTGGATTTTAGTCACTTCCATATCAACCTCCCCTGAGGTACTAACCCACGTATTGCAAGAGGTGTTAGCAATTGTACACATGCCTCACTGTTGAGCTAGGAGGAAGTCTAAAGCAATGCCATTATAAAACTACTTTAGCTAGAGAGTCTACTGATTTTTGCTGAGTCTGAGGGGCCCATGCTATGAACTCAGCAATGTCAGCCAAGGTGGCTGACAGACTGTGTATCATGTGTTCCTTGGCATTTATTCCCAGTCAGGGCAATAATAATCCGCCAAAAGAGTCAAAGCTTACTCCCAGCCAAGGCAATAATTAGCTGCTGAGTCATGCTTTGCTCAAGATAATAAACTAGAAAGACAGCTGAGCCATTTGCCAGTTTCACTACACTGAGAGTTGTTGCATTCCAACAAGTTGTCCAAGAGTGTGGAAAGGAAGAGTGCACAGGCAACAGTGGTGCCATTATCTTTGTAACAGGACATAAATGAAGGACTTCCTGATGTAAGTTCAACTGTGCAACAGGGAAAATCAGGTCCTTGAATGTCAATCCAGACTCAGCAGAGGAGAAAAGGAGCAGGGTCAGATGGCAGATCCTGCAGCCAGTCAGGTTCACTGCTGCCACAATGGCCTGGGCCAGTTGGGTAAAAGTGTTTTCCTTCCAGGTTGCCACCAGGTCAAATCTGTAGGAGAGGGGAGCAGTAATCACTAGTGACAGGATGGTCATGTCTTCTCAAGGAAGACATTTTCTCAGTCTATTTGTAGAAACTTATCTTCCCTCTAAAGACACCCAATCTGTGTGTCCCTTGCCCTGAGATATAACGTCACTCCTTTTCCATTGATCTAAGTGGCTTTACCCATATCTTCTAGACAAAGCCACTCCTTCCTGATAGATGAGAGTTGTCAGGACCTTGAATGTATCCCATGACCATTTCTAAGGAGGCTGGTGGCCAACCAGATATTGGCATCACCAATCAAACTCCAGTATGGGTGTCAGGCCCCAACGGTCCAGCCTACTGGAATTTCACCCATGTGTGTTAAGCACTTATAGGCCCAATTCTGTCATCCTTCTATCTGGTGGTCCCAACTTCCCACCATCCTGAGAATCATGTGGATGATACAATGAGATAAACAATGGGATGATTCCCTGACAGTGGCTGGAAAGGAGAGTCCCAAATGATGTGTCCTTAGTTCCCCTTTCAGGATCAGTCCTCATCCTGATGGGTGCAAGGGTGAATGCACAGCAAACCCAAGCTCTTCCCTCCCCTAAGTCCTCCCCACATTAGGACACAGGATAAGGCCATGTTTCCCTTCTGAGGAGTTCAGCTCCAGAGGGTCTAAGTAAGCAGACTAATCCAGTAAGAGAAATGACAGGGTGAAGACCCCAAAGCTCCTTTTTCAGGTGGCCATTAAAGTTCTCCACAATGTTGGTTGCCTGTGGGTGGGGGGTGATGTGGAAGGTCCTTCTAATTCTGTGATTCTGGGCCCATTGTTGAGTGAACTGCACAGTAAATTGGGGTCCTTGGTCAGAGGAGATGCTATTTGAGTACCCTAAAGGATGGCAAAGCCATTTTTCCAAGGTGTCCCAAGTATGAAGGGCATCTGCATGATGAACTGGAAAGGCAAGAGCATAGCCTGAGTAAGTGTCTACCATGACCAATATGTAGCAAGAAAGGACTGATGTAGTCTACTTGCTATGAGTGGTTTAGTGTAAGTCCTCTGGAAATAGCCCCTAAATGCTCTTTTGAGTACTGACTTGTAGTTGATGTTGCCATCTCTCATATTGCTAAATGACAGATTGTACCTCTTTTAATGAGAGAGGTACTCCATATTCCTGGACCCATAATTTCATGTTGTCAGAATTTCCAAGTCCAGTTCAGTGCTGGATCCACCCAGCAGCAGAAGCAGGTATGGGAAATTCAGCTATTTCAACAATGTCTCTAAGGATAAATTCATTGTCCTTGTCCTCAGGACAGGGCTCATCCTCTACCTCTCTCCCAGAAGGATCTCTAGTATGTGAAAAACAATTCAATGCATCTTTTATCAGGTAAGTCATTCCAATGCTGTTCATTGGGATACAGGCCCTTGCCATATGCATCAGCATGGGTAACATAAATGATGCCTTTCCATGACACTAACTGTTATGGAAAGCTTAATCAAAATGATGGTGCTGCCCTCGTCATAAAGTTGGGATAGGACCAAGAAGAGGTCCTTCCCAGGCTTCTGCCCATGCCTATCTTTTATATCCCTCATCTCCTTCTCTGAAAAAGCATGCACTTTCATTTCCACCTTCAGAACAGTTCTAATAGTTTCCTGAATAATGACTGGCCTCACATTAACCAAAAGATCAGGCTGGGTAGCCTGAGTGTGAATGTGCCTGGTTCCAGAATGAGAATAGATCTAAGAGGCCATGAACAAGGGGAGTGTATACTAGAAGCCCCAATCTCACTGATCTCAATGTGAAGTTACCTAACCAACTCCCTGGCTTTCATGGTGGAGGGAGGGTTTGCAAAATCCCATTTCTTGCCACCTTTCTCAAGAAAATGAAGACAACACACCCTAGGGGCTCCAGCCATACTTCTACCCAGGCTGGTAAGTCAGGGGTGACCCTTCAGGTTAACCCACAAAGCCATAATTCCTGTGTTACCCAAAATACATAAAAATGCAAGAGAGATTAAAAGAATGGCCTAAAAAACAACTTACTCCATTCTTCCTAGTGTACCTGGCTTGCTGTGCCAAAATCTGTGGAGTGAGTTGCTACACAGTGCATTGTGGGACACAAGTTGAGGCACAGCAGAAACTTTCAGCAAGTAAATGCTTTATCACTAACACAGGAGAAAGGATCCCAAAGAGGAGGGGAAGAGACCCCATCATGGCTGATATCTCAGGGAAGCCAACTGCTGGGGTCAGGTTTGGTGAATGGTAGTCTACACACCCTACTTTATTGGACAGGAGAGACAAATCTGTGCTGTTTAAGAGTTGAGTATTTCGGCAGCCTGTGGGGAGGGAGCCCTGCTAATGAGAGTTCTCACCCTGATAAACTTCTGGGGTTGTTTATTCCTGTTTTTTGGTTTAAGATAAGGTTGGTGCTTTGCTTGAGCCCTAACATCCACCCAGCTGTGGATTGGAAACAGGCTGAAAACATCTGCACACTCTGGGAGAGGGCTGGGAGATGGAAGCTGAGTGTGTGTCTGTGACTTCCCTGGCAATAACCTCTCACTCCTTCTAGCAGCCTGGCCATTTACCCCTGGGTGTTACCACCCAGATACTCTGGTCAGTGCATGGTGGGAAGAATAGGGAGCAAAAGAGCCACAGTTCTCTCCCAGACAAGTGGACAAGTTTAGGTGATCACTCTCTGAGTAATATTTCTCTACATATTTTGCAGATTAAACCAGATGGTTTCCCAACTGTCCATCCAAAGAGCAAGGTGCAGTCACAGAATGAAATAACTGGAATAGAATGATTAAAAGCTAGCCAAACAAAAAAGCAACCAATTCTTTTGCTTTTTCTTGTATATTATAACCCGAGTGAAGACATATTTATATTTTTAGCTCATAGCTCTTTTCTCAGTTCCAGACCTACATAGCCATCTGCCAACTTGACATCTAGACTTGAACATCTTTCAAGTGCCCAAATATAACATGGACAAATATAAACTTTGATGCTGTCCTCCAAACATTCTGCAGTGATTAGTTTATTCACATTTTAGACTATGACACCTTGGACTAGTTTCCTAGGGCTGCCACAACAAAGTGCCACAAACAGGGTGGCTTGAAGGAAACCAGATTTGTTCTCTTGTAGGTCATGAGGCTCAAAGTCTGAAATCAAGGTGTCATCAGGGCCATGCTCCTGAAACCTGAAGGGAAGAACCCCTCCTTGCCTCTCTCCTAGCTTCCAGTGTTTGCTGGCAATACTGACATTCCACGCCTTGTAGATGCTTCATTCCAGTCTCTGCCTCTCTGTTCACACGGCTGCCTTCTCTCTTTTGCTTATCCGTGACTCTTCTCTTTTTATAAAGACCCCACTCTAATTCCATATGACCTCATCTTAACTTGAATATTTCTGCAAAGACTCTATTTCCATAAAAGGTCAGATTCACAGATACTGTGGGTTAAGACTCCAATATATCTTTTTATTGGAGGAGGGAACAATTCAACCTATAACATCCCTTTATGTTCCCACCTGAATGTATTTGATAACTTCATCACCCACATGCCACTTATCCAGACTTATTTATTCTATTTCTACAAAATATCTGGAATCAAACCACTTTTCTGCATCACTACTGCCACAATCCCAGACCAAGACATCACTCTTAAACTGAACTATTTCAACAACCTCATTACTGTCTCCCTGTTTCCATTCTTGTGCCTCTAACCCACTCTCCACAAAGCAGCAGAGTGTATTGGACAGATGCCGCACCTGCTCAAACTCATTCTCATTGAACTGAGAGTGAAATAAAAGTTCTTCAAAGCTTCTGTTTCATCTGACTGCACTTCTCCTCTCCATCCTCATGCCATGCCTAGGACTGTAGATAAACAGTATGTTCCATACTTATAGTAAAGAAATTATCCATTGTTTACCTGAAATTCAAATTTTACTCTCTGCTTCGTTCATTATGTACCATTCATAGTAATGTTTAAAAAATTGCCTTCTGAGCCACATCCTTTCCTGGTATGTGCTTGTGCTAGTTCTACTTATGGGAATGCTCCTCTGCCCAATCTTTACCTGACAAACTAAAAATTATCTTTCCAGATTAACCTTAAGTACCCTATTTTAAGAGAGTTATCTACTGTGCCAATCTAAGTGAGGTTACATCATTAATTCTAAAACATTAGTTACCAGTTAAAATTATTTTAAAATTCAGGGCAAAATACCAATCAGTGAATGCAAGACTTGATGCTCCTCTTCTGCACACATAAGACAAGAACTTGAATGGCATTTAAACATAACAGAAAAAAAAGTATATAAATGGGTAAAGAAAAAATAAGCATTAAATGTAGTTGAGAAGATAAATGGAGCAGAAAAATAAGGTGGATAATATATATTTCTCCATGCATGAAGCATTATCATTATGGACCTTAATTCATTCTCTATAGTTCACTCTGTAGTTTCCACTGTGAACAAAATGTGTTTAGAGTAGCATCTGAATTATATAAACTGATCTCAGCCACTAACCATCATCTATTATCCCCAGAAGTTTGTCTATTATTCTGAAGAAACTAACCCTAACATTCCTTAACACTTCTGAGCACAGAGAACAGAAGCAATTTATCACGGGGTAGGGGAGACCACCCCAAGTTTCCTGACCCTTCTTGGCAGAGTAAGGGTCTGGGTTCGAGTGGTAACAGAGCCAACAACAACAAACTAATATTCTCTAAGCAATGTGAAAAATAAAGTAGGATTCTGGGGAAGCTTTGTTGTTGGTATTGGTGGTATGATTCCTCTGCTTTCTTAGTCATTTCATATCCAGATTTGGAAGTACATTGACCCTCTAAACTTCAGGGCTATCCTTAAACAAGAAGTAATAAGATTGTTAGAAAGCAAATCTTGTCCTAACCCCACCAACACTAGTATAGAGCTTGCTGCAGCCAAAGAAATATCTGTCCAGATTTGTAGTCTTTGGTTAAAACTACAGATGACTTTGTAGTAAATGTGGCCCTGGAGTTTTTCCCTGGGTCATTGTTCTTTTATCTTATGTTTATATATGTTACGCAAACTAAACAACCAGTAGATGAGAATACATGACTTAAAAAATGGGTAAGAAAAATTGTTCGTGGGAAAAGTGGTAGGAAGCAAAAAGCAGCAGTTGCTGCAAGTGGCATCTCTCAAACACAGTAAGTCAGTCTTCAATATTCAATAGCTCGGGGACTTTTAGCCAATAAATTTAATAGGCTGCAACCAGAGTCACAGCTTCAGCACTGCATGTTAATGAAAGTTCAGGAAGCAGACTTCTTCTCAACCCTAGGACAGAGTTAATAGAGGGGAAATGACAAAATGAGTAAGGAGGATTTGACAGAGTAAGCTTTTCTTGGTTCTTGTTTTTCCCTGTTTAACTTAAGGGCAAAGAACTAAAGAATCTTAGTTTTGAGAGATAAAACAAGTCGTATGCATTAAAAAGAAAAGCTTTCTATTTGAAAATGGTATTTTCAAGGTCAGTAGTTTTAAATATTTCACATTGCAGAAAGAGATCTTTAAATAAAAAGTGTAACTGTAGACACGAAAACACTTGTTACAAAGACATTTATAACGTAGGCTGTTTAGTTTATAAGCTAATAAAGTTTATGACATCATCACAGTCTCCCAAAATAACACCAGAAAATCCTGTTTATCAAAGAAAATTAAGTTTGTTAGTCATACACAGAAAGGGTAAGTATGACCCTGACAGAATCTTAGTTGTGTCTCATAATGTGGAAATTAGAGTGGGTATCCATTGAGTCTGGGCTAGGAGATTTTAAGGCAGATCTCGTTAAAGAGAGAATGGGTGAAATTGGACAGAGTTTATGACATAACAGCTTTGGATTGGTGGATGTAGCAAGGCTAGAATCTTGAAGCAAGTCTTGATAATTAAACTGTAGCTTTTTACATTGTTTTGCTACCTTATTTTCTAGTGGCAAGTGTTTCCTAGACCAAGTAATGAAGTCATTTTTTTTCTGGTCCCAGTATTATTTTGCAGAGTAAAAAAAAGTGTATTTCACTCCAGACTTTTTTAGTATATGACTGCAAAATTATGTGGCTGCAATTTTCATTCCCAATCTTGTATATACCTCATTTCTACAAAATGCCTCTACTGTAAATAAGAACCATTTTGGTCTTAGATATCCCTAACTCTTCTACTATGGTCTTCTGCACTTGTGTCTTTCTTACCCTAAATAGCAGCCCGACCCTTATTTTCTGTTTTTGTTATTCTACCTACGACTTGAAAGATATTTTACTCTTTGGCTCTTAAGTCATTGAAAATAAAGTATGGCCCTTATTTCTTAGCATACTACTTCTGTAGCATTTTGATATGGCTTATGAATTCCAAAAATAGATATTAGATTATGTTTGTAAACTGATCTGTATGTGGGCATGATTAAATTATGATTAGGGCTTTGATTGGGCCACATCAGGTAAAACTACATGGCAGAGCATAGGAGTTAGTGGGAGTTTTGATGTTGGAGTTTCGATGCTGAAGTTTTGAGCTGGAGCTCAGGAAGTAAGCACATAGAGAATCAGAGCAGCTGAGCCCAGAGAGAATCAAGCCATGGGGAGAGAGACAGGCCTTGTTGCCTGAGAGTCTACAGCTGACCTTTTGGAGAAAACAGAGCAGCTGAGCCCAGAGAGAAATAAGACCCAGGGAAGAGAGGAACCTAGGAAACCTGAACCCTGGCAGACATCGGCAGCCATCTTGCTCCAATACAAGGAAATAAGACTTTGATGAAGGAAGTAACTTATGCTTTAAAGCCTGGTATCTGTAAGCTCCTACCCCAAATAATACCCTTTATAAAAGTCAAAAGAATTCAGGTATTTTGCACCAGCATCCTTTGGCTGACTAATAAAACTTTTTTAAAATATATTTTTTATTTATTTTTATAAGATACTTAGATTACATAAAATATTCCACAAAAAATATAAGGGATCCCCATATTTCTCACTCCCCACACCTCCCACTTTTCCCCACATTAACAACTTCTTTCATTAGTGTGGTAAATTCATTGTAATTGATGAACACATTTTGGAGCACTGCCACTAAGCATGGATTAGAGTTTACATTGTAGTTTATATTCTCTCCCACTCAATTCTGTAGGTTATGGCAGGATAGATAATGGCCTGTATCTGTCATTAAAGTCTCATTCAGGACAATTCCCAAGTCCTGAAAATGCCCCCATATTACACCTCTTTTTCCCTTTCCCTGACTGCAGCACTTCCAGTGGCCACTGTCTCCGTATCAATAATATAATTTCTTTCATTGCTAGAATCACAATAAGTCTCTAGTAGTATACCAGTAAGTCTACTCTAGTCTATCCAAATCCTGAGGATTATGGATGGTGATGCACACTCCTCCTCTAATTGAGACAGAGCTTTGATCCCATATGGGTGATGGATGGGACTCTCTTGCTTGCAATTGTAGACTCTCTCAGTTCCTTGGTATGGTGGTTGTCCATCCTTACCTCCTTGTTAGTTGTCCTGGGTGAATCCAATGACAACATCTTAATTAATCATTCAAAGTACTATATGCCTAGTTTACCAAAACAGAGTACCAAAAACTAAAAATAGGCTTATTGAAGTAGGACATTTCCACATTATGATTTATATGAGGTCAGGAATATGGTATACATAGAGTTTGCCTTTGCTAAGTTTAGCAGATTAATTTAGTTTCTCTTGCATAAATTTAAATTTGTAACTGGAAAGAAATTTGGGGAATATCTGATTCAAATTCCATTTTAAATATTAAAAATAGACTGAGCAACACGGTGATCTTCCCAAAGTCAGTCAGCATCCTAGCTTTTTAGATGCCATATATTATGTGGATTTAATAACTAGGAAGGTTCATTTTTCCTCCCATATGCTCTCATTCTGTCAGTTTTTCCTTCTCTCCCTCAGACCCTGGTCTCTGAGGAAAGAATGACTCCACTTGCTGGCACCATGTATTATCAGAATATTTTTCTTTCCAGCAATCCCTGATGACATCATGCTTTATATCTTTTCTCCCCCAAGTCCTATCCCCTGAATTCTCATGAATGAGTTCCTTGTTCTGCTAGGTGAGATTCCTCTACTCTTTTTGTGTGTGTGTCTTTATTTATTTTTTTAATATTACATTAAAAACATATGAAGTCCCCATATACCCTCCACCCGCCTCACCCCACTCCTCCTCCCATAACAACAATCTCCTCCATCATCATGAGACATTCATTGCATTTGGTGAATACATCTCAGAGCACCGCTGCACCTCATGGTCAATGGTCCACATCATAGTCCACACTCTACCACGTTCCACCCAGTGGGCCATGAGAGGACATACAATGTCCGGTAACTGTCCCTACAGCATCACCCAGGACAACTCCAAGTCCCGAAAATGCCTCTACATCTCATCACTTCCTCCCATTTCCTACCCCCAGCAACCACCATGGCCACTTTCTCCACACCAATGCCACATTTTCTTTGATTACTAATCACAATAGTTCATGAATAGATTATCAGTAAATCCACTCTAATCCATACTCTATTCCTCCATCCTGTGGACTCCTCTACTCTTAATTTGATCATCTTAAATCTGTGCTTATGCTATTGGTTTATCCTTGGGGTTCAGATATATTATAGCTTGGTTGAGCACAGGTGGGAATATGCGGCCACATATTCATCTGCTTGAATTTAAATAAAATTCTGGCAAACAAGCTCTGTTATTATTATACAACTATTCCTCAGAATAAACAACCTATTAAGTATGGGTATTTCTGATAACTCTTGGATATTATCAATGTACCAGCCAATCACAGTCACACTTAGATCTTTTTACCAGAAAAATTCTTTTTTTTCTTTATGACAGCACACACTCTAACTTAATAAGTAGGACTCTACTGTGCAAATGGATTACCAGGTTAAATGTTGTCTTATGGCTGCTTCTTTAAAATCCTCAAGAATTCCTCTTTTATACTAAATTAATTCATAATCAATTTAGACATTGACTTAGTATCTTACAAGAGTGTTTAATAACTTGAAGTAGGAAAATATTCATGATTGCGTACCATCTTTTTGAGAAATAGCTATGCCCCAAACAGATTTATAGAAATATCTCTAGAAATTCTAAATTTAATATTTGTTTATTGAAAGGTTAAGATATAACTAAACATATACAATAACAGATTTCAACTTACCCTAGTATATGACCTCTTTCCAGAGGAAAATAGGTCAAATGAAAACATACATTTTATATGAAATTATCATCCATAGTGAGGACAATTTTAGCTACTATACTCAACTAACACTGGTAAAAAACTTTTAATAAAATTTCTAGATGTCTCTTATCAGTATCACATCTGTCATCTTTCACCATCATAATCTTGATAAAATTACAAAGCTGAGGCATGCACTTAAGTCTCAAGTTTGCTTTGAACACTTCCAAATGGATTTCATACAACTACTCTATGCAAATGGGTTTGAGTAATTCCTTCTTATTGCTCATTCTCAGAATAAACTGAAGCCATTCCTTGTTAGAGAGCTACAATTATAAAGTAGTTAAAAAAAAAAAAGCTTGATTTTGTGTGCCCATGATAGTTAGGTTCATGTGTCAACTTAGCAAGGTAATAGTGCCCAGTTGTTTGGTCAAGCAGGCACTGGCCTAGTTATTACTGTGAGGACATTTTGTGGACTTAAATCATCAATAACTGATTGCATCTATGGCTTATTCAATCTACAGTCAACTGAAGAGATTTCCTTCAGCAAAGAGAGCTGTCTTATCCAATCAATTGGAGGCTTTAAAAAGAGAAGAGATGATTTCAACAGTCAGAAGAGAGAATTTTCATCTCTACTTCAGCCAGCCAGCTTCTCCTGGGGAATTCATCAAGAACTTCATCAGACTTACTGGCTTGCAGCTTTCCCTATGGAATTTGGACTTGTGCATCCCCACAGTCACATGAGACAACTTTATAAAATCTCGTAATATTTATAGATATCTCCTATTGGTTCTGTTTCCCTTGAGAACTTTGTCTAATATAGTGCCCAAACTAAGAACTACCAGTTTAACTCTCCAGTAACAGCGGGACTATTATTAAAGAGATTTGCAAAGTCTTGTTACTCACATAATGGTATTGTCCCTATAACTCTGAATTATTAGTAAAAGTAGGGTTAGACAATGACGTTATATAACAAACAGGACTAGCGCTCTTGGGTTTCTTTGGCCAAGAATGCCGTCTGTTGCCTCATAAACTTGAAGGCCACATCTTCTAATAACCATTGGACTTTTCCAATTTGAACTTGTCTCTGAGTTTGAGTATTCCTCTTTGATTTTGGACTGTACCTTACATCATGAAGACATGGCAAATATGTGCAAGAGAGGCATTCAAAATACTCAAGCTTTTCTCCAATATGTATAGAAACATATTCCTCCATATCTTCTCAAGCAAAGAAAAATATGTCTTTGAAAATCCTTAGAACAGCATTTGAAAACACCTTATTATATACTTTTGAACAGTGATACAGCCATTAGTCTCCAGTGCATAGAGTTCGGTATTCACGTTCCCAAGCTGAATACACTACATTTAACCCATTGACACACGGATAATCATTCTTTCAGAAGATTTTAAACTGAGGATTCTTAAGGAATCCCACAGAAGCAAATGATCTTCACAAGGAAATAGATTGCACCCAAAACCTTCAGCTCAAATATATGACTATCTAAATTAGACAGAGCTTAACCAAGGACTCTGGAACAAGATCCAGATGAGCAGAACAACAGATGGCTATACTTTAATCTGTATAATTCATTCTCAACTTCTAATTATTTTCTTTCCTCTTCACTTTTAAGGTTCTGGACTATTAATCAACACTTATTAACTGTAGCATAAGCATGTGTAAAACCTTAGTCTCAATAATGTTTTTTGCACCCTTAATCACTTCTTGGTATAAATCAAAACGTATCTGCAAATTGCTTGAGGTCTGGCTAAATTTATGACAAACTGATTGTTAAATTTGTACTTATTTTCATTTGGATGTCAGTAACATGACTGGTTCCAATTTGGTTGGTTTTCTGGGCAATTGAACTCACCCACTAAGCAGCCTCTAAAATGTCAAACACAACAACAGATCAGAGAGTAAAAATATAAATCCTTCTTCATGCCATTCATCAAAAGGTTTGTTTGGGGTGATGGAAAAGTTTTGGTAATGGATGGTTGGTGAGGGTAGCACAACATTGTAAATGTGATAATCCCATTGAATTATATGTTTGGGAGTATTTGAGATGAGAAATTTTATGTATATAAGTTTCCACAATTAAACAAAAGAGAGAGACTTAAGAGACAATGACAATTATGTGCACTACATGATACTGAACTGGATCTAATAATGGAGGAGAAAATGTCCAAAAGGACATTGTTGGGGCAACTGAAAAAAGTAACTTTATGTTTCATATCAGTGTTAAAGTTCTTGAGCTTGATAAACAGTACTTAATTAGGTTACATACATGAATATCCTTATTCTTAGGAAATACATATGGAAGTACTAATTTTTCAAGCAGTGTGATGTATGCAACCTAGCCTCAAATGTTTAGAAGATCAAATAGATAGATAAATAGATAGATAGATAGATGTAGACAGATAGCTATAACAATTGTGGCAAAATATTAAAAGTTGGTAAATCTAGATAAGGGATATATTGGTATTCTCTGTATGGGATTTTTATATTTTTACAAATGTCCTATAAGTTAAATTATTTCAAAGTAAAAAAGGTATTCATGCAAAAAAAACCCACAAGGATCTCTCTGAATAGCTTAATTTTATAATGACTTTTCACAGAAATAGAACTTGGGAAAAATGAGAAAATGTATTGCATATATTTGAAGGTCATTTTGCTTTTTAAAGATTTTACAAAATCAATCCCAGTCTCTTTTGCTTTTGCTTTAGATCTACCCAATGACTGTTTTTCTGCAACTTTCACAACCTGAAATTTTACTTCCTTAACGACTCATTCAATAATATTTTCATAATATTCCACAAACCCTTAAAGATATGTTGGCCAGAAAAATAAATAGTATGTGACACCTAATTATACTGGATTTGTGGCATGAGAGCTTATTGGCTATTACCCACAAAGTATACAATGATCAGTTACCTTGGCAAAGTAATGCCCACCATTAGGATAGTTCCTGATACAATAGAGGGTGTTTTTTGCACCCCCTCCCCAAAAAAATCTTTAGATAATTTTTTTCAAGAATACTGGGCCTTGATTTCAGGTCAAGAATTTTAACTATTGAAAGGGAATTTTATGCTGTTTTCTTCTACCTCCCCCTACCCCAAGAATGTTCATTTCATGACTTAACAGAAGTCTGGAAAATGGGACATACTATGCAGGGCTTGCTTTATGAGCAAACAAGCTCTGCAGTCGAGTAGGACCCTGCTCTCTGAAGAGTCCTATGTTTGATTTAATGCTCTTCTTTCACAAGATAAAATAATTTTATCTTTGAACTTTTGTTTTGTAAGTTAAGTTAGATAGGAAAATGGGGCATGGATGAGAGAAGAAGAAGTACACCAGGGGTAGCACACTCATGCACTCAGAACTGCTGGCAGAGGGCAACATATGCACCAAGCTCTTGGCCCAGCTGTCCAGCTACCTGGCATGCACTCACACACATACCTGGGGAAATCCAAGGTGCAGCTGGTCCCCTAGGGTGTTGCCAAGACTCATAGTTTGGCCCAAGTTGGTGATAACAATAGCTACAACACAAGTATCAGTGGTGGCAGCAGCAGACACACCCTTAGGAAGAGAATGGGAAATACATACCAGTAGTGCCAAGACCAAAATAGGAGACTGGCTTGCCCGCCCATTCCTGGAGTCCATCCCTGCAGTATCTGCACAAATCTTAACTCTCTAGCACAAACACCAAGACAGGAATTGCCTGTGCTCAGGCAGTAAATTTTGCTAATAAATTATTACAAAATAAAACCTTACACATAGACATTGCAATAAAACATATCAAATGTTTATTCTTCAAATACTTTGGAAGATTTTAAATAGTTCAAAGACTTTAAAATCTGTGGTTTTCAAAAATGCCACAACACTGCAAAGCAAACAGACACAGGCTTAGAAATACAAATTCAGTTTAAAGATGGTCACATTCAATGGAAAAGAACACTAAATTCATATTAAACTTGGCATAAGGGACTTTTAAAATTATTTTCCTTGTAGTTAAAGCAGCATAAACAGGCATTTTGATTTATATACAACTCATGACACCACTTTCTTAAACAACCTCTAAAAATTACAGTAAATATCAGAGTAACTATTAAGACATCATTGCTTCAATTTACTTTTAAAGTAAAATTCAGACTTACACAAAACATATTTGTCTGAAGAGTTAAATCTTTTTAGAAGAATTGATTTATGAGAATCATGGACTCTAGAGGTACTAAAACTTGTATTTTAAGTAATTTACCTGAAATGTGCCCCAATGTCAACACAACCTATAAAATACTCTTAACATTTGCATCAGCAATAAATATCTGAAAGTTAAAATCTATCAAAGATTATTTGTGATCTTGCATTTGCCAGGAGTGACTGACATTACTTTCAGTTATGTCAATTGAAAATACAGTTGCTAAATTAAGTATACATTTTGATGACTTAATCAATGAATATGCAGGAAACAAGACAGAAAATTCATATGGTAAATAAAGATATAACATGAATGAAATATATTTATTTGTCATAATACATAAAATTATAACAGTAAAGTAATTTATATTATAATTTATAAACTCATGTTTTCCAATATTACTATTACTCCATTACATTTTACATCTGAAAACATTTTGTTTTTTTTTAAAGCTTTATACTTTAGTATCTTTAACTGCATTTTTCCCCCAAGTGTTGAATAAGGGGTCTCACCTTTTCATTTTGCATAGGCTCCAACAAATTCTATAAAGGGCTTTGCGCCAAAATTCGAAGTAGCGTAGGAGAAATAGACAATGTCAGCATGTCCATCCATAGACTTCCTCACCTGAAATTTCCATAAAATTGGACAAGTGGATCAAAATAGATATAATACTGGTTTTTCAAGTGGGATCATGTCCTCTCTAAGGGGAAAAATGGCATACTTACATTCCTACAGACCTCTCTCGTATCTTTGCTATTATAGGAAAATCTGGCCAAAAAAAAGTGATTGAAATGATAATTTGGTTTATAGTCCCACATATTTTTCAGTAAACTCTTCAGACTGGTGCTGGGATTTGTTTTCTTGGTTTATTTAGATACTCTTGGCTTCTTTCTTAAAAGTAAATCACACATTCTGATCATAAACATTCTGTTAGTATTTGTCCGTACATACTGTATCTAATCTTTACAACAGTGTAAACCATGGTGCAGATCTGTACTGATCTATTTCCTTAAATTTGTAATGATCTATGTACTGATCATTTCCTTAAATTTGGCTGAAGAATTATCCTGATGGGAAGAGGCAGTCCCTAAGAATTGAGACCATCTCTATACTTAGATTAACTATAAGGAGAGAGAACTGGGGCCATCTATGTCAACATGACCTACCTATGTGCTCCAGGAAATTCTTGCCCAGAAATAAAAGTCTGTAGAACAGTAAATAATGTAATATTTATTTCAAGAAATTTTTGCAAGTAATTTTTCTTAGAAAAATGGTTTGTCCATCCAGGAAACAGCTTGCATATCAAACAACAGAAAGACTCTGATCTCACTGTACTGACCAATCCTAAATTATCATAACGTGCAGTTTTCTTCAGTCCTCATCAATTTTCAGCTTGGAAAGACCCTAACCCACTTGATTCCAGACACCATTACTATATAAAGGTCTTCTTCTTAAACAACTCTGAAACACTCTTAGGATTCTGTTAAGGAGGTGTTTGCTTTCACTGCAGTAGAACTAATAATCTTAGCTTTGCCTGACCATAAATTTTCTGATTGTCTTTTGAAGAATTGACAATCAATAGGCACTTTCCTATCAACCTGGTTAAATTTGTCAATATAGGCAGATAAGTAGAAACAGAGAGAAGAGTGTGGTAATTAAAAATAATCAACCAGCATAGCTAGAAATTTCATTAAGAAACAACAAAATAAAAGAGCTTCTTTACCCTCACTAATTTCATTCCTGTGTGGGATGATACCTTTTGGTTACATTAACCCCCACGTTTATTACTCCTCAAATATTTTAATGCCCAATATTCTAAATGAGGTAGGATAGTAGGGCAGTAATCAAACAGAAGATTTCCAAAAATAGCATCTGGGATGTCCATGCAACTGAATTTTGTGTCAGAAAACTTGGGTTTTATGTCAAATTCTTCCACTGGTTTATATAAATTTTTAAAAGTTACTAATTATTTCTTTGTTTAATTTTTTACTTCGAAAATATGCTAAAAATAATTACCAGACAAAAATAACTACCAGTTATAATTTTGATTGCCTACTCTTTATTAGACAGCACTCCAGGCAATGGAAATACATTCTAGTGGTCACACGAAATCATTAAATCAAGTAGTAAAATAATAAAATTAATAAAACAATATAAAATGTAAAGTTTTCTTATTTTGCTATCATTAATAATAATATCTTGACTCACTAATATCTTTATTCAAGTCAACAGTGTAAAAAAATCAAATCATTAAATACTCTCTAAGCTAAAACTTCTTTAAAGCCAGGGTCCATCAATATGAATTTTAGTCAACATGAATTCCTCAGATTTATTTTCAGTTGGGTACCATAAAATTCTTTGATTTGAAAATCATGGGAAAAATGATAGAAGTACCTTATTGACCTCTTCCAAAACTCTTCCTTTTGCTAAAAGTAAACACCATTTTTTATAAATGTAAAATTACATTAAATTACTTTTCTTAACTCTTCCTTTGAAAAACACAGTTGTGCATCTTATTGGCCAAGAATTAACTGTTAAAAATCCATATTGGAGTTATACTTTTAATGAAAGCTGGAATTTAATTGAATGAACAGAAATGGGCTCACTGGGAGGGGAAACAGATTTGGAGAACATTGTTAAAATAAATACAAGGAAGAATGATCCACTGCATTCTTCCTCTGAGGATAAAGACAAATATATGAAGTATGTGATTCTTAATAGGAAACACAGCTAAAAGTAAAACTGGAAACCAAGAAGAACCACAGATCAGGTCTTGTTTTCCCCACTGGGATGATGAGCCTCCTGCCAAGAGCTGTTATTTTCTATGCAAACGAATTTCCAGAATAAGATAAGAAGCCCTGATACAGAGAATGAGTGGAGGGAAAGATTTCTGAAATATGTTGGGTGCACACTATCAAATACTGTTCAATATCTGGAAAACACAAACTAGATTTATACCCAGCAGCATGGAGAACTCTTTAAAATAGTGTGGAGTGAAAAACATAAAAAAGTAAAAAAATAAGAAATAAATCCAGAATGAGATTGTTTGAACAATAACATTTATGTAAATTTAAAACAAATACACTTAAAAATTGCATAATTTACAAAGATAAAGGTATCAGTCAAATCCAGTAGAAGCGGTACTGTTTGAAAGGCATGAAGTAAAATAAGGGTAAAAGGGATAGAATTGAACAAATATGTACTTAAATAAGAGGAGCTTTGCATAGGTTGATGACAATAGTGTGCTATGAAGTAAGGATTAGAATTAAGTCAACTTTCTGCTCCTACGGTCTCTTTTTTTTTTAAGTAGTCCTTATGGAGATGTAACCAAGGACATTAGTGGCTTAAATGGTCAGGAAGTCAAGTTGGGACCACTTCGTGATGTTGGTAACTTGAGGTCTGTCAGTAGGAAGCAGGCAACCATAGAATGTGCAGCAGTTACAAAGCAGTAAATAAAAATAAGCTCAGAAGAACAGAGCATAAAAATGAAATAAATACAACAAAATGGAGTCTGAATTTAGTGCAAAAAGAGCAAATCCCAAAGGGAGTTCAGGGAGCAGCAACAACAAAAATGAAATAATAGCAGTGGGAAGAAGAAAGTGAATGGGAAAAATATGCAAAAATGAAGAAATGTTTAGAGAAGAAAGAAAGTTAGAGAAAGTTAAAATAATTGTAACAGGATTCAGTTCCAGTATACAAACTATAATACCTATATACTGATAAAGGCGTTTTAGTGACTGCAACACTCCCTCAAAAGATATAATTAAGGAGATTACGGAGGAGCCAAGCAGTGTTTTGTTTGTTTGTTTAAAGAATTATTTTTTTATTTATTTCTCTCCCCTCCTACCCCGCCAACCGTTGTCTGCTTTCTGTGTCCATTAACTGTGTGTTCTTCTGTGACCACTTGCATTCTTGTCAAGCAGCACTGGGAATTTTTGTCTCTTTTTGTTGCGTCATCTTGCTGCGTCAGCTCTCCATGTGTGTGGCACCACTACTGGGTGGGCTGCATATTTCATGCAGGGAGGCTCTCCTTGCAGGGCACACTCCTTGCACATGGACCACCCCTATGTGAGGAGTACCGCTGCATGGCATGGCACTCATTGCACATGGCAGCACTGTGTGTGGGCCAGCTCACCACATGAGCCAGGAGGCCCTGGTTACCGAACCCTTGTCCTCCTATATGGTAGGCAGATGCTCTATCAGTTAAGTCACATCCAGTTCCAGCATTTTGTTTTCTTTCATTTGTTTATTAATTCCAAACAGGGCCATAAAGTGAGTGGATAATCAGTGGTTTCCATCCTTAGCATCAGTATCACCTAAAGGGCTTATTGAAGCATAGATTGCTGTGCCAACCGGAGTTGCCAACTGAGAAAATTTGGGTTGTGCTCTGAGAATTTGCATTTCTACAAGGTCCAAGATGGTACTGATGCTTATGCTGCCAGTCCTAGGACAACCCTCTGAAAACTATTACTCTTAGAGGTGCTGAGAACCACTGATCTAAGTAATATTTAAAACAACTAACTGATTGCATTGTGTTTTCCCTGGGAAAATCCTTCCAGAGATTTTCCTTAGCTTGGCAAATAACCAGAAGCTCAAGTGCTGGAAGAGGAGAGTCAGGTCAAGCAATAGTTTAAAAAAAAAGTTTGAAACTGGATCAGGAAGGATATGATACAGGGAAACCTTAGTTTCAAGGATAAGGACTTGAAAGTGATTCAGTTTGAAGCCAGGAGTAATAAGGCTGCTGGAATATAGATCAGGGATAATCAACCCAGAAATTCTTTGTGACATGTGAGTGTGTTGGTATAATACAGTAGTTGAGAGCATATTCTCAAAGATTAGTAGACTAAATTTCAGGTCCTGACCCTATCATTTACTAATTGTTATTCTTTGGTCAAGTAGTTTCAGTCTTTTCCAGCTAATTTTCCTTATCTAAAAATGGAGTTGATAATTCAGAACTCTATTAGTCAAGATAGGCAAACTCCTCTGACAAAGAACCCTAAAATTTAAAGTGGCTTAATGCATTAAGTTGATTTCTTGCTAATACATATTTCAATGTAAGTGTTCCTAGTTGTAAAGTTCTTTGAGGCAAACTCCTTGTAAAACTGACTCAAAGACTCAGGATGATGGCATCTTGGGGTTCCACCATCCTGTGGTTTGGAGGTTGTCCTGGTATCATCCCATCAGCAGATGTGGAGGATGCAGGTGGACAGGAGAGAAAATGTGAAGTACTGTACAGTAATACTTAACTCTCTTAGCCAGAAGTGATAACCACCACTCTCATTCAAATTCCAGGGGTGAGACCTGGTCATATGGCTATATCTAGATGCAAAAGATTCTGAAAAATGAGTATGCCCATCTCAGTACAAATTTACACTATTACAGAAGAGCATGAATATTCTTGTCAGCTAGTCATCTCTTCCACCCTAACTCCCAGGATTGTTTTAAATATTAAAATTTACTGCTAAATGTAAAAAAACTTAGGACATAGTGATGATAGCCATTATATTGATTTGCTGGTTCTTAAAGTGACCCATGGCTTGGCCAGTCCTGAGAGCTTTGGAAGAGAGCCCAGAACTTTTTAAGATTGTAAGGCATAATTTCTGCCTGCAGATGATTCACCAGTTCTCTTTAAAGAGATCTTGATTAGCAAAGCAAAACGCACTCTTTTTAACTTATTATCATGAACATTTCTATACATGCTAGTAAGTAGAAAAATACCCCAACGTACCCAATATCTAGCTTCAACAATTTTCAACCTTTTTTTTCATGTGTGTCCTACATTTTGTTTGAAAGCAAATCCCAGTGTTTTTATCATTTCACCTGCACAGGTTTCAGTATTATCACTGATAATGATGATGTTTTCCACTAAACAAAATTTATATTAATTCTTTAACAATATCTAATACCCATACCATATACATATTTCCCTGATTGCCTCTAAAACAATTTTTAGAGATGGTTTGCTTAAATCAGGATCAATGCAAGTTTCTCCACACTGCATTTGGTTGATGACTTTTGAGTCTCATTTATTCTGTAACAGTTTGTCCTATCACCCTCATATTTTAAGTGCCATTTAGTTACTGAACAAATTGAAATCCCCACAATATAGATTTATATGCTTGCATCAATGTGGTGTCATTTAACATGAAACTCTATTTCCTGTATTCCATCTTTCCTTTATTTCATGTTTGATTTGTTTTGATGAGATTTAAGTTCAATTCTTTTGGAATTTTTTTTGAAAAAAAATTCTTTCATGTTTGATTTGTTTTGATGAGATTTAAGTTCAATTCTTTTAAGTTTTGCTGTGACATTCCTATTAGAGCACATCAAAAAATACATAATATCTTGTTGATCCCTTTGGTGAGATTAGGATTAACCAGTGGGTTCAGTTGATGTCAGCCTAACCTTCCCTCATCAAGTTTCTCATCAACCTATCTTTCAATCGTTTTAGTAGCCTTTAATAACCTATGCTTAGACCTACTTAATGATAGTAATTTTAAAATGCCATATGCAACTACTAGCTGGTATTATTATGTAAATAACTTTTTCTCATCAATTCTTCATTCATTCTGAAGTACCATTCAAAAGGGAATCAGTTTTCAGAATAATGATTTGATCCTCGAGAACTTTCAAAAATCACAAGTGAGTTTTATTTTTAATATCATATGAATTCATGTAATTGATGTTTTAATCCATTTTAAGGATTATTCGATGCTAAAATTCTATACTTTTGGACCATGTAAGCTGAATCAAGTTGGCACCTATATTCCGTTGGTGTGACTTGAGTTGTATTGATTAGGTTCTTTGCTTTCTGACATAACAAGATAATCTCAGACTGATCTTGAACATTTTCTGTCCTAAACTTAGAATTCAGTCATTCTTCCAAGGAGACCTGGTACCATTTAGTGAAAAATTGTATTTAAAAAGTACATTGTGGACCCCAGGGGTAAACCTTGCTATAATCCCATAATTAATTCTAGGCCTTTTCTATGGTCAGAACTAAAAAAATATTATATATATATTAGAAAGAGAAAATGAAATCGTAAATACAAATAAATACTAATATTTCCTATCCAAATTAAAAATTAGAGTTTTTACTTAAATTTTTAAATTTTATTTTTGAATTTCCTTTTTCTTATGCTGATTATCATGGTTTCTAATAACATTAAAATGATACTTGTTTGCTTTATCTGATGATTTAATGATAGCTATCTCATTTATATAAATACTTCAAAATAACAATACAAGTTTGCTGAATGCAATCTAAATTTTTGTGCTTATTTTTATCTGTAAAATAAAACCCTGTAAGAATGTTTTGTCAATGTACTGTGCTGTATAGTCACTTAAAGCAAATTTTTTTCTGTGTGATTATGCCACAAGTTTAGATTAATTTGTTTCTGTCTGTTTTAGATTTTTAAGGACTGCTTTTTTTAATATAGTAAACATTTTAAAACTTCAATGTTTGCATGGTTTAATCAAAACTCTAAATCAAGTATATTCAGAGAGTCTAATTTCATCTCTTTTCCTCTATGTCTCTATGTCTTTTTTTTTTTTTTACTTTCCACATAGATAATCATTTTTATTAGCTGTGGGTTTATCTTATATCTTTTTAAAAGTATAAGCTGATGCCTATAAATACTCCTATCTCCCCCTTTTTAAGCAACAAATCATGATGAACTCTAACCAACATGACCTTGAACTGGTAATCCCATGATTCTTTTCCTATTGCCTATCTCCTCAGAAGATTAGAAGTAATACCCAAAGGCAGCCAGAGTAATAGTACGTCCTGTGAACAGATTTTCACCCCATACATGAATAATTAAGGGGCCATGGCTGAAGGACACCTTTGTGCCTCAAATGTGCCATGCATCATCAGATTCAAAAGTGGCACTGGTCTTATAGCATAAGCCAGGAATTTATCCTCAGGGTTTATTGTTATGAAGCAGGCCCATAAAGATATAGTTAATCTTTGAGAAATATATCAAATATTTTGGTTGATCACAGCTGAAGCTTTCATATGACCAATCCTTAAAATAATAATAATAATAGTTTTTCATTAATTTATTATGGAGCTATGAAAAAAGATGACTCTTATAATTGAAACATTAAATATGATTGGGAAAAGATACATCTGATTACAAATGATAGAAGTTATAAGGAGAAGTCTATCTTAAAATCTTACCTCCTGCCTCTTGCCAAGCCTCATACTTCCTGCTATTGAGTCATCATGAATTAATTGGTAACAAAAATGATTATGACATATTATACATATAACCGATCAGTTCAATTTCAAAAATATGCATTGAATATCTGTACTACCACATCTACTATACTAAGTACTGAGCAAAGAAAGATGAATGAGACTTTGTCCCTGTCCTTGGATATGAATCATAATATGAATAATTTCAAAGTAATATGGAAAGTATTATGGTAAGAAGAATGAACAGTGTACTATGGGAACATATAGAATAGCTTGGGTATATCTGCAAAGCTTTCAGACTCAGATGTTAAAGGATGAGTAGTCAAGCAAAGAAGGGGCAGGTGGACATTTCTGGGAGAGGAAACAGCATGAGGAAAGGTACAGCAATGTGAAAGGTCCTAGTGTGTGCAGGTGGCGATGGAAGGGTAGTAAGAGGATCTACAAGTAACTCAGAAAATCCACATCGTGGCAGTGGCAGGAATGGTGGGAGAGTAGCCTGGAGAGTAATGCCAGCAGTGGAACAGTAGTGAAAGAAACATTAACCAAGGATAAAGCAGTTGATGGGGTGACACTTTACATTAGATGTCAGGGAAGGCTTCTCTGAGAAAATAAGTGACACAGAAGATCATATAAATATGATCATATGAAAATTTGGGGGAAGAACTTCCAAGAAAAGGGAATAGACACCTTGGATTATTCAAGGAACCACAAGGAAGTTGGAGTGTCTGAATAAGAGATTGTTGTTTTTGACATTGATATTATTATGTTAGTGTCAGTTTAAGCCACACTCCAGAGCAGTGGTTGGCTAACTATAGAGATTGGGTCACTTCTTGCCTGCCACTTCTTGTTTTTATAAATAAAGTTTTATTAGAACAAAATCACACTCATTTGTTTACCTATTGTCTATGATTGTGTTCTTGTTACAACATCAGAGTATACTTTGGCTTGCAAAGCCTGAAATATTTTCTATCTTTCTCTTTACAAAAAAGGTTTGCCAATCTGCTCTAGAAGCAGGCATTTGCCTTAATGAAGAATACAAACTACAGGTCAGTTAGCATTTAATTAGAAAGGACACACTCCAGAGCTGGCTACCACAAGTGCTTCAGCCATCCTTATATTCAGGCAATGGCAGAGGTTTTGCTTATTACCAAAAGAATGTAAGAAATAGGTTTTTCTTTAGGACCTATGTGTCATTTTTTTACTTCTTTCTTTTTCTTATTCCACATAGCCAATCTGTTAGGAGATTTGTTTGCTTTCCTTTACAACACTGTCCATTTAGAATCTACTCATGACTGAGCATCTCCAGCACTCTCCCCCTGATCAAAGCCACCATCACATCTTCCATGGATAATTGCAGTAACCTTCTAATCTGTCTTTCTGCAACCATTCTTGGCCTCCTACATTCTATTCTCTTCACATTAACCTGAGGGACAAGGAAAGCCAGATTGTGTTTTTCCTCTGTTCAAGCCCCACCCTCCTAACCACACTCAGCAAGTTCTTACTACAAAATCTGTTCCTCTAGCCCCATTTGACCCCATCCCTTACTATCTTCTCCCTGGGTCACTCATATTGATGTGGGCTATGGGTGGGAGGCTCTCTCTCTTCAGAAATAACCTAAGCTGTTTGACTTGTGGGTGTGAAACAGTAAGAGGCTGCAGTCCTGCCCTTAGTGACAATGGCAACGACTCCAGTTCTGGCAAACAGTTTAACAGTGCAATGTCTATAAACTTTAAGTATTTAGGGGAAATGCAAACCAAATATGCTAAAAGCTTCTCTAGAATGTCTGGAGTGAATGCTAAAAGCTTACCTAAGATGTGGAAGATATATATGCTAATTCAAGCCTATTGAGAACTGAAACAAAGGGACCATTTGGCCTTTCCTCTATGTATAAAAGAAATTTGAAAATCTTGTTCAGGGTTCAGGATTGAAACAGAAAGCTCCCAAGTCCAGCTGGCCATCAATAAACCATTTTTCCTTCTCAAAATCATTCCTGAGTCCTGACCTCTCTATACGCAAATAATTGAACCTCTCTCAAATTCTACAACATTTTTGGCGACCACAAAGGGACAGCAAATGAAGGCCAGAGACGAAAGCATTTTGTTGTCCCTTCCAAATCCCTGAGGAAGATGGGAGGACTCAGGTGAACCCCAAATCTGGGTGCCCCTGGATTAAATTTAATCCAGAAAAGATGTGGGCTCCACCAGAATCTTCCTGACAAAAATCGAGGGCAATGGAAGGTCTGAAGAGAAAGATTCTGGGAACAAAAAAGAACTCCAAACATGGAAGAAGGTAAGACTCCCCGGGTGAGCACAGTCTGGAAAGCCCTAGCTTTAATTGCTAGGAAGAGGAGGCTGATCACCTCCCAAGAAAACCCTAGTAGCCCCAGAAAATTGGGGGGAAGCCATTCTCTCTAGGCCTGGGAAAAAGAGAAAAACCGGGGAAAAGCCCTGGTGTTTCAGGTTTGCCTAACTGCATGTTAAAAGCTGGTACTGGTCTCACATCCACTGAAGGAGTGGAGTCTTGATTTTAATAGAAAGGGTTGTTTATAGGTTCGAGTACTAATGTCCTGGAGAAAAAACAGGAAAAAGCCCTGGTGTTTTGGGTTTGTCTAACTGCATGTTAGAATCTGGTACTAGTCTTATATCCACTAAAGGAGTGGAAGCTTGATTTTAATAGGAAGGGCTGTTTATAGTTTCGAGTCCTAACGTCCTGGAATTTGTTCTAGATTGAAAAAAACAAACAAACTTGGTTACAGAAAAATGAATCAGCTTTTCTAGTGGAGATTGGTCTGGATGTAAAGTTAAACAGTGGAAAAAGCCTAGCTGAAATCTTTTGTTATGGTGCTAAATTGTGAATGAATTTGCTTTATACCAAATGTTAAGTGTTCTAAGGTTTGTGATGGCTGTAGGGGCAGCCATGTTGAAAATATATATATAGAACTTGTGGTTCAGATTAGTGACCTTTGTGCTTCTATGTCAGCTCAATGCTAGTGTTGGAGTTGTGTGGTTATGTAAAGTAGAAATCAATTGAGCTGGAGCCCTCCCTTGCCATTGGCAAGGGGGAGAAATGATTATGGGGCAAAACTGTGAGGAGTCTGGAGGTTTGCGGAGTCTAGATGTTTGTGCATGCTCTGCTGTCTTGTCTCTGGTCTGCTCCTTTGCTGGAGCTTGGAGGCCATCTGTGTCCGTGCCACGCACCCAAGTTTGTCAGGGCTGCCCCAGTCAGGGCGGCTGGGTCCCTGGGAGAGTTGCCGAATTTGAGCAGATTCTGTCTGCTCATTTTGGCTGAAAGCTGGAAAGGGGGGAGGGGCTTGCCCCTTTCCAGTGAGTCCACACCTTCTATTCATAAGCTGCATTCCTGTTTGATTGTTGTGCACCCCACTGCCTGGAAGGGGGGAAGTGAAGGGGCTGAAAAGCAGAATCAGAATAAATGCAGTAAAGTTCCCTCCATAGGGTGTCAAAGCCAAAATACGTTTGCATTCTGCCCAGGTTCTTAGAAGGTATTGTAGTAACTTTAAGTAAGAGAATGTGTTCTGTGAAGGTAAAATTTGTCTTAAAGGTATAAATAATTACAAAAGTTTAACAAAGCATTGTTTAAATTAAGGTATTTAAATGGCTAATTGCAGAAAGTCATTATTAAACAAAAACTGAATTGATAATAATAATAATAAAAGGTAATTTTATAACAAGAAAACATTTCTTCGGCAACCAACCTCCCCTGCCAACTTGCTTCCAAAAAAACTTTCTGGTATTACATGCTACTAAATTGTGTAAGTAAACAGTCATTTGATATATGATGTGTTGCATTAAATTGTTTTATATATATATATATATATATAAACAAGGAATAAACTTTAACATTGTCAAACTCTTGTGCATTCAAACCAGGCCTTGAATACATTACAGGTGGCCTCTCCAAGTGAGTTATTGGCTAGGCTGGTCACTGACCCCTCAATTAAAAATATTTGCTATATCAGCCTCTGGTTCTGCTCCTAAAGTTGATGGAAACTACGTTGTAGTTTCAAGCTCCTGCAGCAGCCAATAATGACTCAGTACAGCCAAGTGTACAATGGACATCGCCTCCAGACTGGCACTGTTCCATAGTGCCAGAGAGCACTATGCACCAGGCTAGTAGTATACTGGAAAATCTCTGTAGGATCAACGATGCTGCCACTTTGCTCACTGCATGAAGAACATGCTAAGTGGAGCCATGATGCCAGGATACTGTAAGTAATTGACATTATGGCCTGCTCTCATGGAGAGATAACATGTAAAGTACTACAACCTGAAACTTAAAACTAATAATCGCAACTCTGAATCCTTATGCAGTAGAATACAGTAGAATATAGTAAGTTGACTGAGCCTGGCAGAGACTGCCACCCCGTTCTATAGACATGTTTATTAACTGTTTAGAAAATGAATTTACTAGGAATTTAACATGTCTAATATACTTCTGTACTTGATCTAAAATAGAAAAGATAACGTTGTAATTATTAGGCATATATTTAGTACAGGATAAAAGTACAGCACTTAATATTAACTAATGTATTACTTATTAATTTTTTTTCCAACTCTAGAATATAAGTTCAGAGAGAGAAGGGATTATTTTATTCCTGTTCACTGCTGTATCCTCAACAGCAAAAACAGTATCTGGCCCAAATAGGCACTCAGAAAATATTTAATGAATTAATTAGAAACTTATTAATTTACATACTTGATGCTAATAGTAAAATCAATAGTATTATATGAATGTGGTAGTCTAAATATTTTAGACACACTCACTGTCATCCATCAATAAGGTATACATGTATAAAGTATAAAACCTAGTGAACCCTAATTCTGTACCTTTTAGATGATGCATAGGGCTTGATTCATTTCTAATTTAATTCCATTGTGTTCAGAGAACATAATTTGTATGTTTTCATGCCTTTTAAATTCATTGAAACTCGTTTTATGGCCAAAAATATTGGCTAACCTGGAGAATTCACTACATGCACATAAAAGGAATTTGCATTCTGCTGTCTGTTGATAGATGGAGTGTTTTATAAATACAGTTAAGTCAAGATGGTGCACAGTACTGTTCAAGTATTCTATCTACTTTCTGACTTCCCATCTAGTTTGTGTATCAATTTATGAAAGTGGAGTATAGAAGTCTCCAACTCTTGGAATGAGGTCATCAGATGGTAATGTAAGACATTCCCTGGAAAATTCTCTGTTCAGAATCAGCTAATAAAGGCAAATACTACTTGATTAGAACTGTAGAAGATGATAGAAACTGGAGAATGACTTCACAAATGCTGAATCAAAGAAAAAGAAAAATAATCTCCAAGATCAAGTAAGAAATTCCTGTTCCAGAACCATCAGTCTGGATCCTTCCCCATCAATTAATCCCATGCATGCAGAGGCAGCAAAATCCAGGACCCTCTGCCATAAATGGAGACTATAGAACTCCTCACAGCAGCGAGTTACAACTCCACACACCTCCATGCGCAAGGACCCAGGTCCTCAGAGACCCAGGTCAGAACAAGTTGCTGAGTCATGCTGCATACAAGGGGACCCACAGGGTGCAGAGTGCAGAAAGACTGCAGCAGAACTATTGGCAAGAATTGTACACCTTCAGTCCACTTTCTGTTGGTTGGACTGCCTAAATGAAAACCAGACTTTTCTGGATTGCATCACATTTTTGGATTGACCCTATGTGGCTCCCTGGATCAGAATTCCCTAATGAGGAAGAAATCAAAGTTAGAAAAGTCACACAGAAAGAAAAAATAAAAGTTGAACTGCTATAACATAGGATGGATCCCAGAGTGGAAATATGTAAAGAAAAGGGATAGCTTAAATGAGGGAGAAAACTTTTAAAAATCATAGGAACTGGGGAGAAAATTTTGCACAATAATAAACAGAATAGATCAAGGTACCTGGAGAAGGAACAAATAAAAGGAAGCTTTCTCCTGGAGATGAAATAATAATGCAATCTTAAAATAGTACTGCACATCCAGGGCAAGAATTAGATGAAAAACTGAGAAAATCTGAACAGATAAACATGGGCTACTGTAAAGGTCCAGAGGAAATTGGAACAAGCATTCAAGAAGCCAAGAAACAAACAAGCAATAAACAGTAGACAAGAGGGAGACACTGACTTCCAGGGTTAAATAATCAGATGCCCAGACATCAGCAAATAATTACAAGCCATACTAAGAAACAGGACGATATGGCTCAGTCAAGGAACATGTTAAAATCACTCAGAAGGCACAGAATTTGAAATAACTGATCAAAGAAGTACAAACAAATCTAAATCAACTCAAGATGATGAAGGACAATATGGATATAGAGCTAAATTATCTAAAGGCAATGTGTAGGCATAAAGCAAAATTTGAAAGTATAAAAAGAAACATAACAGAAATTATGGGACTAAATGCACAATAATAGAAGTTAAAAACACTAGAGTCATACAAGAGATTTGAACAGGAAGAAGACAGAATCAGTAAACTAAAGAAAGGACAATGAAAATCATTTAGTCAGAAGAAAAGATAGAGGAAAGAATACAAAATTTGAGCAGATTGTCAGGGCCTTGAGTGACAGCATGAAAAAACAATCACACAGTTATGGTGGTACTAGGAGAAGAGAAGGAAAAAATAGCAAAAAGAATATTTGAGGAAATAATGGCTGAAAATTTCCCAACTCTTATGAAAGACATAAAACACATGTCCAAGAAGTGCAAAGTACTACAAACAAAATAAATCCTAATAGACCTACTACAATACATATACTAATCTGAATGTCAAATGTCAGAGTAAACCAGAATTCTGAAAGAAGCATGGGAAAAACAATTGGTCACTTACACAGAATCCTCAATGAGACTAAGGACTGATTTCTCATCAGAAACCATGGAGGAAATAAGGAAGTATTATAATATATTTAAGATACTGAAAGAGAAAAACTGCCAGTCAAAAATTCTTCATCCAGCAAAACTGTCCTTCAAAAATGAGGAAAGTTTAAAATATTCACAGAAAATCAGAAACTGAGAGAGTTCATCAATCAAAGACCTGCCCTACAAGAATGACTAATGGGAGTTCTGCAGGTAAAATGAAACAAAACAAAACAGGATAGAGTGGCTTGTAGTAGTGTGAAAAAATGAAGATCTTCAGTAAAGGTAACTAAAAGGATAAATGCAAAACCCAATAGTAGTGTATTTTTAATATACAACTCTACTCTTTAAATCCTATTAGTCAGAATACAATTGAACAAGAAAAAGGGGTATTTGCTGATAATGGACATACAAAATATAAAGAGGTAGAGTGGGACCTAAACAATATAAAGAGGGAAAACAGAAGGCTATCAGAGCAGAGAACATGTATGCTGTTGAAGCTAAGTTGGTATCTTTTCAAATTAGTATAATTTGTTATAAATGTTATATGTTAAATGTTATAAAAAGTTATAAATGTTGGTTGTATAATATAAACCCTAGGGTAAACCACAAAGGAAGCATTTTAAAAATATGCAGAAATAGAAATGAGAAAGGGATCAATCAAATACATCACATAAGATCAACTATACAGAAAAGGAGGTTGCAATAGAGGAAAAGAGAGTGAAAAAAAAAGATATAACGCATACAGACTAAAAGAAAAGATGACTGAAGTAAGTAATGCCTCAAAGTAAAAACACTGAAAATTAAAGGAATAGACTTCCGAAAAAAAAAATGCAGATTGACAAAATGGATTTAAAAAGACTGATCCAATTATGTGTTGTTTACAAACAGCTTACCTTAGACCCAAAGACACAAATAGAATGAAAAGGAAAAAATGGAAAAAGATGTTCCATGGAAATAGTAACCAAAAAAAGAGCTGGAGTAGATATAATAATGTAGGACAAAATAGACTTTAAGTAAAAAACTATTAAAATAGACAAAGAAAAATACTAATATTAATAAAAGTGGCAATCCACCAAGAAGAAACAAAAATAATAAATATTTATGCAGTTAACCATGGTGCCCCCAAATACATGAGGCAAACAAGCAAAATTTAATGGAAAAATAGACATCACTACAATCTAGTTAGAGACTTCAATATACAACTTTTATTAATAGATGGAACATCTAGTCAGAAGATCCAATAAGAAAACAGAGAACTTGAATAATATGATAAATAAATGATAAATGAATTAGACCTAACAGACATATACAGAACCCTACACCCTGAAACAGCACAATATAGATTCCCCTAAGATGCACATGGATCATTCCCCAGGAGAGACCACATACTGGTCCCAGAACAAGACTTAATAAATTTAAAAAGATTGAAATGATATGAAGCATCTTCATATTGAACTAATAGGTTGAAGCTGGAAATCAATAATAGGCTAAGAACTGGAAAATCCAAAAAATACATGGAAGTTAAACATACACTCTTAAACAATCAGTGGGTCAAAGAAGAAATTGAAAGGGAAATCAGTAAATATGTTGAAATGAATGAAAATGAAAAACAGCATATCAAAACTTAGGGGATGCAGTGAAGGCAGTGCTGAGAAGGAAATTTATAGCCCTCAATGCTTACATTAAAAAAGAGAAACAGCTAAAATCAGAGATTAAACCACACATCTGGATGAACCAGAAAAAGAAGAGCAATGCAAAACCAAAGCTAGCAGAAGTAAAGAAATAACAAAGACCAGAACAGAAATAATTGAATAAAGAATTAAAAAAGGAACAGAGAGCATTTAAAAGTTGGTTTTTAAAAAATAATCAATAAAATCAACAAAACCTTAGCTATATTGACATAGAAAAATAAGACCAAAAATAAATAAAATCAGAATTGAGAGAGAGGACATTACTATTGACCCCACAGAAATTAAAAGGATCATAAGATGATCCTATGAATAACTGTATGCCAAAAAATTAGGCAACCTAGATGAAAAGGACAAATTCAAAGTCAAAGAAACACACCAACAAACTACAATGTCCCTAGAGGGAAAGGAATATCTCAATAGGCCAATTACAAGAAATGAGATTAACTCAGTCATCAAAACTCACTGAACAAAGAAAAGCCCAGGATCAGAAGACTTCACAGGTGAATTCTACCAATGATTCCATGAAGAATTAATACCACTCCTGCTCCAACTTTTGCAAAATTTAAAGAGGAAGGAACACTACCTAGCTCACTCTGTGAGTCCAATGCCACCCTAATGCCAAAGCCAGAAAAAGATACAAAAGATAATTACAGACTGCTTTCCCTTATGAATATAGGTGCAAAAATTCTCAACAAAATACTTTCAAATTGAATCCAACAGCAAATTAAAAGAATTACATACCATGATAAAGTGGATTTTATCCTAGGTATGAAAGGGTGGCTCAACATAATAAAATGAATTAATGTAATATACCACATTAACAAATGAAGGGAAAACCCCACATTAATTGATGAAGAAAAGGCATTTGACAAAATCCAGCATCCTTTCTTGATAAAAACACTTAGAAAAAATAGGAATAAAAAGAAACTTCCTCTTCATGATAAAGGGCATATATGGAAAACCCACAGCTAAAATCATACACAATGGTGAAAGACCAAACACTTTCCCTCTAAGATCTGGAACAAGATAAGGATGTTCACTGTCATCACTGTTATCCAACATTGTACTAGAAGTGCTAGTCAGAGTGAGTAGTTAGGCCATAAAAAGAAATAAAATACATCCAACTTGAAAAGGAAGAAGTAGAATTTTCACTATTTGCAGAGACATGATCCTGTATACAGAAAGTCCTGAAAAATCTACATCAAAGCTACTAGAGCTAATAAATGAGTTCAGGAAAGAGGTAGGGTTGAAAAGTCACATGGAAAAATCAGTAGTGTTTCTACACCCTAGTAATGAGAAATCTAAGGAGGAAAACAGGGAAAAAAATCCATTTACAACAGAAACTGAAAGAATCAAATATCTAAGAATAAATTTAACCAAGGATGTAAAGGACTTGTACACAGAAAACTATACATATTGCTAGAATTAAAGAAAACCCAAGTAAATGGAAGGACATTCCATGTTCATGGATTGGAAGACTAAATATGGTTAAGATGTCAATTTTATCCAAATGATTTACAGATTCAATGCAATTCCAAACAAAGTTTCTGAAAGAGTACTCTTCAGAAATGGAAAAGCCAATTATCAAATATAGTTTAATGGGTAAGTGGCCCAAAATAGACCAAGACATCTTTAAAAAGAACAAAGTTGGAGGATTCACACTTCCTGACTTTAAAGCTTAATACAAAGAAAGCTACAGTGGTCAAAACAGCATGATACTGGCACAAGGATAAATATATCGACAATAGAATCCAGTTGAAAGCTCATAAATAGACCCTCATATCTATAGCCAATTGAAATATACATTTTTTTTGAGGTACTAGGAGTTGGGAATGAAACCAGAACCTTGTATGTGGGAAGCCAGCACTTAATCATTGAGCCACATCAGCTTCCCTGAGTTGGTTTTTTTTGTTTGTTTGTTTTGCTTGTTTGTTTACATTTTTTCAGGAGACACCAGGAACCAAACCTGGGACTTCCCATGTGGGATCCACTTAAGTCACATCTGTTCCCAACAATTGATTTTTTTATTTAAAAAATGTTTTTAAATTATATCACTCATACATAAACAATAAGCATAGAGTGAAAGTTGTGAATTTATAAAACAAACATGCATAGCATCATGGGGTCTCATACCTCACCCTATCACCAACTTGCACTGTTATGAAATATTTTTAATAAATGATGAAAGAGCATCCCAAAATATTACTATTATCCAAAGTATCTTACATTTGATGTATTTTTGCCCAAACCCACACTTTTTTAATATCACTCATACATGAACATACATAGACCATAAGTGTATAGTAAAAGTTGTGAACATATAAAACAAACATGCAAAATATTATACAAGTGTCCTGTACATCAACACACCACTAACACCTTGAATTGTTGTGAGACATTTGTTACAAATTATGAAAGACTATCACCAAAAACGTACTACTAACTATAGTCCAAATCTTACATTTGGTGTAATTCCTCCCCAGCCCACCCTATTATTATTTTTTAATATAATTTTATTACAGAAATTGTGACCTTACAAAACAATCATACACATATGTAGAATTCCCATACAACACCCCTTCATCAACCTACCACATTGTGGTGGAACATTTGTTACAGATTATGAGATAATATCATCAGACTATTGACACCAACCATGGTCCATAGCATATCTGGCATGCTTTTTCCATACTACTCCATTAGCAACACAGTACATCTTTGGTATAGATGTATAATTATTACAGTATTGCTGTTAACCATAGTCCATAGATCACTCCAGGTGTATTTTTCACATGCTTCTCCACATTCCCATCACCGTGCAATAGTGACATACATTTGGTCTAGCTCAAAGAAGAACACTCTTGCATCTGTACCATCAACCACAATTCTCATTCACCTCTGGGTTCACTTTGTTGTTCAGTCCCTAGATTATTCTTTTGTTTTCTTTCAATTGACATTTAAATCCCTAGACTATCCTTTCCATCCACATTCCCATTTATAAAGCAGCTGTTACTCACTATGTGTTATCACCAACTCTATACATTTCCACTATTTTACAGTAAAGTTAATTAAAATTTCTACATATGTTAAGTATCAGTAGTCTCTCTCAGCCCTTCTCTTATCTCCTTTAAGAATTCATCACCTACCACCAGGTCTTAGAGATGTTTTCCTATATTTTCTTCTAGAAGATTTATTGTTCCTCCTTTTATATTTAGGGCTTTGGTCTATTTTGAGTTAAGTTTTGTATAAGGTGTGAGATAGGGATTCTTATTTTTTTCTTTTGGCTATGGATATCCAGTTCCGCCCATAGAATTTGTTGATTAGACTGTTCTGCCTGAGCTGTGTGGGTTTCAGAGGCTTGTCAAAAATCACTTGATCATAGATGTGAGGGTCTGTTTCTGAACCATCAATTCAGTTCCATTGGTCTTTGTGTCTGTATTTATGCCAGTATCAAGCTTTATTTTAAACCACTGTTACTAGGTAATATAATTTAAAATCCAGAAGTGAAAGTCCTCCAACTACATTTTTCCTTTTTAAAATACTTCTGGAAATTTGGGACACCTTACCCTTCCAAATACATTTGATAATTGTGTTTTCCATTTGTTGTTTAAAATATGTTAGTAGAATTTTTATTAAGATTGCATTGAATCTGTATATCAATTTGGGTAGAATTGACATCTTAATGATATTTAGTCTTCCAATCCATGGATAAGGAATGTTCTTATTATTTAAGTGTTTATTGACTTCTTTTAACAATGCATTATAGTTTTTTGAATACAAGTGATTTACATCCTTGGTTAAGTTTATTCCTAGTTATTTGATTCTTTTAATTTTTTTTTTTAAGATTTATTTACCCCCCCCCCCCCACGTTGTCTGTTCTCTGTGTCTATTTGCTGCGTCTTATTTCTTTGTCTGCTTCTGTTGTCGTCAGCGGCAGGGGAAGTGTGGGCGGTGCCATTCCTGGGCAGGCTGCACTTTCTTTCGTGCTGGGTGGCTCCCCTTACAGGCGCACTCCTTGCGCGTGGGGCTCCCCTACACAGGGACACCCCTGCATGGCAAGGCACTCCTTGCACGCATCAGCACTGCTCATGGGCCAGCTCCACACAGGTCAAGGAGGCCTGGGATTTGAACCGCAGACCTCCCATGTGGTAGACGGACACCCTAACCACTGGGCCAAGTCCGTTTCCCTATTTGATTCTTTTAGTTGCTATTGTAAATGGAATATTTTTCCTGACTTCCTCCTCAGATTGAGCATTAGTAGTGTCTTTTAAAGTCCATTTCATCTGATATAAGTATAGCTATACTTATACTCCTTGTCAATTGATTTTTGACAATGCTGTCAAATTCACTCAATTAGGAAACTAAATAGTTTCTAAATTTTTTTTATTAAATTGTCTTTTTTAAAGGTACATAGATCACAAAAAAAGTTACATTAAAAAATATGAGGTTACCACATACCCCACCCCCCACCCCACCCCCACTCCTCCCACATCAGCAACCTCCCTCATCATTGTGGCACATTAATTGCATTTGATGAATAAATTGTGGAACACTGATGCACTGCATGGATTATAGTTTACATTGTAGTTTACACTCTCCCCCAGTACATTCAGTGGTTTATGGCAGGATATATAATGTCCAGTATCTGTCCCTGCAATATCATTTAGGACAACTCCAAGTCCCAAAAATGCCCCCACGACTCAGCTCTTCTTCCCTCTCCCTGCTCTCAGCAACTACAGTAGTCACTTTCTCCAGATCAATGCTACAGTTTCTTCCATTATTAGTCACAATAGTTCTATAGCAGAATATCAGTAAGTTCACTCTAATCCACATTTTATTCCTCCATCCTGTGGATTTTGGGTTGGTGATGTCCACTCCACCTCTATATTAAGAGGGAGCTTAGATTGAACATGGTTGATGGATGTGATTCTCCTGCTTAGAGTTGTAGGCACTCTCAGTTCCCAGGTGTGGTGGTTGACCATCTTCACCTCCCTGTTGGCTGACCTGTGCAAGTCCAACAAACCAGAGAGTAGGAGCTGCAATTCTGCTGCGCTCAGGGTCCAGCTGGCACATGGACAGTCCAGAGATTCAAGTCTCCTGGGTATACTCCAACCCCAGTGCCAACCACAGGTCAGTTTCTTAAACAAATATTGCTGGGAAACTAGATATCCATATTAAAAAAAGAATGAATGAGGAACCCTATCTCCCACCATACACAAACATTAATTCAAAATGTATCAAAAGTTTAAATATAAGAACTAGGATTATAAAACTCCCAGAAGAAAATATAGAGAAGCATCTTCAGGATCTTGTGTTAGTCAATGGTCTCTTGGACTTTACACCCAAAGCACAACAAACAAAAGAAAAAATATGTAATGGGACCTCATCAAAATTAAAAACTTTCATATATTAAAGGACTATGAAAAAATAACCTACTCAATGGGAGAAATTATTTGGAAACCATATATCTGATAAAGGTTTAATATCCAAAATCCATAAATTTATAAAGAATATATATATGTAAGAATATATAAATATATAAAGAAATCCTACAACTAAAAAATACAAAGAGAAACATCCCAATTAAAAAATGGGCAAAAGACTTGAATAGATATTTCTCCAAAGAGAATATACAAGTGGTTAAAAAGCACATGAAAAAATGTTCAACATCACTAGCTATTACGGAAATGCAAATCAAAACTACAGGATACCATTTTACACCCACTAGAATGGGTTCTATTAAAAAATTAAAAATTACAAGTGTTGGAACAGATATGGAGAAATGGGAACACTCATTCATTGCTGGGGACAATGTAAAATGGTGCAAATGCTATGGAAGACAATTTGGCAGTTCCACAGAAAGATAAACATATAATTGCCATATGGTCTGGCAATCTCTTTACTAGGTATATACCCCAAAGAATTTAAAACAGAACTCAAACAGATATTTGCACACCAGTGTGCATAGTGGCATTATTTACTATTGCCAAAAAGTGGAAGCATCCTAACAGATTATCAGCCAATAAATGGATAAACAAAATGCAGAATGTACATACAATGGAATATTATTCATCTGTAAATATAAATGAAGTCCTGGTACATGCAACAACATGGAAAAATCTTGAAGGCATTATGCTGAATTGAAATAATGCTTGACACAAAAGGACAATTATTGTATGATCTCACTAATATAAAATAATTAGAATAAGCAAACCCTTATTTAGAATATAGGATAACAGTGCCTGGGTTGGGGATAGGGAATGGAGAGTCAATGCTTAATTTGTATGGAATTCTATTCAGGTTGATTGTAAAGTTTTAGAAATGGATGATTTTGACGGTAGCACAATGTTTGGAGTCTATTTAACAACACTGAATTATATATGTGAACGTGGTTTAAAGAGGAACTTTTCTGTTGTATGTATGTTACTAGAATAAAAATTAAATGTAGAAATTACAATAGAATGCTATTGTAAACAATGGGCTATAGTTAATAGTACAAGTATAAAAATATTCTTTCATGAATTATAATAAATATATCACCCTAATCCAAGGTATTAATAATAGGACTGTTTATGGGAAAGTTACACATAATGTAAATTATGTACTATCATTAATAGTATAATTTTAATTTTTTTTTCATCAAATTGTAGCAAATAAACCACACTAATGCAAAGAAAGTGTTGACAATAGGGGGCTATGTGAGAACTCTATGTATTTTACATGATTTTTCTGTAAACCTTCAACTGTGCTAATTAAAAAACAAATATTTTTAAAGATGTCTCCAACTCTTATTGCTCAATTGTCTATTTTCCCTTTTAAGTCTGTCATTTTTTCACATTTTTGGGGATTCTGCTGTAGGGTCTGTATATATGCATAACTGTTCTATCTTCCTGGGAAAAAATGCCCTTTTATCATTATGAAATGTCCCTCTTTGTCTCTAGTGATTTTTTATCTTAAATTCTATTTTGCCTGATATTAATGTAGTCACTTCAGATCTAATATGGGTGCTCTTTACAAGAAATATCTTTTTCCATCCACTTACTTTCCAGTTAGCTGGGAATTTAAATCTACAGTTTATCTTTTGTGGACAGTACATAGTTGGATTTTGTTTACATGGTCCAGGCTATCAATGTCTGCATTTGATTGCAGTGCTTAATCATTTCACATTTGATATAACTATTCCTATGTTTGGATTTACCTCTGCCATTTTGCTATTTACTTTTTAAATGTTCTCTCTCTTCCTTGTTTATCTATTTCTCTTTCATTGACCTCCTTTGTGTTACATATTTTTTTAGCATACCATTTTAATTATCATTTTTAGTTATTTTCTTAGTGGTTGTTCTAAGGATTACAATATGAATCTTAATTTATTACAGTCTACTTCAGATAATTACTAAAGCAATTCAAATAAAATTCAGAAATTGTTCCAATTTATTTCCAACTCTTTCCCCTTCCTTTGTACTATTATTGACACATATATTATGTACTATATTTATATATCACATATAAACATATATTATAAATTTATAATTTATAAATTTAATAATAAATAAATTTAATATATTAATAATACAATGGATTAATTATGACTTATGTAATTTTATTTCTTTTAAAGGGGTTAAGATACAATAGTATATTTATAGTCTTTTATATTTACAACTGTGGATCCAAGTTACCATCTGGTGTAATTTCCTTTAGACAGTCTTTAGTACTTTTTGTAAGGCATATCTGGTAGCAAAATATTCTGTCTTTCTTTTTCTTTCAAGATTACCTCTTTTTTTTTTTTTTTTTTTTTTTTTTGACTTTTGACAGATTTTGAAGGCTCTTGTTATTTATCCTACCTGGGATAACTTCTTGGATCTCTGGATTACAGCTTTTTTCTCTAAAATATTGGAAGCTTTGGTTATTATTTTTTTGAATATCTTTCCTACCTTTTCTCATCACATATATTATATTAGTTAGCCAAAGGGGTGCTGATATAAAATACCAGAAATCTGCTGGGCATTTTAAAGTGCATTTATTTGGGGTAGGAGATTACAGTTACCAGGCCATAAAGCATAAATTACTTCCCTCACCAAAATCTATTTCCCCATTTTGGAGCAAGATGGCTGCTGACATCTATGAAGGTTCAGGCTTTCTGGGTTCCTCTGGGCTCAGCTCCTCTGTTTCCTCCACAAGGTCAGCTGTAGACTATGAGGCTCTCTAGGCTTTGCCTCTCTCCACAAGGTCAGCTGTAGACTATCAGGCAAACAGCTGTCTCTTTCCCTGGGGCTCCAGCTTAAGACCTCAGCATCAAACTCCAACATCAAACTCCAACATCAGAAAACCCAAACTCTGCCCTTGCCATGCCTTTTATCTATAAATGCCCACCCACCAAGAGGCGGGGACTCAATGCCCTAATGACATGGCCCAATTAAAGCCCTAATCATAACTCAATCAGGCCCAGATACAGATCAGATTACAAACATAATCAAATATCAATTTTTGGAATTCATAACCATATCAAACTGCTACGCATATGATATTGCACTTGGGGTTGTCCTTCAGATCTCTGAGACTCTATTCATTTTTCTTTAACCCTTTTCTCTGTGTTCTTCAGGTGGAATAATATATGTATTGATCTACCTTTGAGCTCACTGATTCTTTCTTCTTCTACCTCAAATTTACAGTTTGAGACCATGTAGTGAAATTTTCTTTGCAGTAATTGTGCTTTTCAACTCCAGAGTTTCCATTTGGCCCATTTTAATATTTCTATCTCTTGACTTTTCTTTAAACTTTAATAATGTGGTTCCTTTAGTTCTTTTCATTGATATCTAATAATTGTTTTGAGGATTTTGCCTGCTAAATCCAACATCTGGAGAATCTCCAAGGCAAGTTCTATTGACTGCTTGGGTTGTTTTATTATAATTATGAATCATACTTCCCAGGACATTTTAGATAATATATTGTAGCAATTCTAGATTCTATCCTCCTCCCTACCACCCCAAGTATTATTGATTGTGTATGTGTATGTGCATGAGTTTGTATGTTTAGTAATTTCCTGGACTAAATATGTAAAAAAAATTTCCCACATGTTGTGTGGCTACTGAGGCCTCTGCTCAGTATTTTTGGTTTTTTATTTTTATGCTTTTGCCTTACTTCCTGTATCTGCATAGCACAATCATCAGCTGAAATTTGATCAAGCACTTCAAGCCAATAAGTCTTCCATCATCTCTCAATAGATCTGTAGGTATTTGGAAGCACATTCAACTTTCAAGCAGTTTTCAAGTGTGCCCTGGCTTTTACTTTCTGCTGTGCTTCTTGTGCTTCCTCCAAGCAAATATTCAGGCTCCTCTGAGGCCAGGGTTATGAGGATACCTTGGACCCTCTCTTGTCTTTCCTACATATGCATGCTTTCTCTAATCAGAAATATATGGAGAACTTAACAACTGCTTCTATATCAATCTCATTTTCTTTCTCTCCTTGATAAATTTCTGACTATTGCTGTCCTCAACCATCACTCCAACTTCAGTAAAATAGATCTGCTTGTCTTCCCAATTTGCTTGACACTGAAAATGGCATTTTTTACTGAGAACCTCTGGGATTTCCACTCCAAATTGCAGCGGCTTGCTCGGTCGGTAGAGGTGGGGTCTGGCTGCGGACGAGGGGTCGGTCCAGCTCTGGACGAGGGGTCGGTCCCGCTTGGGACGAGGGGTCGGTCCCACTTGGGACGAGGGGTCGGTCCGGCAGCAGACGAGGGATCGGTCTCACAAGGGGTTGCACGGTTCGGCTGACGGGGTCGCCCGGCGAAGCCGGCGACGAAGGGGTCGCCCGGAGAAGCAGGCGACGAACTGGGGACAAGGGAGGCCAGGCCCCTGTCGGGGGCTCCCAGGACTGGAGGGCGCACGGCAGAAGAACTACCGCGGAGACAAGGTAAACACGCAAGTCCACTTTACTGAGGGAGAGGCAACAGTTTTATAGGGGCTGGGGAAGGCTGATTGGTCGAAGCCACGCCCTGTTCTGATTGGTTGCCGGCGAAAGGTCAGTGGGCGGTACTGGGCGGGGGAGGGGTGGTGGTTAGGGATTGGCTGTCGCTGTTGCTGGGGGAAGGGGCAGGGTTTCGGGATTGGTGGCTGCTGTTGCTGGGGTGGAGGGCAGACTTGAGTTTCCCGCCCACGCCTGGCTGTTGCTGCTGTCGGGGGAAGGGAAAAGGGCGGGCTGGATTTTTCCGCCCACACCTGGCTGTTGCTGCTGTCGGGGGAGGGGAAAAGGGCGGGCTGGATTTTTCCGCCCACACCTGGCTGTTGCTGCTGTCGGGGGAGGGGAAAAGGGCAGACTGGAATTTTCTGCCCTGAGCCTGCGCAGGGAGAAAGAAGAAGAAGGGTGCTGCCCCACAGGCATCGGGTGGCACCATCCGGGAGGAGGGGCGGCCGCGGAAGCATGGCTGCCGAGAAGGGGAGACCCGAGGGCACTCTGCGCCCATGCCGAGCTCCCTTCAGGGGTGGCGGTGAGTCCGACCAGCCACCCTATTATGGGGGCAGCGGCTTGGCCTACCGCGGCTGCTCCCCCGCCAGGCCAGCAAACCACACTTCAGCCCAACTGGTGACCGCACCAAATAAAGTTAGCTCCATCTTGTAGTAAATCTACTGATTTTTCATGACTTATGTCACCTTGTTAAAATTATGTTGTTAAAATTATGGTTCCAACCAAGTAGGGGAAGAATCATATAGTATCATAAAGAAGAATGCCTTGGATTTCCATTTTCTTTATCTGAGGTTGAGTAGTTTTTCATTAATAAGTACTCCTCGATTTGTTTCTAGTCGTTGGGCAACTTCTAGGGGTCTGAAATGGTTGTTTTATAGTTACCTTTTGGGAAAAGGGTTATGGCAACCCCCTCCACTCTAAATACTCCAGATAGGCAATTATAAGATATTTGCAGATAATTTAAAAATTAAATTAATTTAAATTAAAAATAAGACTTTTGCAATAGTTCAGGAATAAAACAAAGACAGTCTAAACTGAATATAGATTGAAGTATAATTGCATTTGGGAATGATGAGAAAGAACACATCAAGGATGAATTCCAGGTTTCAAAGAAACAAGATTAATATTGGAGGTCTAAATTCTAGTTCTGCTGGTTTGGCTGGATGACTTTTCAATGACTCAGTTTACTCACCTGAAAAAGACAGATAATAATTATTCTTGAGTGTGTATTTTAAGGCAATAATGCATATAAAATGTAGCACAGTGCCTTATATCTTGTAAATTCTCAAAAATTGTAGCTATAACTTTTACCATTATTAGATCATCATCTTTTCCTATCAGTTTTGTCAAAGGCATTAATAATGCCATTGAAAATTGACCATAACCACCTAGGCAAAGTATATACATGCTGCATAAAAATTAAGGTACGTCTAATTCTTCCTAATCATCAATGAAATAAATGCCAGCAACATTCTTAAAACAAATAAGAAATATTCTGTTTTCTATACTGAAAATCTCTAAATATATTATGACATAATTGTCATAAGCACTAAGGAACATCATACTTTTTAAGAGAAACTGTCAATTACTTTTAAAATAGCTGTCAATTTTTCCTCCCTAGGTAATATATTCCAAAGGGGTTTTAAAAATAACATTTATTTCCTCTCCAATTTTCCTCATCCCTTCAGCAAACACTGATTATTTTCCCAAGTGCCCTGAATAGAGATTGAAATCAATGTGGATTTGGGGTTTTATTATTTGATTAGCACACCTGAATCATTAATGATATGAGCTCAACTCTTAAAATAGCTTGAATAAAGATCTGCTGTCACAGATCACACAAAGGGAGACCAACAATGTGAGCCTTCATTTCCACACATTAATATTAACCACTACTCATGTCCTAGATCTTACTTCAGTAGAAAAATCAAATGAATTCTAAAATACATCATGATGGTCATGTTCTTATTTATTTTTATTCATTTATAATTTATAATTCACATCCTTCCAAAATTTATTTGAAATACCTTATAATAAATTCAAAAGACAAAAATAAAGGCAAAAGAGATCAGAAAGCAGATAACTAAAGTAGTTGAGATTAATCTACCCAGAATTTGGGATCAGAGGGTTATTGATCGAGCATTGCCTTTCCAACCATCCTGGCAACTAAGAAAAAAAGTGAAATAATGGATCATATAGTTTCATTGTCTGATTAAATGAAATGTAATAATTCTGCAGAACACAGAAACTTTTCTGGCACTCAATTCTTGGAGGAATTAGCTTCATAGGACTTCATGTGGGAGATACGGTGTAACATATAAAATAAAATCTTCCTCAGCAGTTTGCAATATATGAAAATACATTCTTCACATAGTGCTTTTTCCATGGTTGTTTACTAAAAGCCAAGGAAATAATATTAAACATTAGACTGGAAAATGCTTAATAATGAAACAACTATAATTTGAATCTCCACATCTAATGGACTCTATAGACCCTTCTATTCCATCCTTTCTGTAACAATGCTTGTTCTTGTACCCTCAACAAGATCAGTCCCACCAAGTCACCTCCTCTGGCCATCCTGTCCTGGTGTATTCCTTGACTTCTCTTATTCTACATTATTACTCCGAGGAATTTAATTGATATCCATAGTTTCCTTTGTCACCTACATACTGATGACTCACACACCTCAATCATCAATCCAGGGCTTTCTCCTTAGGCCCAATCTATATATCTAATGTTTATACATATCAAAGGCTCTTTAGGTTCCTGTAAAATCCTGCTTTCCTCTTGTATCTTTATCTTGGAACTGCATACCATTCACCCAATCTTCACCAATTATCTCTTGTCAATTACCTCTCCTACTAGTTCCCATATCTATGTACTTTTCCTCATCTTCAGAATTACTGTCTTATTTCAAGTCCTCATCAGGGGCATTTTTCTGCCCTGGTATGGTTCTTTTAATAATGAAGAGAAGCGGAGTAAAGATATTGAGATTGCTACTTAGAGTGTCTTAGTATCTATGACACTAAGTCTGTTCAACTACTTTGGAGCTTGAGATCATATAGATTGAGTAACCAAGATGAAAAAAAATTGACTGAAATCACAATGATTTACATATTATAAATTATGTAGATCTGTAATTATTTAATAGTGAAAAGGTAGACGAATTTTCATTTTCCCACAGTGTCATGTTTTTAATGAGACTATTAAATGTTTGTATTAAATGTTTTCTAAATATTTTTCAAATTCATTCACTTTTCTCTATTTCTAAGGTAAGTTAGGATTATTATTTTTACTTTTTATTTGGGTCCCATCTTTTCAATTCCAACCCCCTTCAAATTCATCTTCCAAACACCCATCATAAAGTTCAAAAATACGAATCTTACTATGCCAAACTGCCACTTCAGAAAACAAGTCCAAGTTTCTTCACTAGATCAAGATTCTCTCTGACCCAGGCTCTCCTTACCTCTCCCACCCAGACCTCATACCGCCTCTTCTCTTGTGTCGGAGATTAACAAATAACTTATTACCAGTTCTATTTCCTATAATGATATAAAGCACTTAGCCCTGTGCCTCGCACACATTCCAACAAGGAGTTCTGTTTCTCTCATCAGGCTGACTCCTTTTCATTACGCTGTAACAAACAAAAACAAAAACGAAGAGGAGGGAGTCCCTTCAGCTCCGACACCACCCCTTCAAAAATGTTTCTTCTCAAACCTAGACGGCCTTTCTTTTTTGTTCTCATAAGATTGAGTGCCTCAATCTTAGAAAACAGTTTCTCCTACTGAAATCACCTTTGCGAATGCTTGCCCATCTGACTAGCCTATTACTTGTGTTTCTTTCAACATCTGTATTGTCAACATTAGCAGTGTGACTGGCACATAGTAGGTGCCTCATAAATGTTTGACAAAAGTAATAAAGCAGTGTATGCATCTGTTTTAATTACAGAAGATGTAACCTCACTTCACTATTGTCAAAACCATTTCTTCTGTTAATCATTTAAATTTATGTAGAAATTAACTTTACCAATGAACCAAGTTTTATCTCTTAAAGCACAATGAAGAAGTTACAAAGCAAGAAAAACCAATCATTTTAAACACCTTAGAAAAAATGCAACATATAATAATTTGTAGAGAAACAAAATTCATCTACATTTTCTTTTAAATATCTAGATAGGAATGAAATGAAATGCTTTCTTTCTGCTTTAAGCTTACTGTAACCATTACAGAATGCAGAGAATGTATCCTTAGACAGTTCTTATTTTGGTCCTGATAGGGGCTAAAGAATTTTTCCAGACTTATTTCTGTTTTTTACTGCATTCCTATACAATCTTTCCTATGTTTCTACAGAATATATTTTAATGTATTGTCTTGGCAAAAGTGGACCATGGGTGCTCACAATTCTCTTGAAGTCTTAAAATTGGGAGAGCCCCTAAGAAATCCCTCATTTAAAATAAGGAAACTGAAGCCAGAGGGCTTAAGTTACAGACTAATGGCAGTGCCAAGATAAGAACTAGGACTCCAGATACAAAGAGTACTTATTCTGACAGGAGCACAGGAAATCATCCCAACTCCTTCTGTGGTGGCTTTGCACTCTTTCATTTTACCTAAACCGGATTCCCTGTGTGCTTTCTTGTTACAGTTGTCCAAAAGAGAAATTCCTGTGCAATTTGGAAGGCAGAAGCCAAACAGCACCGTAATCCTTTGAAAAGCACCATCATGAGTCATGTGAAAGAAACAGCCGAAGGAAGCTTGTTTTCACCCTCCCTCACTCCATGCCCTGCTCTCCTTTCCATCTGTCGACCTTGCTGACTAACAGTGACCCTGAATGCAGAGACAACAGCTTTCACACTCTCTGCCAACTCTCCTTTGTGGTTCAACTGCAGCAACTGATGTGCCCAGGTTTAGGAGGCCAGTTAGTTACTTATCCATGACCCTCTGACTTTCCCTTTCAGATCCATTCCCCAATGACTCCTATTTTTGTGGAAACTATTATTCCTATAATGCATTCCTTATACCACATGCTCATAACAGTTCTGCTTTCTTGAATGACCTCTGACCCATATACCCAATTAACACTTTAATGGCATATCTTGCAAATCATTTATAGGAGAAAATTTTGTCAAACGACATTTAAAAGAAATTAATTACAACCAAAGACACTGGACAAAGCAAATATGATCATATAGATTTGTATATACAGATCAAGCCTTAGTCTTCAAAATATGCTTGTAAAGTAAAGCAAGATAAAATAATATGATTTTATTTCCCAAAGAGCATTGATAAGTAAAGCACACAAAAATTAGACTTGTGATTATATAAGAACATTGATATATTAAACGATTTAAGAATCCCTACAATGAAGAAGCCTGTTTAACATGGTATTTCCAAACCCTGTTTGTGCACCAAAATTATTTTCTTTTATTCAAGTGAAGGAAAGGATAGTAAATACCTATTAACATTGGGCAAGCCACAGATCCAAAATTCACCAGGTTAGGGAAAAGCAGTATTTTTTTTTTAATGTTAAGATTTTTAATTTAGATTTAAAGGGGACATTAGTCTTGTCCTTTGGTGACCTGGCCCGCAGGTCAAACGAACCGGCACCTGAAAGAGGGGGTGGGAATTGGGGGACAAGAGGCGAGAGAAACGGAGACAAGACAGGATTCTGATCAAGTCTCTGTTTATTGAGGGTAGAGCATCAGAATATATACTAAGGGGAGGGTATTAGCAGGGGGTGATAGGCTGACGAAGCGGCTCTTCCATATAAGGCAATAAAATGCTGTTACACCCTTTAATGCTGGTCATGGGTTCAACATCTTGTTGCGCAGGCGGGACACTTTTTGCCCAGGAAACTGGGGAAAGAGGAAGAAGAAGGCGGAAGCACAGGGGTGGAGTAGGCGTAGTTATGAAAACCGCCATGTTGCTGGAGACCGCAAATGCACATAGCTCCGGGTGGCTCCCCACACTTTGGCATGAATATTTTAAGAAATTCCACTGGATTTTCTTTTTTTTTTTTTTTTTTTTTTTTTATTAATTTTTTTATTTTTTATTGACTTTGTAATAATATTACATTAAAAATATATATGTGAGGTCCCATTCAACCCCACCCCCCCCACCCCCCCCTCTCCGCCCCCCCAACAACACTCGTTCCCATCATCATGACACATCCATTGGATTTGGTAAGTACATCTTTGGGCACCTCTGCACCTCATATACATTGGTTCACATCATGGCCCATACTCTCCTCTATTCCATCATGTAGGCCCTGTGAGGATTTACAATGTCCGGTGATTACCTCTGAAGCACCATCCAGGGCAGCTCCATGTCCCGAAGACGCCTCCACCTCTCATCTCTTCCTGCCTTTCCCCATACCCTTTGTCCATTATGTCCACTTTTCCCAATCCAATGCCACCTCTTCTATGTGGACACTGGATTGGTTGTGTCCATTGCACCTTTATGTCAAGAGGAGGCTCAGATTCCACCTGGATGCTGGATGCAATCCTCCCATTTTCAGTTGTAATCACTCTAGGCTCCATGGTGTGGTGGTTGTCCTTCTTCACCTCCATCTTAGCTGAGTGTGGTAAGTCCAATAAATCAGATTGTAGGTGCTGGAGTCTGTTGAGGCTCAGGATCTGGCTATCACATTGTCAGTCCAGTCCACTGGATTTTCTTGAAAAAGCACTAACCATAACAAAGGCAATGAAGGCACTGCCTAGATCACACCGACAGAAGCATTTTTTTTTTTTAAGATTTATTTTTATTTATTTCTCTCCCCTTCCCACCACCCCGGTTGTCTGCTTTCTGTGTCTATTTGCTGCATCTTCTTTGTCTGCTTCTGTTGTTGTCAGGGGCAGGGGAATCTGTGTTTCTTTTTGTTGCGTCATCTTGCTGTGTCAGCTCTCCGTGTGTGCGGCACCATTCCTGGGCACGCTGCACTTTCTTTCACGCTGGACGGCTCTCCTTATGGGCGCACTCCTTGCACGTGGGGCTCCCCTACGTGGGGACACCCCTGCATGGCAGGGCACTCTTTGTGCACATCAGCACTGCACATGAGTCAAGGAGGACCAGGGTTTGAACCGCAGACCTCCCATGTGGTAGATGGACGCCCTATCCACTGGGCCAAGTCCACCACCTGGAAGCATGTTTTTTGACTGACTCAATGACTCACTGACTGGTTGAAAAAATATGAAAGAATGAATAAAAAGCATCTCTACCTTGCAATTAGTATCCAGCAGGATTATTGCTGTTAAAAATGAACCTGGTTCTCCTACTTCTCTTTATTGTGTGCTGCTAATCCATACTCAGGCAGGGTGCTTCTGAAAAATGTTGGTGTAAAATCAACCTGCAATATTTCTTCCACTCTGACTGTAAATATAATCTAGGCATAAATCATCAAAAGTAAATACCAGTGAGCACTTTAATCCTTTACAATAAATCAGGGAAATGGGGAGCCTATTCCTGATGATGAAGTTTTAGTGTAGGTCAAATAAGTGGCTTCGGAGGAGGCAGCACATTAAGAAACAGCCTGCATTTTGTTAAAGACTAGAGTTCCACCAGTGGTTAGGATTTTGGGCACGTCTCTCTATCTCTCTTGATTATTAAGTAATGCTGTTGTTCTACTTCAGCAAGCCAAATCAAATAAGAACAAGTACTGTTTTTTGTTTTCTTTTTTTCCTCCACGCCTACTGTCTTAAGGAGTCGAGCTAGATGCTGAATAGGAGAGAAAACTTAATCACAAAAACCTTCTGCCCTCAAGTAATATTTTAATAGTGTAGATAAGATACATGTATAAATAATTGTAAAACAAGGTTGAGTCTGACAAATGCCACAGGTGAAGCATTAGATTAAGTTCTGCTGGAGTTAGGAAGAGGGAGAAATTAATTCCAGTTGGAGGGATCAAGAATATCTTGGCAGAGGAAGCATTTGAGTGAAGCCTGGAAGAAAAAGTTGAACGGGGGCTTCTGAAAGAGAGCCTAGCCAAATTTGGGAAGCAAAGGCCTGGGGGTAAGTTTATGAAATAAAATACAGACCTACAGTAAATTTAAATTTCAAATAAGCAGCATTTTTTGGTATACATATGCACCATACACTATTTAGGACATAGCTCTGCATAAATCTATTCATTGTTTATCTGAAATTCAGATTTGACTGAGAGTCTTGTACTTTTATTTGCTATATCTGGCAACTCTACATGGAAGGAAAAATACACAAATATCCTGATAGAAAAAGGTAGTTCAGTTGGCTATAGGCAAAGGTGGTTGAAGAGGGGAAAGTAAGAATTAAGTTTCAAAGTATAAATCTAGAACCCTCGGGCAAAGGATCAAAACTCCCTCTATTTCCTGTATATACTTAACAGTTTGGAGCTAGGTGGATCCCAAGAGATCATGTCATCCTTAGATCCAACCCATTTCTGAGCCTATAACTCAATGTAGATGGGACCTTTTGATTAGATTCAGTTAAGTGCCATTTTGATTGGATCATTTGATTAGATTACTTCAGCTAAGAGCCTTTGATTAGATTGCAGGACCTAGGGTGGGTTTTATCTTCTTACTAGAGTCCTCTATAAACAGAGGAATAAGAAGACACAGACACAGAAAGAAGGCCACAGAGAAAGATAAGAATCCAGAAGCTAGGATCAACGAAAGACAGAGGCTGAGAGGAAGCCACTTTAGCCCAAAGCTGAAAGAGATGTGGTCAGAGGAGAGGAAGATCAGAGCCAAATGCCTGATTGCCCACCGCTGCTGCTTAATGAGACAGCATCTCTGCTTTCATGGTCTCAGAATTATAAGCTTTTAACCTAAAATTCCCAAAATAAAAGTCAACATATTTCAGGTACATTGCTCCCAGCAGCCTTTAGCAAACTAAAACAATAGCCATGGCCATGAGGAAAGCTAAGTCATGGCCTGAACATGTCTTATTTTCCAAGGACATTAATTTTACTAGGAGTACCTGGAGGAGAAAGTGTTAGGGACAGTATTATTTTCCTCCGAAAAATAGAAGAAAGCAAAAATAATGTATTATGAAGCATAATGCAAATTGTGCACAAAATTTTAAGATAGTTTAAGACTTCTAACCTCCTGAAATAAATTTTGGAACTATGTATTCGAATAAAATATGTTTTTAATCTTAGTCCATTCTTGTAGATGTGGACCCATTGTAAATAGGACCTTTGAAGATGTTCTTTTTAGTTAAGTGGCACAAATAAATCAGGCTGGGTCTTGATCCTATTACTGGAGACCTTATAGAGAAGGCCAGAAGGAGAAAATCACAGGTAGCAACCGAAGTTGGAAGTCAATGGAACCTGGAAGAGAAAGGAAAAGGTGCCACCATGTGTAATGCCATGTGACAGAAAAGACAAGGACCAAGGATTACTGGCAGCCAGTCCCAGAATGCCACAGTCTTCAAAGAATACGTCTTGCTTTGGACTTCTCCTAGCTCACAATTGTGAGCTATTCCAATGAAGTTTTTTAATTTATTTTTTCTAGCAGCCAGGAAACTAACACAGCCCCACATCCTCAGAAATAAACTTTTACATCCAGAAATATTTTGGTGAAAAAGTTTGAGAAGCACCACTTAATCAGTGAAGAGTTACAGAAATTTTCTGAACAAGTACTCTGAAAGTTTCTAGGTATAAGGCAAAAGGATACAAAACAATATACTCCTATAATCAAATAATTTGCAATTATTTCTTTAAACAAGACATAAATAAGAAATGTGAAATAAGATAATTATGCATTTGAAATAATTTTAAAAATATTAATGCAGTTCATTATGAATTAACTAAGTGGTTTTTTTCCTTCATGAATGTTCTGGATGTGTACAGTGATATAGATATAGAAAGCTTGCATAAAATTATTTCATCATAATTTTGAATAAAATTATGTAATATTTTGCCCAATATTTTTTGAACGTGCAAGTATTTGTGACGAGTGCTGAACAACAAGAGGGTTTAACAATGTGTTTATGTCAATTTGATAAATTCACAAAGTCTTATCAGTGTGTTCTACCTGGTATTCAAGATTCTCTTAATTTTGGCACAAATGGTTCTTAAGAAAACAGGTTTTGGAGAGTAACTGTGGCACTATGGCATGTTTCTAAATCAGTATCTTTGCTAAGAAGACCAGGTGTGCGCTAGCTTTTTTTTTTTTTTTTTTTCCTGAGGTACCGGACCAGGGATTGAACTAAGAACTCACACAAGCGAAGCAGGCTTTCAAACACTTCAGTCACATCTGCTCCCTGAGCAGTAGCTTTTATATGTAAAACCATTTAGTTTGCTAGGTACTGAGAAGTTAGCACTAGGATGAATTCCCACCAAAAAGTTGAGAAAATATGTAAAATCTAGAGAAAAATTGATTATTGATCGTACTGTGATAGGATAGTATTTAATCACAAAGAAACTATTTTTTAAATATTTTGTTTTCTATCTAATGCAAAAGGTTTCTGAGGCAACTAAATTTCATATAGCTATAGAAAATGTTAAAATAGTTAAAAGTAGAAAAAAGATAAAAGTATGAAAAAAATTATCAATTCAGGGCTGACCAACTGTATGCCATAAATTCGTGTACACTTTCTGAGAGGTGAGCTTCAGTCGTTTTATTCTATCTTCTTAGCTGTCAGAAGATGAAGAAAATAATATTGTAGTTGGTATTCAAACATTAACATGTGTAAGAAATTATTTAGAATCATGGGACATTCAGGAAGTCTAGAGTGGGACTGGGATTTTTACATTTTTGGAAAGCTACCAGATGATATCAGTACCACTTGTTGTTCCATGGACCACACTTTGAATAACAAGGACTTACTTTCAAGCATACTTTACATCTCCGAGCTACTTTTTTTCTGTTTAATTGTTCTTCTACTCTACTTTGCTGTGTGTGACATGCCTTAGGTCAAGAATAATACCTTATCCCCTTGTATACCTTCTTCAGCTAATACAATGTCTAGCTTTCAGGGAATGCTTAATAAAGATGACTGAATAAATGACCATATCTTCTTCCTTTTTATTATCATTTTTTTTTCAGCCAAAGAATGTTATTGCTCTAACAAGGAATGTGCCATGTTAACCAAGTTTGTAGCTCAAAGGTCATAGGGGAGTAATAGACTGCTACCTAATCAACAGATTTTCTTGCACTTCAAAGGAGAAAGAAGCTTAATAAGAAAAGTATGTTATGTCAGCTCAAATATTTTGAAAAGGATGAGGCCAGGGAAAGAAAACAAGCTGAACCTAAGAAGATTAAGGTTTTTGAGGCACACCTATCACTTGAGTAATAAACGACAAATCATTTAAGCTCTCTGTCCTTGACACTTTCATCTGTAATACAAGGTTCTAAATATAAATATAAGTTAAAATGACAAAGGTGACCACTAAAGTAATAGAAATAGAGCTCTCAAACCAACTATGAGTAGGGGGGAAGAAGAGAGAGAGAAGAGAAAATTTGATAAAGCCAGCAAAAGACAGTAAAGCAGTGGAATGCCACTAAAAAGAAAGCACAGTAAATAGAAATGATAATAGCAGAAGCAAGGAATAAGACCAAACATAAAAATAACAAAGTCAACAGAAATGGATTAAATTACCCCAGGAAAAGACAGTGAGTAATATTGGGTTAAAAAAATCCAGTTCTAAGCTGTCAATCAAAGACGAGATAAAATAAACTGATACAAAATAACTAAAAGTAAAAAATTGCGAGAATATATGTATGAATTATACATACACAATACATATTTTTATCAGAAAAGTGGTAGCAAAAGGAAAACAGCCATACTCATTGATTTATAGTAATTAATGTCAAATAATAATCATTCAAAAATATATAGTATTAAAATTATGTTTTGCACTGAAAAAACATACAATGGAACAAGAAAAGTCAATAATTATTACTCTGTGAGTATCTCTTGAGTCTGCTTTTAAATACGTAAATAAATACTGATACAGAGGGAAGAAATAGAAACAACTCCATAATGAAAGTCAGAGTTTTAAGCAGTCTATCAGAAATCAGCAAATTAAATTATCCCAAACAAGTAAAAATATAGGCAAGTTGAATAAGTTAAATTAAATCATAATATTATAGAGACCTTAATAGCCCATAAAAACTCAAATATTAGAAAACATATGAATGCTTTTTTTTAAAAAGACCATATAGCAGATCACAAATAAAATTTCAATAATTCCCATAATACTGCTAATATTGTTGCTAAAATGCAATAAAACAAAGATCTAATCCAATAAAACCTCTTATGCTGAAGAATAAATTTAAAAATTTAAAACGCAATTACATATAAATATAAGACAATGCAAGCAAATATCAAAATGCATGAGAGTAAAATCCATAAATCTAACTGCATTTATCATAAATGAGACATTTCTAAATCAAACTCAGTGATAAAAGAAAAATAAAATCATTTCAAAATATCACAAGAAAGAAAATTTAATGAAAACAGAAGAAGGGAAACAATGGATTTAAAATGAAAATCATTAAATGAGAGAAAGAGAAAAGTATTGATGAATAAACCAAAAGATTGATGAATAAACCAAAAATTGAGTCTTTAATATACCAATAAAACTGAAAAACATGGGTAAATTTTGAATGATACCAGAAAGAGACACAAACAACATTAAAAATTAGAAAGGGAGTACACTGTCATAGATGAGGACATGTTTCAACATTTTTCAAAATGTTATTTCCCAGGAATAAAGAAAATCATATATTGATTCAAAAAGAGGTAAAGAACCTGAATAGATCAATATCTATAGAAGTTGCATTAAAAAGATAATCAAATATTTACCTTCATGCAAAAGACCTTTGGTCCAGACAGTTTTATGGGGAAGTGCTACTAAACCTTAAATCCCATCATATATAACATTTTGAGGGCCATAGAAAACAGCAGAAAACTTCCATGCTCATACTTTGAGCCTAGCCTCACCTTGATGCTAAAAGACAAAGAAAATACAGAATATAAAATCTCTGTAACATAAAAGAAAGATTTTCAAACTACACCTAGCACTATTTTAGCCTCTTAAGTTTCACTACAGAAGACCATATGAATATATCAATAGATGCTGAAAATGTTTTGTTGGAAATTCAACACCCTGGCTGCTACGAAAAAGTCAGAAAACTGTAAATGTTGGAGAGGATGTGGAGAAATAGGACCACTTATACACTGTTGGTGGGAATGTGGAATGGTACAGTCACTGTAGAGAACTGTTTGGCAGTTCCTAAGGAAGTCAAATATAGACTGGTCATGTAAACCAGCAATACCATTACTGGGTATATACTCAGAAGAACTGAAAGCAGAGACACTAACAGACACTTGCACACCCATGTTCAAAGCAGTGTTATTCAACAATTGGAAACACCCCAGGTGTCCATCAACTGATGAATGGATAAACAAATTGTGGTATATACACATGATGGAATATTACACAGTGGTAAGAAAAAAACGAAGTCATGGAGCATATGACAACGTGGATGAACATGGAGGACATTATGCTGAATGAAGCAAGCCAGACACAAAAGACAAATACTGTTGGTTTACACTATTATGAACTAAATATATTGTATAAATTCTTGGAGTTAATAATTAGAAATATAGGTCACCAGAAAATAAGAGAGTAGAGAATGGACAGGGTTAATCTGTGCAGAATCAGTAAAAGGGTTGTTTGTAAATTATTGGAAATGAATAGAAATGGTGAAAGCACATCATATTGTTAATAACTAGCAGAGCTATTACATGGGTATGACAGTGATTGAAAAGGAAAGTCTAAGGTCATGTATATTAGTAGAAGGAAAGCCAAAAACTGTAATATGGGACAGTATAAGATAGTAAAACCTCATGTAAAACACAAATAAGGGTGATATTGCATATATGACTGTTTTCACAAAATATAAATGCAAATATACTAGAGAGAAGGAAAAAGCATAGCAGCTATGTATGGCAGGGGAAACAGAGATTGAGAGGTGATGAGTTTTGTTTGTTTTTTGTTTATTATTATTGGAATAATGAAAATGCTCTAAGAATTAATGAAGTGATGAATGCAGAAATATGTGAGTACACCAAATACTATTGGTCGTACACTTTAAATAGATTTATGCTTTATTAATATGTACCAATACAACTGATTTTTAAAAACTCAATACCCTTTACAGATTTAAAAATCAAAAGGCAGTATGGAAAGAAACTTCCTCCAAGTAACAAAGGAGTTCTTTCACAAACACATTGCAAACATAATTTCTCATGAGAAAATTATAGAGCCAACCTCATTAAATATAAGGCAAGATGAGGAGGCATATTATAATCACAAAATACAATGTATGGAAGACCTGTCTAATTTTTTTAAAAAAACTGAAAAAAGTAAAAAAGAGAAACAAAATTGTCCATACTTGTTAATGCTATTACTGTCTTTTTATGTCTCTTCTTCTCTCTCTGAAAATAAAAGACCTTCTATATAAATAATAAAAAAGAACAAACAAATAATATTAGAATTAATGTAGTTGGTTAATAAGTTGTTGGATATAAATTCAGCATAAATCAATAATTTTTCTCTACTCAGATAATTAGAAATAACATAAAATTAGAAAATAATGTAAAAAACTTTCATATGCAATAGCATGAAAAGTCATAAAATATCTAAGGAAAAACCAAACAAGAAATATGAAAGTCCTATAAAGAGAAAAATGATAAAAGTTTAGTGGATGACCAAAAGAAAACCAAAATAATTAGGGGCATTCTGTTTTCCTCAATGAGGAGTTTGAATAATTTATAATGTTTTCCCCAAAGTTAATCTATAATCTATAAGTTCAAAGCAATCTCAGTCAAAACAATATGATTTTCATAAAACCTAACAAGGCAATTCAAAAGATGATTTAGAAAATAGAATATTTCTAAATAATCAAGGATATTTTGAAAAGGGTAAGGGGTATCATTATATTAGATATGAAAACTATTTTAATATACATTAAATAGACCCTATGGAGTTGTTGTAGGAATAAACGAATCATGTGAACAGAAGGAAAGTCTCTAACAGATCATCTTTGGAATATTTCATTGTAATTTATGGTAAATGTGACATTTCAAGTTAAAGGTTGGCCTATTCAATAAATGATTATAGGAAAATGGTCTATCCATTTACAAAAGCTAAATAAATCCAAGTTCTGTGAG